>NC_083283.1:51964886-52305422 GCF_963506605.1 Zootoca vivipara | reverse complement strand
ATATTACAATTGTAACCATAGAAACAGCTTACTATTGTGTGAAAATGGCCTGGTTTGTACGTCTTGTGAAACTATAGTTGATGTCGAAATGGGATTTGATGCAAATGAGCACCGTGGTCCCGGTGCTTCACTCCTCTGCCAGGCTATGCCTGGAGCAGCAAGCCACAACCCAAGCCACACTTGGGTTCATGACACATTGAGCAGCAGACATGCACAAGAAAAAGCTCACTTCCGAGGCAGCTTTGCCCGAGACAAGCCCAAGGAAAGGGCCAGGATTGGCTTTGAGATGGACTTTGTTGGATACAACCCACTGGTCTTATGAACTAGCACAGTCTGGCACACTGATAATATTACTTTTGATATCATTTCAGAAGAATAAATATTTCCAAATCAGCTATTAAACTAACTGCACTACTAACCTGTTAATTAAAGTACAACCTTTATCAAGAGGAGCAGAGATTTGATGGAGATTAATTATCACCAACGTTATTATAGGCCTAACATTGCACATTCTGAATTCTAATTTTGATCTGATTAATTAAACTGGCCTTGTATAACTGGGCTATAAATTATTTTTAACACACTGATGCTTCCAAGTAGCATCCTTCTAGTTGTATTGAAATTAAAGGGGGAAGGGGAGCAGTGATCACATATTTCAATATAAGTAAATTATTGTCTTGTCTCAAGGATGTAGACAAATTTGTTACAGCCCTAACCAACAATTTTATATAGATTTCTTGATTACTTTTGTAATTATTGCTTAATGAATAAAAAAGCTACTCCTTAGCAAAATAGTAAAGACTGATTTTCCTCTTTTTTTCTAATTTATTATCTTGCTCCCAAATAGACAATATTGTATTACAATATTACAAGCACTGCAATGTTACAATATGAGGAAGCAAAATAAACCTTCATATTCTGCCCATATTAGTTACCATCACGCCTACGCATAGAATAAATGGATTAGGAAAGAGAGGGAGGAGGCTGGGTTCTTGATGTAAAGGAGAAGGAGAAGGAGAAGGAGAAGGAGAAGGAGAAGGAGAAGGAGAAGGAGAAAGAGAAAGAGAAGGAGAAGGAGAAGGAGAAGGGGAGGAGGAGGAGGAGGAGGAGGAGGAGGAGGAGGAGGAGGAGGAGGAGGAGGCGGAGGAGGAGGAGGAGGAGGATCTAGCTGAAACAGTTCAGCTTACTTTCACGATTCCATATTACAGTTATTCTACAGTCTTTAATGCTGCAATCTCCAGACCACTTTACCTGGAAATGTCTTTCAGCTGGTTGTACAAGTTTGAAAAGAAGATCTGGCTACAACTGTGTTCAACCTGCATACAGGTGACTGTCCAGCAACTTGTCTGAGTTCTCAGCCACAACTCAGGTCAGTGTTCAACACTGTCTGCAGCAAGTAAAGGTAAAGGGACCCCTGCCCATTAGGTGCAGTCGTGACCGACTCTGGGGTGCGGTGCCCATCTCGCATTATTGGCCAAGGGAGCCGGCGTACAGCTTCCAGGTCATGTGGCCAGCATGACAAAGCCGCTTCTGGCAAATCAGAGCAGCACACGGAAACGCCATTTACCTTCCCGCTGTAGCAGTACCTATTTATCTACTTGCACTTTGATGTGCTTTCGAACTGGTAGGTTGGCAGGAGCTGGGACCGAGCAACGGGAGCTCACCCCATCGAAGGGATTCAAACCGCTGACCTTCTGATCGGCAAGCCCTAGGCTCTGTGGTTTAACCCACAGCGTAGCAAGGCTGAAACACTCAGCTTAGGGGTAGTCTGCATGGTGCCCTCCAGTGGTCCAGGTGCCCTCTGACATTCTTGACCATTGGCTGGGGCTGATGGTTGTTGGAGTCCAACAAATCCAGAAGGCGCCACATTAGGTGCCCCAACCTACATCCTAGTTTTTTCCTTGGGCATGTCTCAGACAAAGCTGGCTCAGAAGGTGGGAAAATGCTGTTGCATTCAGGTCCTGCTTGAAAGGCTTCCTGAAGGTATCTAGTTAGCCATTGTGAGAAGAGAATGCTGGAGCAGATGGAACTTGGGCTTGAGTCAGCAGGACTCTTTTTATATTCTTACGTTGTTGTCATCTTCAATGAAATTGGTACACAGGGATCATATGAAGACATTTGCCAGGCATGTGTTCCACTCACTTTTTAATTCTTCACACACCATCCAATACAGCTACACATGGATACACAAATATTGCTGCCTTCCTTCCTTCCTTCCTTCCTTCCTTCCTTCCTTCCTTCCTTCCTTCCTTCCTTCCTTCCTTCCTTCCTTCCTTCCTTTGGCAGGAACAATTAGTTTGTGTAGAGATTATTTCATTTCCGGGTATACAAACTTCAAATGTCAATTACTGAGCATGAAAGCTTTCCTTAGAAAAACTGGATAGAAGACATTTATCTTCCCTGCCCCTCTCTCATTCACCATCGGTCTTTCTCTCACACAGCATCCTTGTTCTTATCTTCTCTCTCCCCCCCCCCTGAACTATAAAAATCCTTCCCTTTTACTCTTCATTAAAAGATTATTATATGCTACTTTGGATCATTGTTACAAATAAAGTATAAAAACCAGTTTATGAGGCATAATAAACTAGGGCATGGTTGGTTTTTTTGGTTCAGTTTTTAACAGTGCCTTTGCATCCATTATTTTCTATTGCGCTGCAGCCTGATTGATCTTTTAATTGTCCCTAATTTATGTTCATCTTAATGCAACTTGATTATTTACTTCATTGCAGAAGGCGAAGAATGACATTATGTATAAGCACCCTTGCTTGTACATAAAGAAATGCTTTCATGAGGAAAAACAAATGAAATCCTATTCATTTTAGAGGTTTAATCCCCCCAGAAAAGTTATAAGTAAATTTTAAAAAGATCCATAGCTGCCAAGTTTTCCCTTTTCTCGTGAGGAAGCCTATTCAGCATAAGGGAAAATCCCTTTAAAAAAGGGATAACTTGGCAGCTATGAAAAGATCTCATTTGAGGCAGTGAGAATAATATTTTGAATCAATAGGCTGACTGCAAATTTAATCATTAGTATACATGCTTGACAATATTTTGTGTGAATAGGTCATGTGCACAACTTGCTGGTCAAAAGCCATATGAACCAGAAATCTGCGGTAATTTATTGCAGTTTAGAAGAACATCCTGAGTATGTATTCTGTATGGGTGCATTTTATTTATCAATGCTTAAAACTTATATCCTACCAGCATGGTTTATAAAAGCTCTCAGGCCAGCTTCCAAAGACTTAAAGCAGAATCCTAACCATGTCTTTTCAGAAGTAAGGCAGTCTCCTAAGTTTCCATGCAAGTAAATCATAGATGAAAAACACAGGGTGATTTTATTAAATCTGGGTCAGTAGGACAGTGATTGGTATCTGCTCTTTGTGAGTACTTTTTATTTCTGCAGGCTGATTAGAAGCTTTTAAATGTACCTTGGAGAAAGACTTACAAATGGAAACAGCTGATTCTAAGTGGAATGCAATTTGGGCACCGAAGCCTTTTAAATCAAACACAGTCTATCTAAGGAAGGCATGGCAAAACCTGGCCCTCCAGCTGTTTTTGGGACTACAATTCCCATCATCCCTGACCACTGCTCCTGTTAGTTAGGGATGATGGGAGTTATAGTCCAAAAACAGCTGGAGGGCCAAGATTGGCCATGCCTTATCTAAGGGAATATTCCTCAAAAATTCTGCAAAGGCAGCACACCACTCCTGTGCAGGTTTCAGGAGGGGCATTTCCCCACATGGTGAGAATGCCTTCTGGCATCCAAGCTCTGGACTGATAATTTTCAAGAAATATACTTTTAAAAAAATTGTTTTCCCCACCCCACATCTTGCCCTTTTCAATTTGTGAGATGATAAAACAATGACCTTCTGTTCTAAGGAACTTCTCGTATGAATGCTAAAATAGGGAGGGTGTTCGGCAGCGCGAAGCAAGTGCCCCACCCCCATCACGCTGTTGCATTTATAGGTCCCCGGGATCATGCCACTCACCTCAATTGGCCCAAACAGCCAACCGCGATCCAGACAAGGCTTGGGCCACAACACACCCCATGGGGCTGGCTTAAGGGTTTCAAGTGCAACCAGGACCCTCAATTTAGCAGGATCCCATTTGTCTTTGCACTGTGACATGGCTGGCTGGGTGGCTGTGTACATTAGGCAAAACACTTTGGATCAGGGGTTCACAAACTATGCTCTGTGAACCACCTGTGTTCCTCAAGCGTCATTCAGGTGAACTGTGGCATATCTGCAAAAACGCAATTAAAAATCATAAAGCATGCAGTACAGTGCATTACAGTTGCTTCAACAAACAGAAAACTCATTAAGTGGTATGCCATGGCTCTGAGTGTTATCCAATGTTAGTGATCCTCAGAGTAGATCCTTTGAAACCAATATACTTCAATGGATCTGCACTACTCTGAGTATAACTTAGTTGGCTATTGCCCTCTGTTTCTTAGCCACAGAAGAAGAAGAGAAGAGTTTGGATTTGATATCCCACTTTATCAAAACCCTAAGGAGTCACAAAGTGGCTAACAATCTCCTTTCCCTTCCTCCCCCACAACAAACACTCTGTGAGGTGAGTGAGGCTGAGAGACTCCAGAGAAGTGCGACTAGCCCAAGGTGGAGGAGCGGGGAAGCGAACCTGGTTCACCAGATTACGAGTCTACCGCTCTTAACCACTACACCACACTGGCTCTCACAGGTCTTTGGGGGAGGGTGCATGTGTGCCCTGCCCATGTTTGCTCCACCCAGCATTGGAATGCATTGCCCAGCAGGCTGAACGTAGCTCCCCACCTCTGGTGTGCCTAAGCCCATGTACTTAAATGTAGAGGATTTGTGTCTAATGGATAAATTAGTTGTGCATTCTTTTTTTAAAAAACCAAGAATGAAGCTTACAGTCAAGTCATTTTCGAGATGTCATACTGCAGATAAAAGCAGATGGTTGCATTTCCCTCTCACCTTTTCTTATCACAAGAGTACACCCCCCCTTCTTTTTGCTGGCAAAGTTGTGATCTATGTTTTATTCTCCAGAAGAGTATGGATCATTAGAAAAATAAGTGAGATCCTTTAATTTTATGTTGAAATGTACAGCTTGAAAAAGTATTCAACGGCTAGATTTCAGCGGCTGTAAAAGTTGTACTAGGCTCTTACATAAATCTTGATAACTGGAGCTCTGTCCTACCGATTTGCACTGCCTTGTATATTTTATGGGAAGTTTTTGAAAGTTCAGCTTTATTTGTGAGAAATTAAGAGATAGCGGGTAGAAAGTTTCAGTGGAATAGCTGTTGTCATTATATGGTTTATAGAAATGAATACACATTTCACTGTGTACTGCCCAGGTAGTTCTGTTGATGGAACTTCTAGGAGAGGCCAGGAAATGGGGACTATAGTTTAAGATACTATAGCTTAGGAAGAACAGAGCTCATGTGCTGTTTGAACTACAGCAGAATAAAAGGAGGATACATGCTATCCACCCAGCAACCCATATGATCTTATTCATGCATAACTTATAGGATTTGCCTCCACAGGATGTAATGATGGCCACCAACTCCAGGGATGGCCTACCCATGAGTCAGGGTGAAGCCCACGGGTACTCTGCCTGTCCCGCCATCTCCACCAGAGAAGCAGCACCAGCTTCCGGTGAGATCTCACCAAACTCTCACAAGATCACAGTGAAATCTCGCAAGAGCTTGCTGAAATTTTGAGATTTCAGCAAGATCTCATTGGAAGCCACCACTGCACTGCTGATGCCTCCCTTACCTGGCTTGGGTGGTGGCACCAGCTTCCGGTGAGATCTTTTGGGGCGGCATGGTGGGAATGGTGATGGCGGCAGAGCAGTGCAGTGCAGTGGTATATTCCTGTTTTGCCTCAATGGCGAAACAGGGCTAGACACTCCTGAGCAGCTCAGAGACAAATTCATGGAGGATGAGGCTATCAGTGGCTACTAGTCATATGACTGTGCAATGTTTCCAGTATCAGAGGTAATATTCCTCTGAATTCCAGCTTCTGGAGAGGACATGTGGGGAGAGTGCTATGTAGGTAAGTAAAAAGGTAAAAGACCCCTGGACGGTTAAGTCCAGTCAAAGGTGACTATGGGGTTGCGGCGCTCATCTCACTTTCAGGCAGAGGGAGCCAGCGTTTGCCCACAGACAGCTTTCCGGGTCATGTGGCCAGCATGACTAAACTGCTTCTGGCACAACTGGACACCATGACAGAAGCCAGAGCACCTGGAAATGCTGTTTACCTTCCTGCCTCAGCAGTACCTATTTATCTACTTACACTGGCATGCTTTCAAACGGCTAGGTTGGCAGGAGCTAGGACAGAGCAATGGGAGCTCACGTTGTTGCAGGGATTCGAACTGCCGACCTTTTGATCAGCAAGCCCAAGAGGCTCTGTAGTCTGAACCACAGCGCCACCCACGTCCTTAGCACTCAGGTGCTGCTTGTGGGCTTCCCATACACATCTGACTGGCTACCATGAGAACTGGATGCTGGACTTGATGGGCCTTTGGTCTGATCCACGAGGGCTCTTCTTATGATTATATATACTTAAGCAAATGTATAACTGGAGGTAAAATTACAGTACTTATCTTCGGTATATTTTATAGGTAAAATTGTTCCAATTCCAATTTATAAATCCACTGCTGCTTCTGAATCTCCCTTTTAGTCTCCCTCTCTCCCCCCCCCACCTGTGCTTATGTATTAGTCATTTGTTTTCTTGAAGTCTGGGAAGAAAGATTTAATTTATTTGTGAAGTACTCCCAAATTGCCCAATAAATCAGTGCTTACTCATTTTCATGCTTTGCATCTGAACAACTTAAAAACGGCTAATGTTTCCACATTCAAACACTTGCAAGCAGGTTTGCCTGAGCATGAGCTAAAGGATTTTTGATACTGAACTTCTACTTGTATAAAAGTAAGCTCTTGCTTCAGCCTAGCCGAATTCTATACGTTGCTACGTTGCGCTGAAGTGATGGCTTATAGCAGTGGTTTAGAAACTGCTCCAAGGGTCTTCTAGAAGCTTATCGGGGGTTTGTCAATTGGAAAATTAGTAATGGTGAACCAGCTTCCATATAAGAAATCTTTCGTGACCACTACTTCTGTCCAGTGAGGTGCAGTAATCAGAAAATCTGTGTGTGCCCTAGGGGGAGTTCATTCTCAGATCACACTGGTTGTCATCTGGCACCCCACCTTAATACGCCCAGATTTATGAAATTTCAGATAGCAGATCTGCAGGTTTTTAAGCAGGCCTATCAATGTGCAGGACCAGTATTAACCCGAAAACCTGAAATTAACATGGTTACGAACAATGGTATATCCACATTTACAGAGATTAGCTGAATACAACTGAAACCTACAGCAAAATATTTATTATTTGTTTAGAGTTATTAATTACTTTTGTGGTGTGGAGCACTTCTGTTGACTGTCCCAGCCAGTCTCACCTTCCTTCAGGATAGTCCATTTCATTCCTACCTGCTCCTCACCCTACAGTTTTACATTCCCCAACAGGTACTCAGCAGTCTGTGGATACAAATTATGGTTAGTTCTCATTGGGCAGGCAGCTTCTTCTTCTTCTTCTTCTTCTTCTTCTTCTTCTTCTTCTTCTTCTTCTTCTTCTTCTTCTTCTTCTTCTTCTTCTTCTTCTTCTTCTCACAGCCATCTCTAAAAAATATACATGGTGCTTTATTTTGGCTACACTATTACCGTAGTATATACAAGTGAAACTTGCAACAAAATGTTGCAGCATGTAACAGGAGTTAGCCAGCAGTAAATCACACAAAGTGGTGTTAACTCTTTATTAGAAAAAACAGGATCATGCCTTTCCTGGTTCTGGGAGACCAGCGGTGAGGGGAGCTTGTCACAGCAGGAGGGGAAGACACCCATGACTCTTCACCAGCCTGACTAATCTCTGCCTCTTGCTCCCTCATCCCACTCTCCTGCTGCAGCTTCTACTTCTGATTCTGGACTGCTCTCTGCCACAGTCTCTTCCCGCTCACTAAATCCTGTTACCTCTTCAGCTTCTGACACCTCCTCCCAGGCTTCTCTCCTCTGACTACTCATCATCATCCCACCAATAATATAATGGTTCTGAGCCCTGTTCCCTTGGGGGTTTCCCAGCTGGTGCCTCCCACCACTCTCTGAGTCTGCGCCAAACCAGTCTGTGACATGGCATAAAGTGGTCCTGTTCAGCATTTTAGCCAGCCAACCACACTTTCTTTCAAGATACTCCATTCCATTCCCATACTGCATTCCAGTTTTCTGTTTGTTTTCCCACCCAGCAAAAACTCAGCAATCTGTTGCCATTGAGCATGCTGAATCTCCAATGAACTGCACTGGGCTTCTGCCCTTATTCCCTCTACATACTAAAGGTTTTTCTTCTTCTTTTTCTTCTGCTTCAAAACATTGGAGCTGTCCACACACGCACACACACGCACCCCACACACATTGACAATTTATTTTGTTTCTCAGTTTCTCATTTTGCCTGCAGAGTGATCATAACTCAACACCCGAGACCAGGAAATTCATTGGCATGGAGAATAGGGTGAGAAAAAGAAGTCCACAAAAAGGAAATAAATAAAGGTTCTCAACTTGCTCCAACATTTTAAAGATTTTTTAAAATGCACTTTTTAAAAAACAAAGGCTTTGATGTGATAAATCATTTGCTGATGGAGACAATTTTTCACATAACTTAAATGCAGTAGAATCAATGTTTAATGTGCAGTGCATGCAGATAACCTTTGTCTGTGCTATCTCTGATAATGCATTCAGCACCTGCTTATTCAAACTGTTCTAGCCACTATTCTGAAATGCACAAAGCAGGTGTCACCTTTTTTGTTTTCTTTCTTTCTTTCTCTTATCAAATGGATCTAGTTTCTAGTTGATGGTTAAGAATGGCTTCAGTCACAATCACTTTGCTAGGAAAATAGCTAGCGGGGTGTGACAAATTGAAGCACTTTTAAAATGTTTATTTCTGCCCGGCTGACAAAGAGTTAACCCACCTCCAGCCTGACTGGCATAGAACCCTGATGGGGGCGGGACTGTGCCCGGTTTGAAAGGAGGGAGTGTCGGTTTGGTCAGTTAGGAGGGAGAGGGAGGAAGGTGTGGTGTGGTGTTATGTGGTGGCTTGTATGAAGACAGTGAAGAGGCTAGGAAATCTTAAAGTTAAATGTTTGACTGAGTTTATTTTGTACAACTGGAACAAAGCTAATTAATAAATGTCACGTTAAAGAAACCCTTATGTTTTTAACACAATAAAACTTCATCTCTGTTTTGCCAAAAAGGTCCGTCTTTATTTTTTCCAGCGAGGTACCAGGACTCACAGCCGGGGTGGCTCAAGAGAGGGCAAAACTCACCTCAGGCAGGGAGGTGGCAGTTTGTGTCCTGGAGTTACACGGAGGAGGCTTAGAAGGGTAACCTGAGGTGCCAAGAAGTTGCCAGAGTGCATAGGGCAAACTTCTACAGTGGGGAATCCAACTGAGGGAGACCCTTTACTGGAGGCAAGAGGTTATTCCGTGGGACAGCCTAGAGTTCCTTAAGGTACCAGGTCACGCAGGCTGGAAGGCTCTCCTTACTTAGAAACCCATTAGTAAAAGGGGTTTATTTTTGAGGCGGCAGGAGAAGAGGGTGGGTGTTTTCCCCTCTGGATTCCTGTGTCGCAGTGATAGTAAGAGAGAGTGGGACACGGGTCGTCACACGGGGCTAAACTCTTCTGCAGATCCATGGCCAGATAAGCACATATATGAATAACTTACATCTTTCTCTGCAAATGCATGGGCTACAAGTCTTGTCTCAAGCTTTCCCTCAGCTATAGAAACAGATTTCATAGAGAAATCATTTATGAGCTGTGGGACCTAACAGTTTTTTTTTTTAAAGGACAGGCAGAAAGACAGACACACACACACACACACACAGAGAGAGAGAGAGAGAGAGAGAGAGAGAGAGAGAGATATGGTGTTCAATTGATTGAGGTTGAATCCTGACAAAACAGAAGCATTTCTGGGGGACAGTGGGCAAGCAGGTGTGGGGGACTTCCTGGTCCTTAAAGGAATAACTATGCACCTAAAGGACCAGGGACAGTCTGGGGGTCATTTTGGACTCACAGCTGTCCATGAAGGTGCAGGTTAATTCTGTGGCTATCAGCTCCATCTAGTATTCAAGTTGAGCCCCTACCAACTTGCGCACTGTTGTACAGGCCCTGGTTAACTTATGCATGGACTACTGCAATGCGCTCTATGTGGGGCTACCTTTGAAGGTGATTTGGAAACTACAACAGCTAGGCATAGCTGAATATCTGACATTAACACAGCAATCTGTACACATTTCCATTGGAACAGCTTCACTGAACAAAGTGAGACTTCTGAATAAACATGCATAGAATTGCAGTGAGATACAGGATCCATCATCCTGAACAGCTGAAGTATAAATGTCTCTGCTCTTCCCAATCTTTTCTTTGGAAGATAAGTGGCACTTGCTCATATCTGAAATAGGAGCTGTTGATGGCAAGTTGGATCCAGCATTGTAGCCTTGTCATTAGAAAGAATAGGTTCTCTACAAGTGTGAACTGTGTAGCCACAATATTATTCAAACATTAGAAAGATTAGAACAAATAACAAGTTTGAAATGTTTAAAAGGCTTGTTCAGTGTGAAAATGTTTTCAAATTAGGCCTTTGTAAAAGAAAATATTTTTTGCCACTTATTGCTTATTAATGTATAGGTGCTCTCTAAAAGCCAGTTTTAGCTAGCTGTTCTAAATTATACCAGACCCTCCAAGTGTCCCTATTTTCCAGGGACAGTCCCACGTTTACAGAAGCCATCCTGGTTTCTGAGTTGATTCCAGAATGTACCACTTTTCCTAAGGACATCCCTACTTTCATTGGAAAACTGTTGGAGGATATGAACTTAAGCAACCCACAAACCAAGGAGATAAATAAGGGAGCTGTGCCTGGAGGAAAAACTGTGAGGGGAGAGAGTTCATCAGGCAAGGCCTTCTTCCACCTGCCTTGCCCCACCCTCCAGTCTCTGCTTCTCAAATTGTATTGTATTATTTTATGCACTGTGGCTTGCCTTTGTTTTATTGATTATAGTTTAGAAATTATTCATTGTCATTGTTAAGAGTGGATTTCTGTTTAATTTTATATGCTGATACTGTATTATTATTCTATACTATTCTAATGATGGTTGAACGTTACTTTATTTGATGTAGGTTGCTTATTTTAAAGCTATGTTTTATTATTACATTTTTTGTATTGCATTAGATTCATAGCTGCCAAGTTATCCCTTTTTTAAAGGGACTTTCCCTTATGCTGAATAGGCTTCCTCACGAGAAAAGGGAAAACTTGGCAGCTATGATTAGATTGTTATAAGGTGTACGTTCTTCGGTTCTTCAGCTTGTAAACCGCCTTGAGTATTGTAAGATAGAAAGATGGTATAAAATTAAAAGTGATGATGATGATGATGATGATAAATTGGGTCCTCCCTTAAAGAGGGCATGTGTTGCAGTGAGACCTGGAACCCAATCCCCTGTGTTGTGGGTGGGTTCAATTGGTCAGCCACAACACCCGATTGGTAGCTCCCTCATTGCTGGGTTCAATCTGGCCAATGGGACGCAATCCAAACGGATCGAGGGACCTATATATGCCCATGCATGTGACCCAGAGCTTCCTTTTTTGGCGCATGCATTCGGAACACCCACCCACCTCTCCCTAATTTTAGGGCTTGTGCACTTGACCTTGCTATGCCATCATGTGTCATCTGTCGTTGGGACAGGGGCACGGCAGGAATTTCCCCCACTTGGCTGATTGGCTGTTGTCATTTGGGTTTTGCTTGCTGCTTAGCAAATCATCACAACTTGTAAGGTTGTGGATAGGCTCTGGTTCAGGTGATAAGGATGGGGGAACGCTCTCACCATCCCTATGTGAAGGGTCTTCAACCTCTGAGAGGGGGTTGTGCCCGTGCCTGAGTCTAGTGGGACATTTGGGTGGCAGACATAGTCCGTCCCTGACTTTCTGCTTATCCAGGTGTTCACCCTTGGCTGGCTTATGGTGGAGCCCAGGGAGCTAGTTGAATCAGAGCCTATGCAACCACTCACTTTCTGTAATCAATAAAGTTGTGGCCTAAATTCTGCCAAAAACCAAAACCAAAATTTGAGTCAAGTGTGAATTTATTTAGGGGGGAGGTTTCTGGGTCTCAACACGCAAATAACTATACAACCTTTTGAAGAGATCTGAAGGCAACTTTGGATAGGGAAGTTTCTTAATGTTTAACTTTTATTATGTTTTTCTATAAGTTGGAAGCCACCCAGAGTGACTGGGGCAACTCAGGCAGATGGGTGGGGTATAAATAATAAACTTCTTCTTCTTCTTCTTCTTCTTCTTCTTCTTCTTCTTCTTCTTCTTCTTCTTCTTCTTCTTCTTCTTCTTCTTCTTCTTCTTCTTCTTCTGGATACCTCTATTTTCACCAGAGAAATGTTGGAGGGTATGCTATACAGAACACAGTAAAGCAAATGATATTCCCATTTCTGCTACTGGTGAGAAGTTCTATGATAATTTGGAAGGTGGGATCACTGGAGATTTATGGCCTTCTGCAATATTTGAATTTATTTACAAGTACACAAAGTGAGCATATGGAAGGTGCCCAGCTTAACATTCCAATAGCAAATCCACTGCCCTGCATCAGAACCTCCAGAGAAATAGCTCTAATGTCCTTTCCAGAACTCAAAGCTCAAACTTTGCCTCTGTCTTACTGTGGTATCACTTTGATTCCTTTCATAGCTAGAAAGTAGACGCACATATACAGTACTATAGGCTCTGTGCTGCAAACCACCCTAAACATTACTGAATTTCAACAATGAAGAGTTTATTTAATCTGAGATGTGGCTTTTTAAAAATGTGCAAAGTTCAAATATTATGATAAGCACGCGCTAGTTAATTGTGACATACTGATGTATTTGTTTTACTGAGGTATCTCCTGAGGAAATGATTGTGTGGGGCAATAATGAATGTGAATGACTCTTGCTTAATCATTTAGTTATTAGCATAAATTTTGAATGAACAAATTTGGTGTCGACAAGATGTGGAATTAATGCAGGTGTCATTTAAGACCTCCAGTTCTAAATACACTTCAGCAGGATTAGTTGTTGTTTTATTGATGATGGGAAAGATGGACAAATGGTGAAGGCCAGGCACCCCCAAACTGCGGCCCTCCAGATGTTTTGGCCTACAACTCCCATGATCCCTAGCTAACAGGACCAGTGGTCGGGGAAGATGGGAATTGTAGTCCAAAACATCTGGAGGGCCCAAGTTTGGGGATGCCTGGTGAAGGCTGTATCTTTTAGCTCCTAAGTTTTGATATTTCTGTTCCATGAATGCATATTTGGAACAAGGTGCCACAGAATATTTTAAAATGTAGAAATACAACAAAGAGCACGCTTTTTAAAAACAACAACAAACAAACACTTTTTCAATATGCATTTCAAGGCTCAGAACAAGAAGTTATGATGTTTGACCTCTTTCACTTTTCACTTAGATTTTAGACTTGGTGTGCAAAAGGTTACCATTTTTTAATTATGATATTTTATTGTTGTCACATAATCCATCTTAATTACATCACAGATATCTCTGTTAATGAAAGGGGAGAAGAGATTATAGTATCTGAGTCCTTCTTCCTGGAGCTCTCCAGAAACCTCTTCCAGAAGATGGAGAAAGTCCTCGGAACAATGTGGAAAGTGATATGTGGGCTGTCTAGGGAAGGGAGGGTTGGTGAAAAACACCTCCCCCCCTTTTAATGGAGGCTTCCATAGATCATATGCTGTTCTGCAAATCGAAAGAATCCTTCTATTCATGGAAGGGCACCATTTAATACAACTCTTTGAGTCTAAGCAGTGGGAGACAATTGGGTAGCAGTGTCTGCTATCATCATTTCATTATATAGGTGAGGTGCATTGTTTACTATTTGGTGCTGGTTAAAGAGGCAGCTCTTTGCTCAGACTTTTTGTGAGAATTATGTTGCTGTACTAGTTGCTATTGATCCTGTTGCCTCCTGTATAGTAGTTATGTTTTTTGTTCTTTTTGGAAATTTTAAGTTGCCATTTGATATTTTGAATGTAACAATTTTATTGCTGGTTTTATGTGAAATCTGCCCTCAGTTCATTTGATTACGAGCAGGCCTAAAATTGGAAGAAAACAGGGAACAACAAAAAAAAAAAGAACAATGAATTATGTCACATATAAGAGAAAATAATCCAATGTATCATATGCCAAAATAAGGGTTGCATAAGGTCACGGTCCCATCAGTATTAATTTTTCCCAGCTGATTTTCTACAGGTAGGCATTAATTGGGTTGTTTTGTCAGCATGAAACATCTCTGATCTAATTGGCTCACCTGCGGACACTTCGTGTATACTGAAGTTAGAAAGAAAGGTCAGAAATCAATGAACAGATGGCATCTGGTAAAAGCAATTAAGAGCTGAAAATTCCATCCTTCCTTGTACAAGCTGCATGGAATGTTTAAGCAGACGTTTGACCACAGAGATCAGGCATTAACCCTCATGTTTTCCTTTTGACAGTTATTGTAGTACAAATGGAAGGTCTTCTAATGTTGAATAAAATATTTATCATACTACAAAAGAAGAAGAAACATTCCTCAAAAACAGAAAAGAGAAATCCTTATGTCGCAATTGAAGCCATTTGAATTTACAACATTGTTTTTCATTATGCAAAACATTCCTGCAGGGAACTGCTTCCCCTAAACCCCAAATATGTCACATAGAACTTGCCTTTGGGTTCTTGCACTTTGGTTCAGGCACAATATATTGTTGGAGCCCAGCTAAATGTGATATTTGCCATGAAGTTTGGTATTGTCTTGTGGACTTTTGTTTAACAAATAACAGTGCAGGACCAGGAAAGCCAGAAAGTGATCATGCAGTAGCAGAGGGATTGTCCAGTTGTCCACCTTTGGTCATATGACTGACCAAACATACAGCCAAGGTGGGCATGTGGAGAGAGAATAAAACTGAGGGTCTGCAACAGCTGGGAGGAATATGTGAATCTGCTCAGAGCAGAGGACCCCCTAAGATTTAACTGAATTATTAACTTTGCTTAGGCAAAGTTGTGACTAGCACACAAAATTAATCTGTAGAAAATGCTACTCACCTGTAAGCATCCCTCAGCTAAGAAAGGCTTCCATTCAACTTGGACTTAAATTTAGGAAGCACAGAAAGTTCATTCAGTGTTGCACTGCTGATTTCAAGTCAGGCATGAAGCTCTGCCTCTAGGGTCTTCATCTTAGTTCAGTGCTTATTTAGTTACAGGTAATTATGGGAAAGCATTCTCCTAGAAAATATGGTCATCCTGAAGACATAGAATGTCAGTATATTTCCTTTATAATGTTCACATCATAGCCTAATGAGCAGGGCATTAACCTTGCAGGAGCCCTAAGTCTGTACAATTGACTTTGACTTGTATAGCTCATTTACACTGTAAGCTCTTTTAATAAGAGGATTGCTAATATCATCCGTCACCTATAAGGTCTTGGAATTTCTGTTGAATGATCAGGAGTTTATAGATATGAATAACTTAATTTCTCCAGGGTGCAGACTTCCTGACTCTGGTCCATCACCCAGGCTCCTCTCCCCTGCCTGCCTATGTTTGGGCAGTTCGAATTTTAGATTTGGCAGGCTATCCCACCATCCAAAGCTGCTGGCCAGAGGAAAACCCAATGCCTGGCTGTGAAAGGATGAACACCCCCCCCCCCCCAAGACAGAGGGGGAGCCTGTGATGAGCTGCAACCGCTGCCCACCCCTGAGCAGGGTTAGCAGCCATTCTCTGGGGGTGCAAAAGGTTTTCTTATTTCTGAACAGGAAAGTATTCAAGTTCTACTCTTACTTATGCTTCCATTATTCCTGTTGGCACCAATAGAAGTAGCTCCATAGCAGATTCCTGATATGAATTAGCATGGTCTTTGATTCCTTCATAAGATGTTAGTTGTACAGAAGAGATAAAAACCAAAGAACTGATTCTGGAAAGGAGGGGGAAAAAAGATAACTTCATTATGAGCATACAAAATAATCTGGTACCAAGAATCAGGAAGGTGGGGGAGAATGCTACTCTCTCAAATTAAACACTTTTTGGGTTTGAATTGCTTATACTTAAAAGAATTGGGCACGAGTCATTCATATAACCATAAGCAAGATGAGAATAGTTCTGAAAAGGCACAATTATTCTGAATTAAGACCCACTCTCTTTGTAAGCTTTCTATGAGTGAAAAAATATGGACAAATGGAAGCTGACCCCTGTGCCTAGAAATGTCTGAGTGTTGACATAAGTCATCTCAAAACCCCAAATCTAACACCCCTCAAGTAAAAGTCATAAAGTCATAATAAAATGGACTTTAGCATTATTGTGAGACATTTTGATGTTCCTCAGCAATGAAACAAAAGTTGAAGGAGACCATAGAAATATTGGCCACACATGGTGAAACTGGAGAAACTAGCCAACTAAAATACATTGGTTCATTTTCACAGTCTGGCTACTTTGGTTGAGTCACGTGTCTCCACTGGAGTGCGTGTTCTTGTTGTTGCTGTTAAATCGGATTGGGGGGGGCATTTTTAATAGGACTTTTAGTGGCAAGGTTAACATGTACTTGATTCCTTCATTGTACCCTGCTACAAAATGTCTCTTAGATTGCAGTACCATGGCAAATCACAGGGAACTAAGTGAAGCTTCTTCCTGAGAAGCCATATGTAATATTGCACCATTCATGCTGCTAAATGAAATACAGTAGATAACAAACAATGAGAGTGTGAACATTGGTAAAGTTGAGCTGCAGTTCCTGTGCCAACGTGTCATGCTAGTTTACTCTCAGTGTAAGTGTTGCACAAACATCTGTTGCACTGGCAGATTTTCAGATGCAGGACTCTCTTGGTATGGAAATGGACATACAAAAAAAGATTTTTTTCACTCTGTGTGTATGTGCGTTATTTTAAACCGGAATTTTGGATTTATAATGACTAAACTGGATACACTAAAGCTTTTTGCTGTAGTAACCTCCCCAACCCCCAGTCTCTGCAGATAATTATATGAATTTAAATTTCCCTATGCACCCAAAGTACTCCTATATTTCACTCTTAAAATGTTTTATCCATCTTTTTAAGAGTTAAGATTGCAATCATTATCAGCTTCTTCATTTTATTCATATTAATTCAGCAACTAAATGATGCCTGCAGCATGCTGCTATTTTACTAGCCAATATCAGATTGTAGAAATTAGGCTGGCAGATAAAGCATTTTTATAACACCATCAATGTACAAAAGGGCACAGCAATTCCCACAGCCCACCTACTGTGCTATAATTAATAACCTCTCCTTATGGCA
Source organism: Zootoca vivipara (assembly GCF_963506605.1). NCBI lineage: Eukaryota > Metazoa > Chordata > Lepidosauria > Squamata > Lacertidae > Zootoca > Zootoca vivipara. The sequence goes on along the minus strand of NC_083283.1, from coordinate 52,288,062 downwards.
AGGACTGTGTTAATATATAAATTACATTGCAGCACTTGACAAATTAAATGCAATTATAAATCTTCCCCTAGACCAATTAGCATTTAAACAACAATTAAATGTAGGAGATATCCTTATGCAATGACCCACATAGAATGGAGATAATCTTCGCAACAGAAAATTCTCTGGCAAATACGCCTGCAGCACACAACCCATGCATTTCAGACCTTTGCCATTTTAAATAGGGTGCATACCACAATGTGTGGACACTATTTTCACATGTTCCCCAAAACACAGTCAGCTCAAGTGAAAGGGGCATTTGATATTTAAAACAGGCCCTTGCACACTTTGTAGTCAAACCACATTGTTGAAAACTGCTGTGGGAAGGAGCTGCAACATGTCCTCCCCCTTGGGGCCCAGAGCCTCTAATATTGCCTCAATGGTGCAAAAAACAGCTGACTTCAGCAGCTCATGTATATATAAAAAATATGTGCACAGAACCTTGGGCATAAGGCGATGGAACTTGGTTGAAGCTAACATGTCTCATGTTGGCTTTAACATGTCAATGATTTCAATGTGAAAAAAGTATTCTAAGTAGAATATATTAACTGCCATACCAGGTAAGATATATTCATCCTCTCATGCACCAATTGGTGCTATGTGCATGTGTTCCAATTCCATGCAGAATTATTCTAGGGCTATGTATATACAAAATTCCTACCACTTAACCACTGTCATCTACAACAGCTTTCAAAGAAAGGGAGTCTCCAGAGATGGTTCTCCATGATAGCTTCTGGCCAGAGGGACAGCAGTAGGAAATTCATCTCAGAAAGCAGGAAGACTTCAGAGAAGGCAATCATGCGGCAGGAGGTGTGTTCCGGTGTTTGCCAGAACGTGCAAATTCCAAAGTTTGGATTAAGGACAGGATTGTGTATGCACCCCTCTCTATTCCCTGATATTTATCAGAGTTCTTGCTCACACGGAAAATTATATTCACATGTGTGTCCCACACAGACCTTCCCATACAGCAGGGCAAAGGTTGAGCACTGAATGGGAGGGGTGGACACACATAAAAACATGGAAGGCGAAGCTTGTGTGCCCCCATTGACATGTTGGAAGATACAAAAAGAAAAAAAGAAAAAAAGAAAAGAGAGAGAAACATGCTTTCATAGTTTTTAATGGGACCTCCCCCAATTACATCAATACCATGGTAGATTATATTCAACCCCAAAATATATAACAACGAAAAATCCATCTTCACAATTAATTCTGTCAAAGTGGCTTTAAACTATGAGTCACATTCAGCTAGCCTAATGACATAATATAGATTTAGTAGTCTAGTTGGTTGCTGAATGACATCATACAATAAACACTTGACACATTGGCCTCATCATAACTTGTGGCAGTGTTTTAATACCCATGCTGAGTGAAAAAGGCAGAATGTGAAAAGTTCATTAACTGAAAGTGTTTGAAAGTGATGATAAATTAATGTTGGTATTTTTTTTAAAAAAAGATGAATAATATTTATTAACCTAATATCTGCTGGAAATGTGCCTTGATAGCAGGCAGTAGACTACTTACATATGTGGAGGTCACGTCCAGCAATCCAGACATTCTAGGCTTAAATGTAAAAGAACATCAAAGGGGTAATTAATGTTGCTTGAACTAACTCACACAGCATACCTAAGGCACATTGCTCATTAATATCCAACTTAACATCTGCTAAGCTAGTCATGGCAAAAAGCAATGCCAACTTTTTTTTAATAATTGAAGATGAGAAATAATGTTGATCATAAAAAAGCTGAACATTGCTGTCACAAGCAACACCAGCCTACTGGCCCATCTTGCCCATCTTGCTCAGAATCTTGTTCTCGCAGTGGCCAACCAGTCCACAAGAAGCCCACAATCAGAACCCGAGCACAATAGCACTCTCCTGCTGCTACTTGTTCTTTCACATATTCCTCGTACCAAATGGTAGCTGCTAAAGTTCTTGTGCCAGGAAAGCTGGTGGGCTCAAAGCTAAAATTACCGTACATTTGTTGTTGTCTTTTGCTGCTTCAGTGAGAAACACACCAGCTATCAGGAGGCAATCTGGTGGAGTGGAATGAAGCAATGTCAAGCAATTGTGCCCAAAGTGATCTCCAACTAAATGGAATTTGGAACATCTCCTAAGTATTACAATGCATCCTTTCCAGTGGGCCAAATTGCTTGTCTGTTCATCCAAAAGCTTGCTGGAACACAAGCATACAGCTACTTTGGCTGTACAAAAGAGGCCTAGAGCCCATCAGGGACTCTGGCCTTGAGAATGGGACGTCAATGGCTTCCTCTGAGCTACAGCATGCTTCTCCTAATGATGTCGTTTAGCAGGATTTTTTTTCTTTTTTTAATGTCCAAGTCATTCTGAATCAACAGTTTCATTCCACCATAGTACTTGTGTCTGTAAAAAGGAAGAAAGAAAATACATTGCACCAGATACTCTAATCCAGAGGCTAAGATGAACTGCAGAATGAAATGTGATACTATGTCACTACAAATGAAAAGGCTGCTTCACATGCACATCTCTTTACAATACAGTGGTACCCCAGGTTAAGAACTTAATTCATTCTGCAGGTCTGTTCTTAACCTGAAACTGTTCTTAACCTGAGGTACCACTTTAGCTAATGGGGCCTACCGCTGCCGCCGCGCCACCACTGCACAATTTCCGTTCTCATCCTGGGGCAAAGTTCTTAACCCGAGGTACTATTTCTGGGTTAGCGGAGTCTGTAACCTGAAGCATCCGAAACCTGAAGCATCTGTAACCCGAGGTACCACTGTAGTGGGATAATGTCTAGTAGCCACACAGCCCTGCCAGAAATATGTGCGCTGGACAAACACACACACCACCATTGCCCATGCATTTCACATATGTGAAATGTGGGGTCCAGGGTCAATCAATTCTCCCTTGTGTCAAGGAGTTCTTCATGTGTACACACATAAGAACCCCTCCTTAAACATGCTGAAAGTGCTTATGAACCTCATGTGCACTTTAGAGCCTGTGCATTCATATCATATACAGTGGCACCTTGGGTTACAAACGCTTCAGGTTTCAAACTCCTCTAGCCCAGAAATAGTACATCGGGTTAAGAACTTTGCTTCAGGATGAGAACAGAAATCGTGCTCCGGCAGCGCGGCGGCAGCAGGAGGCCCCATTAGCTAAAGTGGTGCTTCAGGTTAAAAACAGTTTCAGGTTAAGAACGGACCTCCGGAACGAATTAAGTTCTTAACCAGAGGTACCACTGTATTTACTGGACTGAGATCTGATGAATGATGAGTAGGATGGAGAAATCTGTCAATTTTGGCTCTCCGGGTTTCTCACTTTTCCAGTCTTAAATTCAGTTCTCTGTTTTTCCACAACAATTTGCATTTTCTTTTAAAAAAATACTCATGGAAATTTATCAACATTTTCATGCAAATTTCTTTTAATGAACACATTTTTTGTATGCAATTTTGTTAATATGCACATTTTTGCAAGCTTTTCCCTACAATATGACAATTTTAAAATGTTATTTTCAAGAATGTATGCATTTTTATACTCACTTTACCCTAGGATATGTTTTTTATTGCACTACTTGTCTGGGGAACTGTATTGCAAAATTTGGAGAAGTGAGAGTTTTGGTCCACATATTGTTTTGAGAAAACCACTTCCGCATTTTACGGAGGTGGTGTTGTGGGCGTGGCCCGTCTCGACCCTTGCGAGGGGGCTGAGAGTTCAGCCCTCTCGCGAGATGGGGGTTCCCGCCTCCGTCATTCCCCGGCTGACCAATAGGGCCAGCCGGGCGGGGCTTTCCCCATGTTTAAATCAGGCTGGAGGCGGGAACTCTGCCTCTCCTTCGCCCGGCACCTTGAGCGATCGGATCACTAAGCAGGACACTCTGAAATCATTTCAGTCCTGATTATAGGGAATATAAACAATACTGAAATATGCTGTTGGTCTGTATTGTCCTCTTTGTAATTAAAGAAATAGACTTTTGGTGCAAGAATTTAAAGGTACAGGGTCGGCGTCTTTAATTTTGAACACTTAAGGGCTAGTCTAGCCAGCGCAGGAGGTGCGTGAGTTAAATATTCTATTCCTCTGGTGACCATGCCATTTAATATTGAGTCATCCTGTTCACCTGCTGCTTATCCGAACTCGTGACCTTGGATAAATACCTTTATTACTTCAATTATGTTTTGGCTAACTGGTGTTGCCTGTTCACACGGTGGGCATTATTCCGTTTAATTTTCCTGCAGTTACTATAAGTTAATAGACATTTTGAAAGGTGGAGCCAATTTTCCACAACTTAATTTACATGGAATTCATTACGTTCAGTTGAAGGCTATCTATCTGCTTTTTCAAAATAACTGAATTTAAGCTTTCCTTGCTTCGGTGGGATACATTTTCGGATCCACTACTACCTATATTGTTCCTGACATATAATAATAATAATAATAATAATAATAATAATAATATTAAATAAATTAATGAATACTTAAATAATACTCACTTTAGCTTAAATTGTCCTAATTGCAATAACTGTTTTGGCCTGTTTTAGCATTAAGCCTGACACTCTCATTGCCTTCATTTGTGTCATTTTCTTTAAAATAACTGAATTTATTTAAGCGTTCGTTGCTCCTGTGGGATACATTTTTCGGATCCACCACTATCTATATTGTCCTTGACATCTAATAATAATAATAATAATAATAATAATAATAATAATAATAAAATAAAAAATGAATATTTAAATGAAATTCACTTTAGTTTAAATTGTCCAAATGGCAATAATTTTAATCATATGTTCTCTTTTGCTTATATATACTCTTCCCTATTTTCGGCTGCGGTTCAGTATAAACAATACTGAGCTAGGGCGCCACCCCTTTAATGCATTGTTATTGTGGTGATATTTGCATAATTTATATAATAATAATAATTTATTATTTACCCCGCCCATCTGTTCGGGTTTCCCCAGCCACTCTGGGCGGCTTCCGACCAAATATTAAAAACAGTACAGCATCAATCATTACAAACTTCCCTAGACAGGGCCGCCTTCAGTTGTCTTCCAAAAGTATAATAATTGCTTATTGCCCTGACATCTGCTGTGAGGGCGTTCGACAGGGCGGGTGCCACTACCGAGAAGGCCCTCAGTCGACAGGGCGGGTGCCACTACCGAGAAGGCCCTCAGTCAGGCTTGCCTAGGCCAGTGTACGCTGTACTGTACCAGACCCCCCTCCTGAATACCGCTGTTGCATGGTGCCTATAATGCCAAGGTTGCAATTTGATCCCCATGCGGGGCAGCTGCATATCCTAGGGGGTCTAATGGTTTTTTGTTTTTTCATTTCCAAGATATGCCATTGGTTTCTAAGTGCTTTCTAACAGTATATATTTGTAACTGGGACACCATATTTCGTGCTGCTTCCAAAGCTAGGTGACCAGAAACATCAGTTATAAAGGTTCCGGTACAGCTAGCAGCTTATTGAGGTATGAAATTTATCTTATATAGTTTGTCAGAATGTGCATGATTGCGAGGAGCGTTTAGGGAACCATCCAGCGTCCTCTTGTTTCAGGGGTAAGCAGTCCTTTCAAGGTGGCAGGGGGCTTTATTTCCCCCACACACAAATAATAGCAATAATAAGAATAATATATACAACAAGTATAATATTAACTATAATGATAATAACTGCAATAATAACTATAATAATACTTTAACTCTTAGGTATTTTCAATCTCTGGGGTTTCCTGAACTTCGCAAGTCAGGTATTGGCCTCAGTTATACGGTACGACCTCTCCAGCTTATCAGTATGAGATCTCTGATTAGGTTAGCATAGTAGGCTATTATGCATCATTCTTATGGCGCCCAGTTGATGGCTGGAATGCCTGTATGCCATTCATGCACATGCATACCAGATTAATCAGGAAACATTTGAGTTCCAATAAATTAGAGCCTGGCTGCTACTACCATACGATGTTCCAAAACAATGAAGTGTTGATGGCTGGTATGGCTTCCTGGAGCATGTTCTGACCTTGCCCATTGCATGGCACACACTTTTTTTTGCCCAGAACATAATAGTCAGGGATTTACAGTTGGCTCTAGAGCCTGCACCGGTGGGTGTGCATCAGCTGGGCTTCAGTCCTCTTCTTAAGGTATGCTGGCAGGGCAATTTGAGATTGTTCCCACATTGTCTGGTTCAATCAGGTCTCTCTCACGGACACCTGCATTTGCATGATGCTAGCTTGGTTACTATTGCATGCTATTTAACCTTTTGAATTTTCTTTCATAATAGTTCCAGTTCACCTTGGATGGAGGACTTGAGAGATCATCACGTTTGCCTTGGGTTGATAATCGAGCAGTCTTTGGTGGCCGTGCAAAGCAGTCCAAGAGCATGTCACTCCCGCTCCGCACAATTGGGCAGCTTCACCTTAAGTTTATCTTCACCTTCCCAACACATTTATTCCCGGGGTTACTAGAGGCATCGTGATGCCTGCCTCAATGGGCTGTGGGAGTAGCTAACCTTTCTAGAATTCTTCCCAATCGTGGTGGCGGCACACTTGTGGGGCTGAGGAATTCAGGAACCGCCGGGTCTGCTTTCAGACCGATAATCAAGTGGTGGTCTGCGTGATGTCTAGACAATCATCCCGTTCCACGAGAGTGTCTGCCCCTTCTGCGGGCCTTTGTGCTGCGCAGTCTAGAGCTAAACTTGCATTTCACCACCAAGTTCGTTCCTGGGGTCAATAATTATATCGCCGATGCGTTGTCTCGTTTCCAGATGGACCGCTTCCGCTCGCTGGTACCGGAGGCACAGCAGTGTCCAGAGCCGTTCTCGGAGTCCCTATGGAGCCTTGGGAGCGAGAAATCTTGAAGGGAGTATTCGCATCGGTTACCCCCTCGACACTGAGCTCTTACGAATGCGTTTGGACTGAATTTTCTAAATTCAGAAATAAGGGTCCCTCCCCTTCACCTTTGGGGCCCCCCACGGAGGGGGAGGTCATGCAATATGTGGTTCACCAAAGGGAGTTGGGCCGTGCGGCCAAGACACAACATACACATGGCAGCGATCTCTTCTACAATCCCTGTACTCCTCGGACCCTTGCGATAACTTTCACTTGCGCAGGGCCATGGAGGGTTGGCGCAGGCTGCAGCCGCCAGCCGGTGACCCCAGGAGACCCATTACATTTGACCTGCTGTGCAAGATTCACAGTCAATTGACGTCCCTTTGCTGGTCCCCTTATGAGGCGAGCCTGTTTTCCGCAGCCTTCTCTCTAGCATACTTTGGGGCCCTCAGAGTAGGAGAAGTAGTATGTGAGGACCACCCCGATGGATCCTCCCGAGGGATCAGGATGCAGGATGTATCCCTATCTAGTTTGTTAGCAGTAGTGCACATTTGCCGTTCTAAAATGGACCAGCGGGGGTTAGGGGCCACCATTCGCCTCCCTGCAGCAGGTGGCCAAGGCCCTTGTCCTGTAAGGGACCTCAGGCACTTCCTATATCTGAGACCGGCTGGCACAGATCCACTGTTGATCCACCATGACAGTTCTAAGCTCACGCGCTCCTGGTTCACACGGTTTTACGCAAGGCCCTCTCACTGTGTGGCGTTGACCCGAGCCAGTTCTCCACCCACTCCTTTCGTATCGGTGCAGCAACCTCCGCGATGCACTTGGGCCTTTCAGCTGAAAGGATTCAAGAACTGGGAAGGTGGAAGTCCAATGCTTATAAAGGATACCTGTGCCCCACCTCTTAGCCGCAAGCCCTCACTCCCCGGTCTGCCATCGACTGATCCCCTTTCTGCCATTGTTTCCTTTCCAGATGGGTGCCACATCAATGGGTGGATTGCGGGTCATAGCATTTTGCATTGGGCCAAAGAAAGGGCAATTGAAACCAGTTTTGGGAGTGATCTCGGCCTCCCAGAAACTGTCAAAGTATCGTGGATCGCCAGGCGCGGAATGCAGTGGAAAGAACTGCCTGCCTGCTGTCTTGGCAAGGGCTGCTTCAGTTGGGCCCCCCCTTGCGCTGGTCATACAGCTGGGGGAGAATGATTTGGCGTATTGAAACGCAGTGGACTTGAAATGGAATATCTTTGAGAACTTTGACAAGCTGTTGCAGTGGAAAGAACTCCTGCCTGCTGTCTTGGCATGGGCTGCTTCAGTTGGGCCCCCCCATGCGCTGGCCATACAGCTGGGGGAGAATGATGTGGCGTATCGAAACGCAGTGGAGTTGAAATGGAATATCTTTGAGGACTTTGACAAGCTGTTGGCTTCTTTTCCGGGGATGACGTTGCTGTGGTCCGCCTTGTTGCAGAGGCGCGTTTGGCGTGATGGGCTTTGCTCAAAGGCATTGAATAGAACCAGGAGGCTATTGAACTCATTTGTATTACGCAGGGTCCTAGATTTGAATGGTCAGATAATTTCCCACCCAGAGCTAGTACGCACTGAAGCAGCCCTTTATCGTAAGGACGGAGTACACCTTTCACCCCAAGGAAACGACATTTGGTTAGGTGACATAATTAGGGGGTTGGAGCATTGGTTGCGGGTGTGAGGGTATTGGCGGCGAGCCTTTGGGGCTCGAGTGGCGGTTAGGCATTGGAAATTTGCATAAATAAAGAATGGGGGGCAGATTGCGTCATCCTCTGCCCGAAATTGGAGATTTAATCCCGTTAAAGGGGTTCCGGGGGCGGTAGCTTTGTCCTGGGCCTACGGAGGTCAGGGCCTTATGGCACCCCCCAACGGTGGCCACAGGAGGTGTCTCAGTAGATGCATATCACTGGGCTCCTTTCTGGTGGTTAATTTCTCCCAGACTGTAACACACGGGTTGCAGTCGGATATAGTCGGTTAGGGTCCAATGCCTAAGCCAATACCGCTCAACATCCTTAACCAATAAAGTTGTGGCCTTTTCACCCACTTAAACTTACTTCACTGTGTCTTGTTCCTTATTTCTGGGGAGGGAGGGACATTGCCACACAAAACCACTTCCGCATTTTACGGAGGTGGTGTTGTGGGCGTGGCCCGTCTCGACCCTTGCGAGGGGGCTGAGAGTTCAGCCCTCTCGCGAGATGGGGGTTCCCGCCTCCGTCATTCCCCGGCTGACCAATAGGGCCAGCCGGGCGGGGCTTTCCCCATGTTTAAATCAGGCTGGAGGCGGGAACTCTGCCTCTCCTTCGCCCGGCACCTTGAGCGATCGGATCACCCACCCACCCACCCTCTGGTTAGGCAGTTAGGCAGGTTAGGCAGACGGTGCTATGGAGTCAGTCGGTCGCCTCGGTTGGCCGTGGGGCCGGGTAGGACTTTTTCCACTTGGATTAGCCAATCTGGTTTTTTCGCCTACCTCATAGCATTTCGTCACAACTTGGTTTGGCGGTTAGGCATTGGAAATTTGCATAAATAAAGAATGGGGGGCAGATTGCGTCATCCTCTGCCCGAAATTGGAGATTTAATCCCGTTAAAGGGGTTCCGGGGGCGGTAGCTTTGTCCTGGGCCTACGGAGGTCAGGGCCTTATGGCACCCCCCAACGGTGGCCACAGGAGGTGTCTCAGTAGATGCATATCACTGGGCTCCTTTCTGGTGGTTAATTTCTCCCAGACTGTAACACACGGGTTGCAGTCGGATATAGTCGGTTAGGGTCCAATGCCTAAGCCAATACCGCTCAACATCCTTAACCAATAAAGTTGTGGCCTTTTCACCCACTTAAACTTACTTCACTGTGTCTTGTTCCTTATTTCTGGGGAGGGAGGGACATTGCCACACAAGTGCAAATAGAATCGGTTTGCCTTTAAATGCAAACTGCATTGATTTTCTTCCCCATCCCTAGTGGGGAGACTGCTGCCAGGTCAGGCTCTTCTGTAAATCTTGTGTGGAGAGGAGCAGAACTGAATTTGAGGATCCATAGCTAAGAACTTCTCACATTACTCCTTGTGATATGCATGGATTTTGAAACATCAAAATAAGGCAGAAGCAATTTAGCCAGCCAAGCCTGTCACAACAGCTTAGCCAGATTATTTGGTGTGAAGGCCAAACTGATATACTGAGATAGTTATACCAACGGTTATTTTCAAGGAATGTGCTCGAAATATTTTACACAGCCATGTGTGAAATACAACCACAGAAGTGAGCTGGTTGATACATGATTCCAAGGGCTGCCTTAATCCACACAAAGAAACAGAGCCTTAAACTGGTGAGCAATTGCTTATTGCAGACTGCCTAATTACGTGCAAATATTTTATTTCAGTAGAAACCATTGTCACTAAAAGATAGTGTCAGATTCATTTTAATTTACAAGAATGGCATGGAAGCAGCTTCAAAACTAATGTGACGATAAACTCCTATGAAGGAATACATGCGTAGGTTTCTCACTGACATTTGGGTCTTTATCATTGAACACTACTGTCTTCAGACACTGCGTCTCTCCTACCAACATGTCACTTTCAAGTACAGTACTTCTCTCCATCACACCATCTATCTATGTCACATTTCTTGTCCTGCACATTTGAATGTTAATTGCTATTCATAGGGACCTGTCTCTAGTTATCTACTATCTTGCTTGTACTTTGACGAAATGTAGACTTCCATGACATTCAAGATTGTTTCATGTGTTCAGTAGTTCCTTTCATGCTTCAAACAGTCAACAATGTCAAGATCAGCAACATTTGACACTCCTTAGTGATGCTTGACAGATTATGCTAGTTGTACCAAAAACTTTTCAGTGGTAGTCCCTCAGGTTTGGAATGCTTCTTCCTCCAAAATGTTCTGCACCAATATTGTGCATCTTTCTTCAGCAGGTCAAAAGGCAAATTTTCTGCCCAGGCTTTGGGAGGGGTGGGGTGATATTATGTTTTAGTCAATTCCAGCCTCTCTACTTTTAAGACATACTGATATTTTGTCCAGCTCATTGCTTGCATTGCCACTGACCTTGAGACCTCAGCTACTTACCCTATAACAGAGAATTAATGGGATCAATAGAACCAATTAACATAGGACCATGCCTGACATTATAGTTTACAAATTTAAGTTACCAACATGCAGCTCCAAATAATGTTCATGATGAAAAGAAATGATATAATACCCATTCACATTAAATTGAGAACATGATCAGTTTGTTCTCAGCAATACTTAGCATATAAATAACTTCAATGCATGCAAGTATCTATCAAATGTCGAGAAAGTAACGGCAGACTTGAGATTTGTATGTTTATTGATTCATTAAAAATGCAAATCTTCCATTAATTTTAAAAATGAATGCCAACTCACAAAATACAATAAACACCGTAAAAACAGTCCAAATGACTAAAATCAACTCGATACAATAAATATGGATTGCATTATTTCAGTGTGCTTCATGCTGAAGACTGTAATCCTCTGCATACATATTTGAGAAAGTCCCATTGAAGATGGACGAACTTCTGGGCATAGAATTTTGCTGCATATGACTACTTTACTGCTGCCATTTGACAATCTATATTGAATGTTCTGCTCCACTGAAAAGTGATTGCATTCCACAACTCAGCTGGACTGCTTTCCCAATCTTAAGAAAGAAGAGCCACAATCAAACCTATGAAAGATTATTTCATTAGGGAAAGTAAATAACCTTATATATTTTTGCTCCATAAAGGGCTCCCAATTTAGTGAATAGCCTTCAAACAAGATTAATCTTAATACCAGCAAGGATTATTTGGATAACTGTTTCTAATTAAAATGAAGGGGGGGATGTGATACATGAATGAATGTTTAATTCATTTGGCACATGTAAAACAAGAGATTCTATTTTATATTAATCTATATGAAATTTAAAATCTATACGTATCTATGCATGCAGGCAAGTTTTGTTGTCTTATATGTCATCCAGCATAAATGTACTTATAATTATGCATACTACTCAGATAATTAATTTAAAGTCCTGCATAGATTATGCACAATGCCTGAGACTAACTGTTTGACTTGTTGCAGCTACTCCGTCATAATGCCCTGAAGTGAAATATCTCATTATTGCAATGCTGCTGTTTACAATACAAACTCACAAATTCTCTATTCCCTTCTTCCAGGGAAAACAGGGGAGGGTGAAACCCAAACACCACTTTTATATGCAGGAAAACAAAATGAATGTTCTTGGAAAAGGCAGCACTGATGGCATGAATCAATAGGAAACGCTGACCCTCTGGGTCATTTGGGACATGAATCAAAGTGTATTGTTCTTTCTTTACATTTCAGCATTACAGGAGCCTTAAAAGCATAGCAGTGGAATAATCTTTCCACAGTTTTATTCCTGTTTCGGCTATATGCCGTTTGAAACCCCACTCCATAAAAAGAAGCCAACGGTTGTGTAAAAAAGGCACCAGCCCTTGCTAGATGCCAGACTCAGAGAACTGGGCTTTAATCTTGACTCCATAGCCCAGGCTATAAAACTCCGAAAAGTGCTCAAACCCAGCAAGGAGACAATTTAGCTCTGCATCAACTGGATAGCTAACTCTGCCCAGAACCTACTGAACTCTGAATCAGCACCTTGGTCCTTGTCCATGGTCCTGATCTTGTCTGAGTTCCAGGCAATACTGGAATGCAGAACCTACTAGTCTCTTGTCTTGCTTCAGTGATCATCTCCTTTCGGTGGTGAAAATCCCAACTGATGAGAATAGGAAGCACAGGTGGTGGCAATGGCATGTCTTTTGCTTGCTTGGGCTGATATGCCAGTTGAGCTCCTATCTAAAAACAGTGGACCTAGCCTAGAGTCATGCATGTACTAATTACATTCAGATTAGACTACTGTACTGTAATTGCTGTACATGGTGCTCCCTTTGAAAATGATCCAGAAACTTCAGCTGGTACAGAACATGGCTGCTTTTGTTCAATATATTGCAATTCTTTTGTACCAGTTTCACCAGTCACCGGCATGTTTCTGGGCCCCATTCAAGGTGCTGATTTGACCTTTAAATGTTTCAGGCCTAGGTTACCTGATGGTCTGCCTATGCCCAAATTATCCTGCCTATGCTTAGAGATTCTGCTTATTAGCATGCCTTTAAGATCTGTTACAGGGACATGGGTGGCGCTATGGGTTAAACCACAGAGCCTAGGGCTTGCCAATCAGAAGGTTGGCAGTTTGAATCCCCGCAATGGGGTGAGCTCCCATTGCTCGGTCCCTGCTCCTGCCAACCTAACAGTTCAAAAGCACGCAGTGCAAGTAGATAAATAGGTACTGCTCTGGTGGGAAGGTAAACGGCGTTTCTGTATGCTGCTTTGGTTCGCCAGAAGCGGCTTAGTCTTGCTGGCCACATGACCCAGAAGCTGTACACTGGCTCTCTCGGCCAGTAAAATGAGATGAGCGCCACAACGCCAGAGTCGTCTGTGACTGGACCTAATGGTCAGGGGTCCCTTTACCTTTAAGATCCATTACACTAGCAGGCACCAGGGACAGAGACTTCTCCGGATTGGCCCCCACTTTATGGAACTCCATCCCTATGAATGTATGGTCATAGGCTTTAAAAAAACTAATTGCTTCAAAGAGTTTTTAACTGGTGTACCTTTGGGACCTGCCGGTGTTTTATTTACTGTGGATATTGTCTTTCACTGCTGTGGCTTTGGAAATGTTTTTGTTTTTTTTACTTGTTTATATTGAAATGTATTGCATGTTGAGACCCCGTAACCACCACCTCAAGGAGGAATAAAAACACTAGGACACAGGATATAAGGTTAATGTTATTGGGACCTGCCGATGTTTTATTTACTGTGGATATTGCCTTTCAATGATGTGGCTTTGGAAATGTTTTTTTTTTACTTGTTTATATTGAAATGTATTGTTGATTTGAAGGCTTTATTCTGCTGTTGTATTGTAATCTGGTTGTTAGCTGCCTAGGGTGGGCATAGTCCAGAAAAGTGGTTTGTATTACCGGTACTTAAGCAAACAAATAAATTAATAAGCAATTGTAATATATTTTTTTTAATGATCCAGGTAGAAAACTCCAAAGGTCAGGCAAATTCCCAATGTTTGGCAACATGAAGATCATCTATAGGATCCTTGTACGCAGCTTGGCCAGTGGTCAGAAATGATGGGTGTTGAAATCCAATGGAATCTGGAGGTCACAGGTTCCCCATCTCTGTGTCCTAATGCTAACCATTAAAAAAACCTTGAAGAGACTTTCACGGATTGTATGAGCAGACCACTTGACCAACAGTGGGTATATTTTGAATTCAATTATAGTAATTAATTATTGCAAGCCTTTTATGTGGCTGTTGTCCTTCATCCAGATGCAAAACCTTCTCTTGTTCCTGGCATGCTTGTCCACTGCAGTGGAGGACAGGCATGGCTGGATTTTCAGGCTGTTCCACATGCTACAATTTGGAATGAGGTAGCTGAAACCAAACAATGGATCCCATGGAAGAACATGACAATGGGAGGGACAACACCACCAATTTACATATGATACCACTTAAGTTGAGAAACAGCTGTTAGCTTTTTCTGTGCTTTTCCCATACTGTTTACAAAATAAGCTCAAGGAAGTTTGGCCGTTGCTACTTTTCCTCAGTTACTTTCAAAATTTTCTTAGAAAAAGTGACAATAAGTGTTTGCTTTTTCATTTTTATCCTTTACATTCTCATTAGTCTTCCATGTGTGACCTGAAAGAAAGCTGGCAGAGGGTACTAGAACTGATTGGCCCATGCCCTCTGCAAACTATAGAAGGCTCTGGTCTGTTAGTTATTTGATTCATTTTATGCTTGTCGGGTGCCTCTGTAATAAACCTATCTGTCACTCTATAGAATTCAATAAATTAAAGAGAGAAGATAGTCTAAAACAATTCAACACACTTCTGTTCACTTTGAAATCACAGACAAAAGATACTCAGTGTAGAATTTGTTTTGGAAGGAAAAATAAGGTTTACTTTTGCTTCTGGCAGCATATATCCTTCTCAGGCATGTAAGAATAATAATAATAATAATAATAATAATAATAATAATAATAATAATAATTATTATTATTAAAATGGGGTATTAGGGGAGGGGTAGTACCTCTGGTGGGGGACATATCATGCTCCTTTTGGGGTAGTTTCTCTACCTTTGGTCACCACCCTGTATTCAGCTCTCAGCTGTGGCTTCTAGAAGCTGTCAGCATGTAGCAGTGGTGACACCATGGGAATGGTTTTGACTGGCCAGCTAAACCAGCTAGGAGTAGCCAATGAGACTCAAACTCTCGGTGAGTTAAAGACTTACCCTGCATGGGAAGACAGGCTCCAGCAGATTCAGAAGATGAGACCAATAGTGGGTCCAGTGGTCAAGAGGATGGTTTCTGCATGTGCTGCAATGGAAGTGGGGAGCAGATAGGGCTTGTCAACCTAGGAAGGTAGCCCATCTAGGAGAAGGAAAATTCTGGTCCTAAACCTCCGCTGCCACGTGGGATATCTTTGGGAGAAGATGGGTGGTGGTAACTGGTATTTTCCTTGGCCTTGCAAATGCCATTAAGCCATGAGAATGAGGATTCTTTGAGTTGAGTCAAGACTTTTAAAAATGGTATAATATTGCTCTAAATGTATTGTTGTTGTTTAGTTGTTTGGTCGTGCCCGACTCTTTGTGACCCCATGGACCAGAGCACGCCAGGCACTCCTGTCTTCCACTGCCTCCCGCAGTTTGGTCAGACTCATGTTGGTAGCTTCAAGAACACTGGTGAACCATCTCGTCCTCTGTCGTCCCCTTCTCCTTGTGCCCTCCATCTTTCCCAACATCAGGGTCTTTTCTAGGGAGTCTTCTCTTCTCATGAGGTGGCCAAAGTATTGGAAACTCAGCTTCAGGATCTGCCCTTCCAGTGAGCACTCAGGGCTGCTTTCCTTCAGAATGGATAGGTTTGATCTTCTTGCAGTCCATGGGACTCTCTAGAGTCTCCTCCAGCACCATAATTCAAAAGCACCAATTCTTCGGCGATCAGCCTTCTTTATAGTCCAGCTCTCACTTCCATACATCACTACGGGGAAAACCACAGCTTTAACTATATGGACCTTTGTTGGCAAGGTGATGTTTCTGCTTTTTAAGATCCTGTCTAGGTTTGTCATTCCTTTTCTCCCAAGAAGCAGGCGTCTTTTAATTTCGTGACTGCTGTCATCATCTGCAGTGATCATGGAACCCAAGAAAGTAAAATCTCCCACTGCCTCCATTTCTTCCCCTTCTATTTGCCAGAAGGTGATGGGACTAGGGGCCATGATCTTAGTTTTTTTGATGTTGAGCTTCAGACCATATTTTGCACTCTCCTCTTTCACTCTCATTAAAAGGTTCTTTAATTCCTCCTCACTTTCTGCCATCAGATGTATAGTGCAGTCTTAGTCATGAATGTGCCTGAAATATTATTGAATGCGCTTGAAAGAACCTATGGTGATGATTGGATGAAGTAAGCTAGCTGATACTACTTTGTTTAATTCTTAAAATTCTATAGTTCAGATAGATCTAACGTTCTTCAAGCTTCAGTAACCTTTTTGATTGGATCTCATATTACCTGCAATAAGATGCTTTCAGAGGCACACAGAATGGAATCCAAGGTATAGAGTCATAGTAGCTGCTGAGATGCCAAATTCAGCATCTACTGTAGATCAGGGGTGAGGGACCTGCGGCTCTCCCGTTGTTGCTGGACTGCAACTCCCATATTCTTGCCCATCCGTCATGCTGGCTGGGACTAATGGATGTCCAGCACCTTAAAGGCCACAGGTTCCCCATCCCTGATCAAGTGGAAGTGATGGATTCCAACATATTAGCATTTCCCGAGGGTTTCCCCTCAACCATGTTTGTAACTTACTGTTGACGGATAGACCGAATAGTTCCAGTCTATGCAATTTCCAATTATCTGACTTCTGCCTAAGAAACCAAATTGATTTCCATGGAATATAAATTTAAGTTGGCAGTTCTCACAGTTTGTAAAGAGGTTTAATGGATTAAAGGTTAATTGAAAACAAAGGAAAATGCTTGGTTCTTTGTCTTACCTTTTCAAAGCATTAGGCTAGCTTTCCCTGTGCCAATGAAAGTGAAAATTATAGTGCTTCTTATACTAAGGCAGTGTGAACAAACACTACCACAAAACAGAAGGTTCAGTAAAGGGCAGGCATCATTTTCATTTTCTTTTCTTTCTTTTTTTTAAAATGGCAAAATGGCTGAAAATAGAGGGCAGGTAGGATGCAAAGTTAAGCATCAAACTATTGAATCCAAGTGATACAAAATAGAAGAGTTGTATAACCCAGTCCTGCCCATGTTTACTTAGAAGAATTCCATTGAGTTCAAATGGACTTATTCATATGGTTTAGTATTGCAGGCCTAAGTATGTGATTACCTTTCCTTTAAAATCAATGGATCTGTAAAGGGCTTAGTGTTTGTGACTGACACACTGCACACAAATGTCTGTAAATATATCATGATGAAAAGTAGGTTCTGGGAAAAGAAGGTAATTAACCCTTACCTCACCTGCCATTTCTTCATTCCAGATCAGCCCCCATGTTGCTTTAACTTACTCCTTGATGTTCTCTCATCTAAGGATAAATGAGTCAGGGAGACATTTTGGGCAGCGAACCACTGGGCCGGAAATTGTTAAGCAAGCCTCTCTCAGCTGGCCACCACCACACATTCTGCTCAGATTTTTAATTCAACTGTTGCAGCACTGTTATTGCATGTGTATGTCGTTTGTTAGCTTGGATGTCACCACACTAGCTAGGTTCCTGGTTGGTTCTTGGACAAGCCTTAGGACAACAGGAGCAAATATGATGGTGAGTTAGGAAGGATTTCCATATCCACCACCAAGGTGGCTAGTTATCCATGATGTTCCTTGGGAGGATGGTGAAGCACATGTTGAAAAAACTGCTTAGGTCAGGGCCTGATTGAAAGTCAAGCATGAGTGGAGCTCCCAGTTCCTATACCAGCTCTCAATCTGAGCTATTTCAATGCTGAAGCAGCAGCCGTGGGCTTCCTGACATGGTGATAGTCAACAGTAAGCACCGTGAGCATCCACTGGGTAGAAAAGTGGGGGAAGAGGTTTTTAAAATAAGTAAATGCATGTGAGCGTCCTATACAATCCCAGTTCTTCTCGACAAACATTAAGAAGGTTAACATTCCCAGAAGAATGTTCAATAATTAATAAGCTCTTTTCTCTGGTGCTAAAATTTCGTGTTACTATAGGAAGCAAGGCCTTAAGCAATGGCAATTAAAGAGCACTGTGAATTATGCAGCATAGTACATTAAATGCCAAGGAAGGTGGATTGATGTTGCAATCCTATACACGCTTAGCTGGGAAGAAGTCCCATTTAACTCAGTGGAGCTTAATTCTGAGGGGGCATGCCTGGGATTCTAGTATAATCTAAATTGAAAGGTGCAATGATACTTGGCTAGAATTAAGCCCCAAGTGCAATCAATGAACATCATTAGGACCAGCTTGTTACCATCACTTTTGCACTTTTTCAATCAATCAATATACTTTATTCGACCGATAGTCAGAACAAAAACATTTCACAATACAAAGATAAACATATAAAACTGAAGGCATCAGGAGGATACATAAAATATAAAAATATAAAACTGAAGACATCAGCGGGATACATAAAAATATAAAACTGAGGGCATCAGCGGGATACATAAATGGGGTATGACCGCACTACTAAACCTCCTACAGGTAACCCACATCAAGACATTCGATTATACGTTTCCGACACTTGAGCGCCAGGAAAATGAATTTAGCCATGAATTTATTTTCCCAGTGGGCTTGTTTAGCAAATATGCTGCCTGCCGTTCTCTTGGTCTCTCTCTTTGCACTTTTTAAAGGAGGAACACATTAAAACAGTATAAAAACTGCCCTTCTTCAATCCATCTCGTAAGATTTATTGTAAGGAACTTTAGGTTTCTTTTTCAGTACTCAAACACTTGATGCAGCCTCCTTTCTAGAAGGAAACAAACTCTTACAAACTCTTACAAAAGGAGAATATTGATTCAGTATAAACTGAAAATGCTCATTTGGGTTAAAAACCATGGAACAAAAAATACAGAGGCGTGTACTTGTCTTTGAGGACATAGGACTTGACAGGTTGCAAGAAAATAGGTGTTTTGGGGTTAATACCCACTCTATTACTACTGCTATAATTGCAAGCACAGGGACAAAGCAACTGCTGCCCCCTGCCCACACAGGTGAGCAAAGGAAGGGTTGTTCTGCCAAGGCCAAGGGTTTTTAGTAAGGGCAGTGGTTCTTTTGTGGATTCAAAGGCAATAGGCACATTTATGGATGAGGACTACCAATTTTTGAATACACAGAATCACAGAATTGTAGAGCTGGAAGGGACCACAAAGGTCATCCGGTCCAACCCCCTGCAGTGCAGGAATCTTTTTGCCCAATGTGGGGCTCAAACCCATGACCCTGAGATGATGAGTCTTACGCTCTACCAACTGTGCTGTCCTACAAAGCGTGTATAGAAAGCATAAACATATCAAGGCACATCTGCAGCTAAGTAAATCTTAAAAGACATAAAGCACATTATTACATAGCTAAAGGTACCCCTGACCGTTAGGTCCAGTCGTGGACGACTCTGGGGTTGCAGCGCTCATCTTGCACTGTAGGCCGAGGGGGGGGGAGCTGTTTGTCTGCAGACAGCTTCTGGGTCATGTGGCCAGCATGACTAAGCCGCTTCTGGCAAATCAGAGCAGCGCACAGAAACGCCATTTACCTTCCCGCCAGCGCGGTACCTATTTTTCTACTTGCACTTGACGTGCTTTCGAACTGCTAGGTGGGCAGGAGCTGGGACAGAGCAATGGGAGCTCACCTCGTCACGGGGATTCGAACCGTCAACGTTCTGATCAGCAAGCCCTAGGCTCAGTGGTTTAGACCACAGCGCCACCCGCGTCCAGATTACATAGCTAGACACAACTAAAATAAATACCCTAAATAGCATTCCTCACACCCCTTCTGTTGCTGCAAGGGAATCCCACAAGTACGACAGCAGGTGGATCCCATCATAACTGGAACTAGATGATGCAGCACTGTCCTGGGTTGGTCTAACATTGGTCTTCCCAAAGACAGTGCCTTCACTATTCATACTGCTGCCTTACACTGGGGGAGGCTGGTTGGAGCATCACTCTTACTCTCCTGCAATTAGCCCTTGTTCTGATTTACTTATACATGTTCCCAGTAATCAGCCATTCATATCACACTTTTTCACGCATTTCTACATCACTTTCCTGACTGAAAAAGTTTCTTTTTCTTTTTCTGAAAACGGTGTATTAGTTGTGGTGGAGCACTTTAATTCATACCACTTTTAATTGTGGTCTACTTTGTGTCTGAATTCCTACGACAAAACATTTAGGTGACCTGTGTGGTCAGGAATGCAAAAGGTGTGTCGGGATGTTCTTTTCCACCTCCTTTTAAACCCCTAAAGCTGTCTATGGCTGCTTTCATTACATCTCTTGGTCCTACCCCTTGGCAGCCTGTTTAAAAAGCCTCTTCTTCCTTGGCTGTGCTTGAACCCATGTTCCTGAAGGGCTGGGGGTTATTTTTGTAGGTCCCCAGGCCAAGTGAACTGCATGAATGCTGTGTGTGCATGGACTTTTTGTCCTCTACTTTGTGTACTGTGCTCCTAAATAGTACTTGTCAGGAGATTTGAACCCTTGCAAAGATTTGAACCCTTGCAAAATGTCAATATCTCTCTGTGTGTGTGGCACTGAAGTGTGAGCAGTGGAAACTTGAGCATTGGTCTCACCTGCCTAGGACAAGCATGGGAAACCTGTGGCCCTGCAGGTGCCATTGGAACCAGCCAGGATGGCCCATGCTCAGGGATTCTGAGGGCAACAGGTTTCCATTGATGCCATAGGCAATATGCCAGATTAAAAACCTGTCTGGAAAAGACAGATGCTAATGCAGTTTTGTCCCCCCCCCCAATAATATTTTTTAGTTTTCAGACATTTTAACACAAAAAGAAAAACAAAAAAGCAAAATGAAAACATAATAAAAAAAGCAAAAAAGCAAAAACATATCAATTCATTACATAAACATTAACATTTTGGACTTCCTCAATTCCCCCACACTGGGTACATTTATTAAATCTAAATTAAGCTATTTTCTTTTATCATCTTAAATCATTCTGGCACAATTCTTCCATTATTTCCCAACCAATTCTAATCTACTAAAAAAAAACCAAAAAAAATTGACTACCCTCAACCTATAATTCATTAATTAATCCAAATCTAACTTTATTTTCCATCCATCTCTTATTCTTCCTTTAGCCTCACATTTTATACCCCCAAATTTTTCCATATATTCAAATGTTATTTCTTCTATCATACCTTTAACCACATTTGTCTAATTCTACCCCCCCCCTTCTCCTGGACTCCCGATCTCCCAGATGTATCAACCGGGTCCATAAAACGTTCCATTTTCGGACCATCTTAATCGGACAGAAAATAACCCATTGTTACTCCTCACCCTAGTCCCACTCTTTCGCCACCTATCCACCACTCTCCTTTCTTTGTCCCCTGCTGATCCCCCAATTGCAGTTTTGTATTTGGTCAGAGAGAACGAGAACACACTTCTCACCTTTCGAGGCTGGCTGGAGCAATGGTGTTGAAGTTTTACCAGCTCATGCGCTCTCTTGCTCCCCGCTGCTCAGCCTGTACATTATAAATGAACCATTCTTAGAAAAGGCACCACCAAGTCTCCAATATTCTTTCATCTAAAAGGAAACTGACAGTGTAGAAGGAATAAGTGGAGAGTGTTAAACAATAACCTCCTTGGAATAGTTGTGATCTTTGTTACAATTCTCTAAGCAGAATGACAGTTGCAAATACCATACTTAATTATAACTCGTTATCTTAGCCAGTTGGCAACTGTGAAACTAACGTACATTTCAGATTGCCTTGCCATTGTCTGTGAACTAAAACTAATTAAAAATCTGGGAGGTTCTATAGAGAGGAAAGGCCATAATTATTCGGCTTCTCACATTAAAATACAACCTGTATCTTTTGGCTCAAAGTAGCTTTTCCCACTGGAGTTTTTGTAGAACTGGAAGTCTTAGAGATGCTAAAATTATTTTACAGAGTCCACTTCACTCATGTAGAAGTCTTGTTGTTGTTGTTGTTGTTGTTGTTGTTGTTGTTGTTGTTGTTGTTGTTTGCTTTTTTAAAAAGCATTCTGGATAAGAAGAATGGAAATATGTTAAGACTGACTATTTTTTTGCATGGCTTACTGCTATATGAATCTGGAAATGAAGCCTACATTAGAAAAATGAGGGCACTGCAGACATTGGAGTAAGATGACACAAAATATTGTCACTCTCCACTGTGGATATGATTTCTTGCAGTTTCCTAATGCAGTCCAGTTCACTCGCAGTACTGATTCCTTACACAATTGAGAGCTTGAACAGAGCCAAGGATTCTATGGCTGACCATGTGAAAAAGCAAATCAGAGCGTCGGCAGGCAATGTGTTTGCTAGCTCAATGCAGTTGGCCACCGGAATGGTGGGAAGCATCCCTCAGATTCCTTACTTGTCGCACCATCTTCAATACTCCAGTTAAACTAATCTAGGACAAAAGCGACAATTGCAGCCTTTCCTATTCATTCTCAGCTGGGGAAATGTGAGTAATGGTGCAGTTCTAACAGCATAGGCATTGCTAAGGGTTTAGAAGATTCGGTGCAGAGGCCCCATGCCTTTGGGCAAATTAAGATTGCATGGAGATGGGCTCTCACCATCCTGTAAACCGGGGGAAACTTTTTGGCTCTGCAGGCCAGATCCTTATGAGATTTCAGGGTGTGCAGAGTAAGAAAAAGGAAAATGTGGTGTGGGTGGGGGCTAGGAAGTGCTCTGGAGATTGAGAGCCCAGAGCAAAATACCCAATGCTCAATTCTGCTAGGCTCCTATTCTAACAGTGCTTCTGCATGTCAGGTTCTTCTTCAGAAAAGAATTGGAATTATTTTAAATTCAGCATTGCGTATTTATTTATTTATTTAAATGGCTTGAAAAATGACGAAGTGCAAAAAAGTAATATATAACCTCCTTTAGGATGCAGCTAGCTATTTACCCTTCTGTTCTGAAAGACTCATGTAATGTTAACATTAATGAAAATTCTTTCGTTAATTTGGTTGCATTATGAAAGTTGAATTGTAGCCCCTGGCACCCTAGACATATGTGCTCACATGCAGGAGGCCATTTTTTTAAACCAAAATACTCCCTTGATAACAGCATTTAATGGAGACAGAGAACCTCGGGGCACAGAGCATGAGAAGGAAGTCAGTTGGTGGCTGAAAAAGTATTTAACTTACTTCAGCTCTCTTGTGTTGGCAAACCAATGACCTCATGAAGCTAAAATGAAGAACCATTTCAAGATCTAACCAATTTGCTTTTAGGGCTTGATCTTATAGTGTTAACGTCAATGGCCATTTTGCTATTCATTTCAGTGAGTGGAATAATATCCCCTGTAAATAATTTGGGACTTGGTACTTGAAGGACTGCCTTCTACCACATGTTCCTCTTCATATGCTCTGATTATCACCTGAGTGTTGAGCTCCATGGAGCATGGCTGGTGATGAAAGCCATGGCTTTTTCTGTAGTGGCCCCCACCCTGAGGAATGCCTTGCTGACTGTAGTGTTTCAGGTGACTGACTGGTAAAAATGTGGCTGTTTATAAAGGCCTTTAGCTAACTGTTTGCTGCTTAATGTCTAGTGTAGGCTTGATGGCTGTTTTTTAAAAAGTATTATTATGCATTGAGCCTTTTATTTTGGCTAGAGTAAGAAATGGGGATTGTGATGTAATATTCTGTGACATTTTGCCGTGCACACTCTTTTTTGATGTGCAGGTTATTAAAAATAAAATAAATAAAATAAAATAAAATAAAGATTTTGTCATCTGTCCTCTCCTCCCCCTTCAGCTCAATCAAATTTGATTCAAAAAAAATACATCTTTAATGGCATTATTCTCTGGCTACAGACTGGAGTATAGTCATGATTCTCCATAAAACAACAATGTTCAACCGATTTATTTTCATATTGATTATGTGACTAGACAACCAATGTATGTTTCTGAAACAAAATATAGTCCATTATATATATTTGACAGATATGTCTTGTCTAATGAGTTTAGCAAGTCCATTGATGTCTTCTGATGCATTTACTTCAATGTGTGTAAATACTCTTGTACACTCTTCTTTCCAAAGTTTTATTCGAAAGACAAAATATGGAATGATCAATGACATAGATTTGTTTGTTTGTTCCTTGCAAATCTTCATTTCCTCCTCTTAAAATGGTAATAATCTGCAGAATATGAAATTCCATTCTGTCCTAAGATATATACATCATGCAGAGACCGATACGGGTTATGATCAATCAGTTTCTAAATGGGGATAGATAATAGAATTGCAGAACTGGAAGCCCTTTCCCAAAGGGTTTCTGCATTTGTTTGTGTGTCTTTCCCCCCCAAAGAATCTCAAACCTCTTAGCTTCTGCCAGATGTGGATCAGATGTGGATCAGTGTATTTTTATTTATTAAATTTGTATACCCCCCCTTCATCCGAAGATCACAGGGCGGACCACAACATAAAAATACAAAATGAGAACATAAAATACATAAAAAAACAAAAATAAACCATTAACGCCCCACTCCAAAACTCAGTTAATAGGCCAAAGAATGTTAAACAGCCAAAGGTTATAGAAAGGCTTTTTTTTTGGCCTGGCACCTGAAGATATTTAATGAAGGTACCAGGAGAGCCTCTTTGAGGAGAGCATTCCACAAATGGGGAGTCACTGCAGAAAAAGCCCATTCACATGTTGCTACCCTCCAGACCTCTCGTGGAGGAGGTACACAAAGAGCTGTGTAAAGATGGGTTTTCAGGACATTCTTGACACAGATGGAGACTAGAGACAAGAGAAGCATTCCCCCCTCAAGGGCATGTTCAGTCATACTGAGGCATAAGGACTCCAGTCTTTTATTGATGCCAGGTTCTGTCCCAGGTACCTGGAACTCTAGCTGCTGAAGATGCTGCTTTCAGTATGTTCGGTTAGTAGCTAAAACAGCCAGAATAATTGCTCTTCTTGCTTTAGCATGCTTGTTATTTGTTGACCTTGTCGTGCAGAATATTAATTGGAAACAAGTAATTGAATCTGAGATTGTGCTTTGATTATGCAAATGGTTTCTCAGCTATTTGGGTTTCATTACATAATAAAGAGAGTGTCATATGAGCAGTAAAGTAAGTGCACTTATATATTTGCCCTAATTATATGCAATGCATAGCACATTTCCCATTATCCAGATTTAAATGATCATAACTCATGGTTTGACCAAATCCAGAGGAACCTTCATACTATATCAACCTGGTCATAGTGGCAGAGGATAGCATCCTTTCAGCCAATCCCATAACTAATGCAGCAGCTAAAAAAGCCAATGCAATTCTGGGCTGCATCAATAGGAGTATAGCATCTAGATCAAGGGAAGTAATAGTACCACTGTATTCTGCTCTGGTCAGACCTCACCTGGAGTACTGTGTCCAGTTCTGGGCACCACAGTTCAAGAAGGATACTGACAAGCTGGAATGTGTCTAGAGGAGGGCCACCAAAATGGTCAAAGGCCTGGAAACGATGCCTTATGAGGAACAGCTTAGGGAGCTGGGTATGTTTAGCCTGGAGAAGAGAAGGTTAAGGGGTGATATGATAGCCATTTTCAAATATATAAAAGGATGTCATACAGAGGAGGGAGAAAGGATTTTTTTTTCTGCTCCACAGAAGCGGACAGGGATCAATGGATTCAAACTACAAGAAAGAAGATTCCACCTAAACATTAGGAAGAACTTCCTGACAGTAAGAGCTGTTCGGCAGTGGAGTTTGCTGTCAAGGAGGGTGGTGGATTCTCCTTCTTTGGAGGTCTTTAAGTGGAGGCTTGACGGCCTTATGTCAGGAATGCTTTGATGGTGTTTCCTGCTTGGCAGGGGGTTGGACTGGATGACCCTTGTGGTCTCTTCCAACTCTATGATTCTATGATAAACAAAATAGAATGAAGCAGACTCCTATTTGTTTATTTAAGAACAAGCTTTCTTACTTATTTTTGCTTAAATGGAGCCTAGATTGGGTTGTTCTATAGCTTATCCTGATTATTCAAATGCTGTAGCTGGCTTCTAGCTTATCTAAAAAATTAACGCCGAGCTGTGTTCAATCACATGCTTTTCATTTATTGATTCATTTTGTTTGAAAAGCAATGCAAAAAGGTATCATATTGGCATG
The DNA here is from genome assembly GCF_963506605.1 of Zootoca vivipara. Classification (NCBI taxonomy): domain Eukaryota; kingdom Metazoa; phylum Chordata; class Lepidosauria; order Squamata; family Lacertidae; genus Zootoca; species Zootoca vivipara. The sequence continues at coordinate 52,261,887 of NC_083283.1, read as the reverse complement.
GATGTATCAAACAAGATAAGAAACCAGAAGCAGATATGAATAATATCAGAGTAATGGCCCATACGGCTGATTGTCTATTATGGTGACTCATTTTGGAGACCACAGGAACATTTTGTTTGGTTTACATTTTTAAGCGAATGGAGCTAATTTGCATCTCCTGGACACATATATGGCTTTGAATGTCATTATCGCTCAGATTTTGCATTTCTCCAAAAATTTCCCTGCAGTTTTATGCTCAAGGAATCAAAAATGTGAAAAATGCAATACACTTAGAAATGCTTACATTGAGATAAAATACATATATCTGAGTACATATTTAAATATGAATTTTCATACTTTTTTAAAAAAAAAGTGCATAGGGAAATGGGATAGGAGACATGGATAAACACATGCAGAATCGACACAGATCAGAAATAGATTGATCTGTCCATTCCTATTGTGCAAAAGAGGAAACAAAGGCACTTACAGTTGCTCACTTGCCATTTCTTTGCAATGCCTGAAGCTGCTTCAAGGGACCCATTATTGGCCTACTCATTTTAGGATGAATTCAAATGAATGCCTTTCGTAGTTACTGAAGTGATAAAATGAATCAATTTATTTTGGTATTATTTGACACCTCGCAGAAATTGAGGATCAAGAACATGGCACTGAATAAATGCCAGCAGGAATATTCTAGAGCAGGTGTAGTGAACCTCAGACCATTCAACTTCAGATGGCCATTCAAAGCAAATAAATGCAATTCATCCTAAATTTTACCCCTGGAAAAGGAGGAAATGTCCTGGAAAAAGAGGACACATGGCAATCCTATGGATGCTAGGTAAAGGTAAAGGGACCCCTGACCATTAGGTCCAGTCGTGACCGACTCTGGGGTTGCGCGCTCATCTCGCATTATTGGCCGAGGGAGCCGGCGTATAGCTTCCAGGTCATGTGGCCAGCATGACAAAGCCACTTCTGGCAAACCAGAGCAGCACATGGAAACGCCGTTTACCTTCCCGCTGTAGCGGTACCTATTTATCTACTTGCATTTTGACGTGCTTTCGAACTGCTAGGTTGGCAGGAGCTGGGACCAAGCAACGGGAGCTCACCCCGTCGCAGGGATTCGAACCGCCGACCTTCTGATCAGCAAGCCCTAGGCTCAGTGGTTTAACCACAGCGCCACCTGGATGCTAAAGACCTTTAATTCACAATACCAGTACATTATGTTACTTTTTTGAATTGGGGGAGGGGGCTGCTATAATTCCCATGGATTTTCCAAAAGATCGTTGGTATCTGCTCAGAAACGACTAGCACAGTGTGGACGATGACAAATACAAGCGAAAGATTTATAGAGCTGCATTCAAAGAACTGTTGTGCATGGTTCCAGAGAGATTGTTAATTGGCTCCAATATGTTCATTAGCACAAGATTAAGTACTTCTCGGGATCAAAACTAATTAAATATTAATGTGTCTTTCCCCCCACCTCTTCCTCTCATTGCCTATTAGGAGTTTAGAAGGGGAGAATATCAGGACATGAGATCCTCCGTAGTTCTTTCCGCTGCTGCAGTTTTCATTTTTATTCTAATACTGCATGCTCCCCTGAACATTATGCTCCTGTTAATTTTTTTAGCATTTGCCCAGTGGCTGGGTCCTAAAATCTTTTATGTTATTAACAATCTCATTTTTAGCGTCTTGCGATAAAAGGGTTTTTCTTCAGCACACCGATGGCAGCTTTATCACTAAAACTGCATTATTATTATTTTTTTAAAAACTGTATTTCTAGAGGCTACAATAAGAATACATTTTTATTTAGTCACTGGTTTCAAAATAGTTCCTTAAAAATGCACCAGATTATCCGCTCATGTGATGGAGAGAGTGGAGAAAAGTCTGTTACAGTTTGGGGACTCAGGCTTAACCACCCTCCACAGATTGGGACTAAACATCTGCAATGGGGAGGCCTTTCTGCTTTTGTATACTCTTTGTGTGAGTATAACATTCAGCCACCAATGTGTGTGGAGCAGAAGGGAATAGAGACTAATAGGCAGCCTGTAACAGAGGTAGAGTAAATAGGCCCGGTCCCTAAATAAGAAAATTGCTTGTGTGTGTGTGTGTGTGTGTGTGTGTTTCTCCCATCCTTGTTCCTTCTACAGATATTTTGGGTTGTAGGCTGGTGATTGTTCAATTAACTAGAATAGATCCTGATTCATGCAAGTGATGAGGATAGCAGCATTAATATATTTTTTGTCATATAATTATATAATACATTCTACAACACAAAAAGATACGGTTTGGTAATATTTAAAGCAAGCTTTCTAGCTGTTATTGGACTACAGCTCCCATCAGCTCCTGTCAGCCTGGCAAATGGCCAGGTATGATTGGAGTTGTAGTTCGGCAATATCTGGAAGGGACTATGTTGGCTGCCCCTGTTCCAGTAAGGAAAAGTTCGAGTTCGAGTAGAAAAGATTGTGCTTCAAGATCCCATTCTTCTAAATCATCATCATCATCATCATTTTCCATTGGTGCTTTCTACTCCCATGCTACATTTGTGCCATCTGGCTTTTTGCTGTGCAACATGCTGGTCACACTTCTCTTCACTCCACTGTGATGTGTCCTAAAATGTGTGCCGCATTCGTCTGATCTCATATATCAGGCAGCCAATTGATGAACCGTGCGGAGACAGCGGTGTAACGAATCTCTGAAATAATCAAGATAACTCTTGCCTCAAGACACAAAATACAAGTTTGGAGTGCTTCAAGGGCACAAGGGCGAAAGGATATTTACAGAAACATAATCATCTTGAAAAATCGCCTTCCCTTAGATCAATTCTGCAGCTTATCACTCAGTAGCAGAAAACATTAGTTAACATTCTGTACATCATAAATAACTTGCTTTAGAAATGCACGGCAGGCTAAAAAATGAGTTTGCTATTATGATTATAAAAATACCTTTTGCAATCCTGCCTCCCTCCCTTCCAGTCTGGCTTTAATTGGAAAGCATCAATACGTATCCACAATAGCCGCATAGTTTTCTATGTGAAAGCCTGTCTGGGGCCAACTCCAGTTTTTTGGTGCCAACCCAAAAGCATGAAACAACTCAAATGAGTTGTGAAGCAGTTAAGTTTCCTACAGGTAACTTTTATCAATTGATCTTAGGCAGGAAATACCACATTCAATGCTAGTGGCGGATTTTATATATATTGTTGCCATCCTATTCTTCTTTTCAAACAGTTTTCTTGATGGAAAATTGTGAAACAAGAAAAAAAATAGAACTAAGAAGAAATTCTAGAATCATATAAATGATGCAAATGATGCACTATTCTGCTAGAAACATGAAAAGAATATTTTGAGAGGCAATTAATTTAATTTCATTAAAATGAAAAACAGATTAGCTTCCAATAGCAATTCATAGGCACTTTATCCAATAAACAGCTCTGTATTTCATTTTATAGTTCTGAATTAAGAGGCTGCTTTGATAGTGGATCAAGGAAAAGGAAAACAGCACAGAGTTCAATTTAGTTATTTGCAGTTAATTTCCTTAAATCTTGTAGAATATTTAGAATGGTTGATCTTTATGCTGGCTACAAAAGAAAACAGTTGCCATCTAGCATTCATGTTCTTAAAACTTGACCTCTTTCAAGGTTGCTGTCATATTTTCGTATGAATTTATTTGAAATTCTTCCCCTCATCGTTGTTTCGAAACTGGGGATAGACTATTACTAGACTTTGTAGAGTGTGAATGGGTTTATTCATAAATCCACCCTGTCCAATTACTGCATTTATCAGCAGATTATGTTTTATTTTTAAAAAATCTATATGAAAATTCATATTTAAATACATATTTAATTTCAAAATACAGATCTAAATATGTTTATTTAACATCACTTATATACCACTCAAATTTTTCTGTATATATTTTACCACAATGTACTTATCCTGAAATGTGTGTTTCCTAACCTCCAACACATGTACATAAACCACACATTCATTGTCATCTAAGCTTACTGCAATTAAAAAAAAATCTGCTGTCTGGAAATTGGATAATGAAGGTAGTATGTCATTGAATTCCTTGGAAATTTTGGCACTGATGATCCCACCTCCTTGGTCAGAAGGGAAGATCCACATTGAACAAAGTTTTCACATGATCTGATTAGATGATGCTAATGATTATAATTATATATATTCTTATCCGTTGGTTCTTAGAGCAGAAGATGGGTCTCCATTTTTTTAAAAAAAAGTTACAAAGGGTGGCAACTTCTACCTCATTTTCTGCCCCAGTTTTAACTCACTATCAATTTATAGAAGAGCACTGATTCTCAACAATATGACCCGTGCTGGAGTGTGGCCAATTTCACTTTTCCATTGTTTGGCTGGAGAAAGCTTTTCAGGGCTGGTTCCATGTTTGAAGGACCATAAGTAAAGATAGATCTGTCTGGTGGGCCTCTTCCTCCCTCAGTGGGCCCTTGTGGTCTTACCTTTTAATTAATTTTATTTCATAAAAATTATATGCTGCTTGACTGTAAAAACAAAAGAAAAGAAAACACCTCAAAGCAGTTTACAATAATATCTAAGCAGTTTCTGGCAGGCAGTACCAAGCAGCAGCAGCAGCAGCACACTAAGCTGCTGAGTTAATTTCCAAAATGCCATGGATCAATACTCTTCTGTAAGTGCTGGGCAACAAACTTTTAAACAGGAGCCCAGGGCAAGTATCAGTTGTAGACTCCACCAGGATGCTGGGGCCCTGGCTGCTGTCCAGCAATATAAGGTGCTGAAACTGACCTTGAGGTTTTGGATTGCTGAGTCACAATATTTTTTCCCATGACACTTCTTCAGTTATGAATAAGAGACCATTGTTCCTCAGTGAATAGCTCTCCCTTTTGAACAGCTTCTCCACTTTAGGGATGCTTTCAAAATTATCCTTGGCTGGCATATGAATATTATCTGTACGGTGGTACCTCGGTTTACGAACAGTCCTGTTTAAGAACGATTTGGTTTGCAAACTCCACAAAACCAGAAGTAGTGTCCCGGTTTGCGAACTTTGCCTCAGTCTAAGAACAAAATCCGAACGGTGGAAGGGCACCGGCAGTGGGAGGCCTCATTAGGGAAAGCGGCCTCAGTTTAAGAATGGTTACAGTTTAAGAACGGACTTCCAGAACAGATTAAGTTTGTAAACCGAGGTAACACTGTATGTATGTGGGAAATATCTTTTATGAAACAGGCCAAGAGGTGGAGTCCGGCTCTAAGCTGCACACTATGAATGGGGTGGATGCTGAGTACCAATGGATACAAATGGTAAAGCTAGAAAAGTTGTTAACTCAGTGATACTTTCAATGATTATAACACTGAGAATCACCAAATCTACTCCTGAGGATTTGTTGACTGCATTACACAGCTGTGGAATGGCTGTGGCATGAGTTTTTCCTTCCATACATCTTACATATTGTGAAATAACTCTCTGCCTTTTATGGTTTCTGCGCTTGCATTATCCCTATAATATTCTACTTAAATGAGAGCTTTAATGGAATCTTGGTGTATCTGTCCTCAAAATGGCTAAATTAGTCTAATGGTTAATGGAGAGATGATGTGCTCAAGCCAAGTCATTTACTTTGCAGGTAAGCCCAAGAGCTCACAGACTCAAGTATCTTGTCTGAATAGTATCCCTCTACTCAATGTCTAAAAGATTCAATAATAGATGTACCTCAAAATTGGTGAATTCAGCTCTCTCACTTCTATATACAGAAAGGGCAACAGCAGCTTGAGAATAAATGGCTTCTAAACCTTAGTAGTTTGGTGTTTAAAAAAGCAATAAACCTGTAAAGAATAGGTCAGAGCAAAGCTGGCCCTCACATGGCAGAGCTGAGAAGTTTCACAAATTTGGAGAAAGACATTTCTGATTAGAGACTAGGAACAATTTATTGGGGAGACAATACTGCTAACCTCACCATCCTTCCCTACAAGGGCTGGAAAGCAATTGGAATGCTACCTTATATCACAGCTGGTCTCTATCCTATTAGGAAGAACATCATAGCTCACAGGTAGAGTTCATGGTTTGCATGCAAAATGAATACAGTTGATGCCATTTCCATTATAAAAATACCTAAACTTGGAACTACACAAACCAAATTGCTTCCCTCCATGATCATAGTCATATAGATATTCAAAATACATAGGTCTGGATCAGGACTTGTGGTGAGCAGATTTCTTCTCATGCAATGCTCCACTGGAGGACTGAGGAAGGCACTGTCTGCCACACACACACACACACCCTTTCCCCTCAGAGCACCATGCCTCCAAAGGTGTGCCCCAAAGGACTGAGGGAGCCTCCTGAAATTTGTGTGATGCTGCAAAGGGAAGGGAAACCAGTTGATGCCTCCAGTAGGAATGGAGTCCCCAGCACAAAGTGAAGGTTGAGCTGGACAGATCCATGCAGTCTGAAGAATTCATGAGAGCAGAGCCCAGGTGTTGATTCAGCAGCAGTCTAATCTCAACCAAGAGTGGTAAACCTGCTGACTTGCCTCTGAGACGATAGGAAACCAAATGTGACAAGGAATTCTATCAGCTTATTATCTGGGATTGGCCAGACTTGGAGCGACCCTTTTTCTTCTCTGAACTAGAAGAACTGTAAACTGCCCAGGTGCTAGGGACAATTGATTGCTTCATTGCCCTCTCCAAGCTCCCAAAGCACCACTGGCACTATCCTTGGCTGTTTCCTGGCCCAACAATCCAGCTCTCAGAAACTAACCATCCAGTTGCATAACAATACTCTGCAGTACATCTATGGCATGCAATAAAATGGACATTGAAGCAGATACATTGATTGGTGAAAACTCTGATTAAATTAATCACTGTGGGTGTTCCTTTAATTCATTTAAAGATAAAGGCAAAGGTACCCCTGACCATTGGGTCCAGTCGCGGACGACTCTGGTGTGGCGGCACTCATCTCGCTCTATAGGCCGAGGGAGCTGGCGTTTGTCCACAGACAGCTTCTGTGTCATGTGGCCAGCATGACTAAGCTGCTTCTGGTGAACCAGAGCAGCATACGGAAACGCTGTTTACCTTCCTGCCGAAGCAGTACCTATTTATCTACTCGCACTTTGATGTGCTTTCGAACTGCTAGGTTGGCAGGAGCTGGGACCGAACAATGGGAGCTCGCCCCCGTCACGGGGATTCGAACTGCCAACCTTCTGATCAGCAAGCCCTAGGCTCAGTGGTTTAGACCACAGCACCACCCATGTCCCTTAATTTATTTTTTACATATCTATTGGCATGATACACATCTGCACACCACACAGCTGTTTTCTGCCTGTCCCCTGACCCCACCCACAACAGTTTCTCCACCCTCTTTGAGGCTGGGAGGCAGAATAGCATTGTGAAATATTTGCTTATATCCTTCTGCCAATCTCCTCTACTTAATCTGCATTCAGTTTGCATGGGTTGCCTGTTATTCTACTGAATTACTGCATACAACAGGGGGAAAAATGTAGATTGGATGGATTACGCTGTGCCACATCTTTGAAATTTCTTGACATTCTAGCATAAGAAACTTCGGTATGCTGCTCTGTACTGATGCGCAAAATTCCCATGAGGGAAATATTGATGGTGATCTCATGCACATTGCCTGATTTATAATTCATGAAGCACATTGCTTTTCAGTCATGCTTCCTCCATGCATTATTTCTGCTTGATTCTGTAGACATATCCACACAACGCCCCAACCGACATCCTGCCATGGCTTCTTCTCCGAATAAAATTCATCTTATTCAGCATCACATAGACACCTGGATGCTATTCTTTAATGGTGCCCCTTAATATTTGAGAAGACCTTGGTGAAACAGAGGTGTTGACTAAACTAGTGACAATTTTAGTGATTATTAACAAAGAGATCTACAGCAACTCAGCCGTGTGGGAATGAGCCAAAGTAGGAGTTGGCTATTGATATGACCCGGCCAAAAACCCATTAGCAGTGTAAGCCCAGCCTGTCTCTGCCACAAGCCATGGACATGTTACCTGCCTTCTGCTTGTTCTCATTTTCTGATCTACACAGCCACAAACTACAATACAGTGCCAATATAGAGTTGGATGCGATCAGTATGCTGATGACACCCAGCAATGTTCCCCTTAGTCATCTGCGTCAGATGAAGCCATGCAGGTCAGAAACTGATGCCTGGCCACTGTAATGGACTGGATGAGGGACTGGATTGAGACTGAATATTTGACAAAGGAACCTCTTTCCAACAAACGTTGCTGTTTGAAAACATGCATAGAACATAGTAGGCACCGGATGAAAAAAGTGAAAATAAAAATGTTTTTGCTCTTGAGGCAAAACATCCAAATGGAGCTCCCTGCCTAGCCAGTAATAAGCAATTGATAATTTGTTAACCTTTTAACAGTCCCCCAAAAATCTTTCCCTGAGGGTTAGTTACTCTCCTTTTGTTTACTGCATCAAAACTTGTGGATCAGTGTATTGGCTTCATAGCACAGATCCGGAAATCCATGTGACTGGAGGCCCAGTGTGGGCAAGTCTTATACGTGTGCCCAAGACTTCCTTAAAGCAATATGGCCCATATTTCAGCACGTATGATCTAGCATGTTATTGCAGATAGCTGATTAAGAATCTCCCAAGGAGATGAGCGGATGACCTTGTATCGCATTTGGTGGAACAGTTAGTAGGTCTAGATCTCCAGACTTCATCAGAACATTCATAGGAGGCATGGCTGTGAAGATCCAGGTGTGGGACAGCAAATTCTAAAACCAGGGTCAATCACTATAATCTCATATCTTTTTGTTGGGATTAGGGAGCAGATAGAGTTTCTTTGATTTTAATGCTGTTCAGGAGAATCTATTAGGGTGTCTAGTAGTTTCTGAATGAGTGAAGTCCTTTTATTCTTTTACTTTAGCAGTAAGTTGTAACCTATTTTTATCCTTACTGGAAGCATTGAACACTGTTGGTTATTGCAGTTGCTAGGTAAAGGTAAAGGGACCCCTGGCCATTAGGTCCAGTCATGACCGACTCTGGGGTTGCGCGCTCATCTCGCATTATTGGCTAAGGGAGCCAGTGTATAGCTTCCAGGTCATGTGGCCAGCATGACAAAGCCGCTTCTGGCAAACCAGAGCAGCACATGGAAACGCCGTTTACCTTCCCGCTGTACCAGTTCCTGTTTATCTACTTGCATTTTGACGTGCTTTCGAACTGCTAGGTTGGCAGTCGCTACCCACCACAATTGACCCTTTCCATTTTCAGATTAGGTACTGGTAGTTCAGTGAAGCCACACTACTGTTACTCTTCACTGAACTAATGGATTGATGGGGTAAGACAAAAATGGATGCCCAAATATATGGGGTGGTACTCAACTAAATAATTATGGCTTCTTGGCCTTTTGGCTGAGATCAAGTGTAGTATCTGTTCTTATCAGTTTAACAATTGTGTGACTGGAATAACCTTCCTCTCGTCTCTGTGCACCCCTTGATTCTGTTTTGGGGGTTCACCTGAGAGCAGATCTAGGCCTTGTGCTGGGCATGGAGAGAAGGGAGCATCCTGTTGCACAAGAAGAAGTTGTTCCATTCCTGCAATTATTTAGCTGGATGTCACCCAAGAAGTGTCCATGAGGTACTATTACTGAAACTCAGTAGGGCACTTCCTAGGTTTCTGATTTAGTTACCGACAGCATATTAATTTTCAAGGTGGCAGGGGAGACGAAACTGGAGGGAGAGTTTATGAAATGGTCATAGAGATAAATAGAGAGAGAGTGTGTATTAGGATGAAGATAAAATTGCTTAAGACAGTTTATTGGAAAACTCTGCCAACTGCCCAAGGATATTCAGCAGGTACTTTAGGATTAGGGTGTTCTCTCGGAAGCAGAAGTTAGGCTGATGATGGCTCTTGGCCAGCCCCATAACTGTAACATTAAGATGGCTAAAAAGGAGAAGAAACCAATACAATTTCCTCAACCCATGTGTTTTTACCAAGAATGAAAGAGAACCAGATGCTACCTTCTGAAAAGAGACACTTCCAGAAATAGCATCTGTCCCTTTGGCAAAAATTGCAAGCGATTATGAAGCCACCCTTTGAATTGCCTCTGGGTTTGTATCAAACACTTGGTTGAACAGCCATTTATTCAGAGATCATTTTGAAAATACTCAACAGATTTACTTTATTGTTCTTACGTTGAAAAGCTCCTGCTTGAAATCTCAGCAATATCTAGTTGTAGAGTGGTGGTGTGTGTGTGTGTGTGTGTGTGTGTGTGTGTGTGTGTGTGTGTTAGGATCCTTTTTCTGAGTCAAAGCATGTGCCAAATGGGCCTTGAACCATTTTACTGTCTGGCAATTGAAGCCTCCTTTCAAGCTCACAAGCTCCTTTTCATATTGGTATATGAACACCAGTAGGGTTTGTCTCTCCTGCACTTTCAATCAGCTTTTATTACTTTTTTGTACTTTCAATCAGCTTTTATTAATTGAAAAAAACATTTTCATGCCTCCCATGTCAAGTCCTTGAGACAGTGTAAAACAGGCATCCCCATACGGCGGCCCTCCAGATGTTTTGGCCTACAACTACCATGATCCCTAGCTAACAGAACCAGTGGTCAGGGAAGATGGGAATTGTAGTCCAAAACATCTGGAGGGCTGAAGTCTGGGGATGCCTGGTGTACAACAACAATAACACACATCTCAAAACATTAAAATATACATAGGAAGAAAACAACAACTGAAAAACCAGTCTAGAATTAAAATCATAATCTATGGAGATTGAGTACCATCGAAGGCCTGGGAGCACAAATATATTTTCAAAAGATGCCTAAAGATCATTAATGTAGCAACCGCAGAGAGAAGGTGGTTTCTTCTGCCATCGCAGAAAAGGCACCTCCTTCTAGTCGCTGCTAGATTCAACCATTTTGCAGGCAGTTTAGCATTACCCTCAACCTAACAAAGACCAACATCCTGAGTCAGGGTGTCACCAGCACTCCACGCATCAACATTGGTGACCACACACTTGCGGTGGTGGACGATTTTGTCTATCTGTGTTTCACCATAACCAGTAATCTCTCCATTGACACTGAGCTGGGCAAGTGTATTGGCAAGGCAGCTCTGGCAATGGCATACCTCTCCAAAAGGGTATGGGAGAATGTGATGCTAACGTCCAATAGCAAGATGAAGGTCTACCAGGCTTGTGTGTTGAGCACACTGCTTTATGGAAGTGAGTCATAGGCAACTTACAATCATCAGGAGCGATGCCTCAACACCTTCCACATGCACTGCATCAGAAAGGATTTGGTCATCACATAGCAGGAAAGAGTCTCAAACAAAGATGTGCACTGCCAAGGCCACATTCCCAATGTGTTTGCACTTCTATCTCAGCAACATCTACACTGGCTTCGTCATGCTCACAGAATGCAAGATGGCAGGATCCCCAATGACTAGCTCTATAGGGAGCTGGCTTCAGGCAGTGCAAATATGTCTGCAAACATTACATGATGGCTGGCAACATCAACCCCGCCATATGGAATCCCTTCCAGATGACCACGGTGCCTGGAGACAGACAGGCAGTCAGGTCATGCATCCATGGCAACAACCAGAGGAGGAATGGCCACTGGGAGGAGCTCAGAGAGAAGAAACACCATGGTGCATCTGCAGTGGCACAACTGGACACCTTCATCTGCCCCAGCTGCAACAAAACATGTCTTTCCTGTATCAGTCTCTATAGCCACAGCAGGAGCTGTAACTCTAATGGTTTGACTTCATCTTTGAAGGTGTACTTCTTCAGTGTTTCCGAGATGTCTCTGATGCCAACTCTAGCAGCCGATAATCGTACTCCCATAGGTTGTGGAGTGACCTAGAGGACCTCATCAGCTGATTGGCATGATTATGTAGTGAAATACAGGAAAGTGTGCTTTTACGTTAATCTGCCTTAACGTATTTTTTCATTGAATCTGCTTGGAGGTTGTTTTTACAATCAAGCGGTCTACAAATTTTATGAAATGAACACAATAAACAAAAGGTGTAAATATATGTAGAAGCCATGTTTTCTTCTTACTTTTTCTGCAGTGTTGGAAGGCTAGAAGTTCTCATTAAAAACATTTGTTGAAGCAGCTCAAGAGATGTAGAAGTATTCTTGTTAGCACCCTCCCTCCTCATTTGAGACATGGAAAATGAATGAGATATTGCTTTAGACCAGGCACCCCCAAACTGCGGCCCTCCAGATGTTTTGGCCTACAACTCCCATGATCCCTAGCTAACAGGACCAGTGGTCAGGGAAGATGGGAATTGTAGTCCAAAATATCTGGAGGGCCGAAGTTTGGGGATGCCTGCTTTAGACTCAGTTGTGCCATTCCAACCCTTTCTCTGCACGGTAAAAGAAGGACTATTGTCTGATAACTGAACAACAACCTGAGCAACCAAAGGTTATTTATGGTGGTGCAGATGTAAGAAATATGGGCATATGACAGGCAGAACAATAATATTTCCGTGCCCCCAAAACTAATTTAAAAAATCACTTTTTGAATGGTTTTGTAATTTACAACACCTTTTCATGTCTGTTGCGCTTACACCAAATGACATGAGTGTGTGGTTTGTCTATCTCCAGTGAAAATGCCTCCTGATTCTTTTCAAACATAATTTGTCTTTCTGTGTGTTTGGTGCAGTTTTGTTTGTTCTTCATAGAAGTTAATAAACAGAAAACCTGTGTGCATTTTCCCGATTAAACCCTAATGAACATTTATATGCAAATTGCATATGGGCTTTGGGCATTTGGCAGGTAGCCAGAGAAGCACTCAGTACTAAAAAGGATTGTTGGTTTTTTTGTTTTTTGTTGACCTGTAATAATACAGAAGATTTTTCAAATGTTTGAACTGAAAGAAAAATAGAGGGGAAGCGATAGTATTAAACCATAATTTTCTTTTAATTTAGGGGGATGGGGAAATCAATTTTCAGGCTGATCCCTTTGGATGCGTTGAATGTACACTTGGTCTTTCCTCTAGAACTGCCTTCCCCAACTTGGTGCCCTCCAGATGTTTTGGACTACAATCCCTATCATCTTCAGCTAACACATGATGACTGGGGCTTATGGAAGTTGAGGTCAAAACGTCTGGAGGGGGAATCAGGTTGGGGAAGAATGTTCTAGGCATAACTTCCTCTCCTTGCTCCTAAGTTGCCTGCATACTGTAAAATATTTCCAGAAGCTTCAAAAGACTTTTCCTGCTGTTGTCAACCAATGTTTGTGGGATTTTGTGGGGTGTATATCAGTCTTCAACAGTAAAAGTGGAAGGCGGGAATGCACTTTTTTAGACTCCTCTTTTCAGTACTGCTGAAGCGGATTGATTTATGTTTTTCTAACAAGGATAACTGCAATTTTTGTGTGGGAGAAAAATCAACACAGTGCACCAAATCCTCAAGGTGCATAGAAAGGTGAACAGAGTTCAGCTGCTTGGCAGCAGTCCTACATAATATATTTAAATATCCTCTGTCTTGCTAAGAGTTTTGTTGGTTCTAAACAACATATAAATCCTCTGGAGCTACATACAATAATGTATTATTGATAGTTCTTATAACTCTACTGCTTGCCTCTAGGTAACTTTTTATGTACTATAACCGACAACATCCACCCCCCCCCCATCACTGTGATTGTAACATATGTAGGAACATAGGAATCAGTCTATCTAGCTCAGTATTGTCTACACTTATTGGCAGCAGCTCTCAAAGATTTCAGACAGAGTTCTTTCCCAGTCCTAGATAGAGAAGCTAGTGATTGGGCTTGGGACATTTTTCATACAGATGCTCTACCACTGAGCTGTGGCTTTTCCTCCTTCACAAGAGAACCATGAACACGAGTCTTCGCTTCTTGCCTTTATTCAGTTGATCTTTCTCAACCTAATATGAAAACAAAGCTCCAGTCTTAGCTAAAGTGGTGTGGCAATTTTAAGGGTCATCCCTTTGATATGAGATGTGTATCTTTTATTCCCCCTCCAACAAGAATCTGAAACCAGAAGTGTGATCTGAATTTTCTCAACTTGCTGAGCATTTAAAGATGCCATCTGTATCGCTGCAACAAAAATACAATGCTAATTTATCATTGTTCAACTGGCTTTTCCAACAAGCAAATTTGACTAAACACAAACAAACATCTGACAGATCCAGCCCCCCTGAGCATCATATCAGTATTTATTTTGTTATTTAGTGAGGTGCTCAAGGCAGTCAACATCATGAATTTAAAAAGAATAGCCAATATATAATATAGGCTATAGCAGCGATTTTTACAATTCCAGCAGGAGCAGATGCTGAAGTAAATCATTTTCAGGTGGTGGCTGAAGACTAGAAGGGGTTTTTCTGGGCTAGCTGAATCTCTCAGAAGAGGGTGTTCCACATCTTTGATGCCACAACCAAGAATGCTCTTTCCCCTGTTCCAACCAGTTCTGACAACAGTGGAAGATGGAGAAGTGTCTCTTCAGCTGTCCTGAGAAGATAGGCAGCATCTTATGAGGAAATATGCCCTGGTTCTGTTTTATTTAGGTCTTTAAAGGATCCAGAATATTAGCTGAAGCTAGTTTCCATTGATATAGATGAAATGGGAGACATGACTAACTTGTCCCACTGATTTCAATAGAACCTAAGTTCAACTAACAAAACTTACCTGGGAGTATGGGTCCATTGAACACATTATTATTTACACCTGAATATACACATGACTCCACTGTCAGTTGCTAGGGCATTGTTAATTTCTGAAGAAGATTGTATATTAACACCTGGCAAAAATTACATATTTCATAAATACTCTTAGTGCTTGATCCTCCAGACAAAATCAACAACCATTTACTGAACTCAGTTTCAAACATATGAATGGAAACCATATGGGGAATTCAAGTTCTACTCAAAGAAGACCCATTGAAATTAACAATCCTGACTAATTAATCTCAATGTGTCTAATCTATGTAAAACTTGGTTGGATGCAGCCTATGGCAAGGGCTTCCTTCATTAGTTCTCGATGCCCCTGAAGTCTGTAGGACATTTTTTTTAAAAAGGTGATAAGGGTCATTAAGCTTATTCTCTAGAACCAATAAAACAACCGTCTTTATCTTTCTATTTCTTCATGTACATATCAGGATACTTATGAAGGAATGGTTTCAAATTAGTTCTGTGTTTGCTCATTTTTTCGTTATAAGTAGAAAATAGCAAAACAATAGCCATTTCTGAAAGGTTCACAACAAAAACAGATTGGTAGTTTGCTATTAGGAGTCAAGGGGACCGAGAAACAAAATGGTCCTGTTTGGTCCAACTTGTCATGGCTTTTTCCAGGACATTCCATTTCATGTGCCCTCCGCCATTATCTGCATTCTGTGCCTGTTGAGCATGCTCAGGAGTTCTCACTGGACTGGAATATGTTCCTCCACCACCATGCTTTCTACAGATATTGTGGTTTTCTTGAGCCTGCTGACACCATTTGGGCTGATGCACCCGTGTGTGGATGGTGCCATTTTGGCTGCAGGGGGATCCACACTTGAATAAAAAGTTTGTTATTAGACTATAGGTTGGGGAAGAAAGAATTTTGGGGACTCTGGAGAGAAGCATAATGTGTGGGACAAGGGATACAGGGAAGTCCCTCCCATCTTAAGTTCCAGCCCATCCCCAAGCGCTGGAGAGAGTAGGGAGAGCTCTGCCTCCAGCGGAGAGTCAGGAAGTGGTGTCCGAGGCTCAGGCAAGGTTGTGGAGCCCATGCCCCAGGTGGGACAGGAAGTTGGGCGCACGGGGGGGAAGGCCAATCCCCCCAACTCCCGAATTGCGACCAAACGTAGGGGGAAGAGGTTGGGTCTCCCAAAGCTTTTGTGCTGGAAGAAAACGCGCCAATCGCCATTCGGAGGTTCTGACACCTCACCTTAAGCATGTATATAGATCGTTCTGACCACTGTAAATAATCAGCACTTAATAAAAGCCTAAAAAGACTATGCTGGAGTCGTTACTCTAGAGTAGCCACATCAGGCCCTCTGACACATAAGGATTCACTTTCCTTCATCATCACATGAATAAGAAAAGCTACCGGGAAAGTGGCCTCCTGGGTGAAATACGAATCAAATGTTAAAACATAGTAAGTACTTGCAATAGATTTAACTGAATAAAGAAAAAGACTTTAATGATGCAGAAAGAGAGATGATAAGTTGTCTGTCAAAAGGCCTGTGTGCTGATAGATTTATTGCTGCTACTTGCATGTGCCAAGAGAGCCAGTGTGCTGTAGTGGTTGAGAGCGGTAGATTCATAATCTGGGGAACCGGGTTCGCGTCTCCGCTCCTCCACATGCAGCTGCTGGGTGACCTTGGGACAGTCACACTTCTCTGAAGTCTCTCGGCCCCACTCACCTCACAGAGTGTTTGTTGTGGGGGAGGAAGGGAAAGGAGAATGTTAGCCGCTTTGAGACTCCTTTGAGTAGTGATAAAGTGGGATATCAAATCCAAACTCCTCCAAGATCAGCTAAGCAATTCTGATGTGGGGGAATGGGCCATCTAAAATACTTTTTCTGGAGGCATTTAAGCAGATGCAAGATTCCTGTTCTGAGCAGGTCTAGCTGACATCCAGAGGAACTGCCAAGTCTATGATTCTCATATTTATTTCTTTGAAATGCATATTAACACACAGGCACTGCTTTCCTTAAAATGGTGGTACCTTCCTTCCTTTCTTTCTCTACTGGAAACATTTAAAAAAACTTTTAGGAAGCATAATTTTCCTTAATGATCACACCATTTAGCAGCAATGGTAAAGAGTTGCCAGTTTAATTACCAGTGCTAATAATTTCATTTATCATCCCACAAGTGGTATTTGTAGTTAGTGACAGAGCAATCTAAGCAAGGCTCAGGACTGATTCTTAGGCTACAGTCCTGCTACAACTTTTCACTTGCTGAAAAGTGTAAAAGAAAAAAATCAATGCCTTTTTTATTTTGAAGCTGGGAGCTTCCTGGGACTTAATTCCAGTAGTGTCCCTTTCTTCTTTTTTAAAAAGTGCAGATGGACCACAGTTTCAAGCAGCAACATCACTGCTGTTGGTGAACTAGTGAGCTGCATTATGTCATGATGTAGCATCATTCTGGAAGCATTATTGCTATATATATATATAAAGTTGGTGGCCCTATTAGTAAGGGACCATGGCTCTTTCATATGCAACAGGTCACAGGTTCAATCCCTGGCGTCTCCACATAAGACATGAGGGGGGGGGACCCTGTCTGAGATTCTAGAAATCAATTTTTTATCAACACTCTGGGCAAGACTGACAAGGTTTATAATAAAACCTCTCAGTGTACATCAGGGGTGAGGAACTGGATCTGGCCATTGGGTAAGATGCTGATCTCATCCATTTCCCATGGGTGTAGCTGCTCATCTGTCATTCTCCTGATGGCACAGAGAGTTCCCATTCATGATTGGGGGTGGATGGAAGGAAGCTGATTCAGAATCATTTTTCCCCCTTTGACAGAAATGGGTGAAATATAGATTAAAGCCTGACAAATCGCTGGCAGATAAATGTGGGGGATTTTCTGTTGGAGACCTCTAAATTGTGAATCTGCCCTTCCCCCCCAAAAAAATAAGATCTCTGACTTTTTTAAAATTTCTGGTTAAAGTTGGATGAAATTTACAACTTTCAAGAGGTGTGAATCCTGCCAAATTTCAGAAGGATAGTTGCAGTGGTTTTATTATAAGCCTTTGTCAGTCTTGCCCAGAGTATTGATAATAAATTGATCCTTAGTGAAAATCACTGTGATTATCCCTGTTTAACATTGTTGGGATCCATATTGTAGTTAACTGTTTTTCTGTTCTGCTGGGACACTTCCTGGCATCAAGTGTGCCAATGTTGGATTCCTAGGTCAGCATTTCCATTCCCTGTTCTGATTTCTGATGAGTTAGCTAGGGGCTGCCATGCCTGCGAGTAAGCTCAGGTGCACTCAGGTGCAAAGGGTCTTGGCTGGGAAAATTATCTTGCATGCAAAATTGAGATGTCCTATTTGCCTGAAGGTACATTTGTTTAAAGTGAGCATCCTAATTGGGACATCCATCAGTACTTATCCAAATGAAAGTGAGAATTACATGACACAGGGTCCAGCTCAACAGCAAGGTACATCAAGCAAGAGGCTATTTTCCAAGAGGACCATCTTATATTTAAGTTCTTTTTTTCCCTTAGCAGTTCAGCCAATAAGATGTGGAGATGAAAAGCTTCCTCATCCATTAAAAAGTCTATTGTACCTTTTTTCTGGGATGGGAGAGAGAGCAGTCTTTCTGGAAATATAACTTTGTCATGCTGAGTTTTCTTCATTTATTTTTATGTTGTCTGGGTTTACTAGACACATTTAATCATTCTTGATGCTGTTACTGACAACAAAGAATAAGATAGAAGATTTTTTATATATAAATCATACAATGCACACAATTTAGTTTCAGTTGAAACACACTTACCAGGGAGTAAGCCCCAATGAAATCAAAGGGACTTAGTTCTGAGTAAATATGTATAGAATTGCTCTGGTAGTCCCTATATTGGCCCCAATACCTTGTCTGAATCAAAATAACAGGTGGAATTCAATGTTGTGCTTTTCCAATTTTCCAAAACCTTGCCCAGTATTTTGCAGCAATCTATGGGTCATAGGTGTCCTATGCTACACATACTCAGACAACTCTGCTGAATTTGGAAGGTTTTCCTTGTTTTGAATGCGTATTTTGTACTACTTTGATAATGTGATTGTAATTTCCTATAAATTCTTATTGTGAGCCCTCGCCCCTGCCTGAGATATATTTGGATGAAGGGTGGGATATAAAACATTAAATGAATAAACATCTTTCTTCATAATGTAATTGTTAGTAGAAGGGAAAAGATTGGAGACTCAGGTTTGAGAAGTGGGTGTGGTATACCCCTAAAGGCTTTACTTTTATTCAAATAACTAATCCTGAATTTCATATTCTTAATAAAATGTATTTCCTATGAAGTGGATTATTTAAAGGAAGCTTATTTAAACATTAAACAACAATCTTGTCCAAACATCACTCCTCCATTAAGTTACAGTTTTAGATGTAGGTGAATCTGGATTAACTGAGATGTTACATGTGAACTCTTGGAGCTGTTTGTCTCACAGTTCTTGACAAACACAAAAACGCACCACTAATTTGGAAAGAAATATTGTTGGAAAATAACCGACAGCAAGAGGGCCAAGAATCATTAACAATCTGGTGCTTATTTTTGAACAGGTGTACAATTTCATTATCAAAGCCAATGGGCAATATCAATGCCAATTTTCAAGCAGCAAAATGTTGCTTGAGATACTGAGCCAATGAATAAATTTGTGCTATTTAAGCCAAACAATTTAGGCTAATCAAGAGAAGTCTACATTTCTAGGGAAAATATTGTGGGCAATACATGTTATTAACAATGCCTTTCTACACAGGGAAGGGCTTTTGAAAGGACTGAACATACAAATTATTTTACTGGATTGTTTTGGGTGAGATGCAATGATACCCCTTCTTTCCTGCCCATGCAGTCCACTGAGTCCTGCAATCTGCTTTATGGGTGAGGAGAAATGGTAACTCCAATTTGTGCAACCAGAGGTCCGTTGCACAATAAGGACACCACCTCTGGATGCCACTGTGTATTTTTAATTCTGAAATTAATTTCTGGGTGTATTTTCCAAAGTCCAGAGAGTCAAACATACAACGGTGGCTTGTGCAAGAGTGGCAACAAACACAGGTTTGCATGCTCTTACCTGCACAACAGTGTGAACTCCAATGAGATCCCTGATGCAGGGGATTCTAATGAAAGGGAGGTGTATCATCTTGTCCCTTGTCTGTGCCCTGATCTAATACAAATGTGCTCATAAAGTGCTTTAGGGTGGCAAAAAAAAATGTCAGCACGAGGTGACTTTTCCTTGTCATTATTCCATGGTTTAGCTTTTGCACGCTTGTATTCCTGCCTTCATTTATTTAGATGCAGTCGATCCCATTCCAAAGGCTCAGATTGTGTAATAGATTCATATCTATAGCTGTCAAATAGTAGATTTTTAAATTATTCTTCATGCTGTGATTAAAAAATAAAGCTGACAAGATACAGAGACATTTCCAAGAAAACGTTATGGGAGTCTGATAGTGAAAAATCACATTGTGCTGATATTTATCGATGTAAATTATTCTATGATCACAGCAGAATCCTTTTTATCTTGGATGGTTCAAACTCATGTTTCACCCAGAGAGATGTGGACAGTAAAAAAAGAAAAAAAAGAATACAAGAGCATTACTGCTGCTGCACTGAAGCACAGCTGTGCATTGCAAGTTTTGTATTAGAGATGCATCCTTTGGTAAATTAGACAATTAACTAATGCTGTGACCTCAAAGGAGAGACCCACATGAAGACTGCTGGCTAGGACTCTATGCACCCATGAAGGTACTATCCACGGAGAGATATTGACTAGAATACTTACATTAAACAATCAGGGCTTAATCCACAGACTTGATACTGATTGGACACTGTGCAGCGCACCACAGAACTGCCAAGGGCAGCCACCATGACCCATGCATGGTGCAAACAGAAACAAGCTTCTACATCTGTACTGATCTGCGCACATGAAAACATGCTAGTAGGAACAGGCTAGCTGCAGTCAATAACTGCAAACTATGGAGTTTATGAGGCTGAAGCTAATTTTTGCTATATACTTGAAAACCAATCCAGCGGTTGGATGGCCATCTGTCATGGATGCTTTAGCTGAGATTCCTGCATTTCAAAGGGGTTGAACTCAATGGCTCTCAGGGTCCCTTCCAACTCTACAATTCTATGATTCTATGACAATATGCCTGTTGTCTTTGTCCATGGAGTTTTCTTGGCAGGGATACTGGAGTGGCTTGCCGGTTCCTTCTCCAGGTGGATCACACTTGGTCAAAACATAACTTCTCTAAGTTATTTAAGCCCCTTCACCACGACAAGGCAGTGATCCATGAAGTGATCACTTCCTGGCAAATAGAAGGGGAAGAAATGGAAGCAGTGAGAGATTGTACTTTCCTGGGCTCCTTGATCACTGCAGATGGTGACAGCAGTCACGAAATTAAAAGACGCCTGCTTCTTGGGAGAAAAGCAATGACAAACCTAGACAACATCTTAAAAAGCAGAGACATCACCTTGCCAACAAAGGTCCGTATAGTTAAAGCTATGGTTTTCCCAGTAGTGATGTATGGAAGTGAGAGCTGGACCATAAAGAAGGCTGATCCCCGAAGAATTGATGCTTTTGAATTATGGTGCTGGAGGAGACTCTTGAGAGTCCCATGGACTGCAAGAAGATCAAACCTATCCATTCTGAAGGAAATCAGCCCCGAGTACTCACTGGAAGGACAGATCCTGAAGCTGAGGCTCCAATACTTTGGCCACCTCATGAGAAGACTCCCTGGAAAAGACCCTGATGTTGGGAAAGATGGAGTACACAAGGAGAAGGGGATGACAGAGGACGAGATGGGTGGACAGGTGTTCTTGAAGGTACAAACATGAGTTTGACCAAACTGCGGGAGGCAGTGGAAGACAGGAGTGCCTGGCGTGCTCTGGTCCATGGGGTCACGACTAAACGACTAAACAACAGCAATGACAATATAGGAAATCGTATTGCTGCTTTCAGCATATCACTCTCTGCATCCAATAATTCACTTGCGCAAGAAAAAAATCCAAATCAAGCTACTTATTAATGAATAAGTAAGCCATGCCATGAAAAATTAGGCATACGTTAGCCACAACTTAGTCCTTACCTATGAAGTTTCCCGCGCTTGCTCTAAGGCAGGCATCCCCAAACTGCGGCTCTCCAGATGTTTTGGCCTACAACTCCCATGATCCCTAGCTAACAGGACCAGTGGTCAGGGATGATGGGAACTGTAGTCCAAAACATCTGGAGGGCCGAAGTTTGGGGATGCCTGCTCTAAGGTCTACTTAGAATTAAATCCCATTGAGTTCAATGTAACTTACCCTCAATAAGTATAGGACTGAAGGCTTATGCCTGCAATCCAAAAGTTTCCTTGAATTAAAAAAAGATTAACTTCAAAGTGAGGCGGTGTAAGTTTGAATAGCAGATGCCAGTAAACCAAGGAAATGTAAAATTGAGCAATTAATGCTTTTAGCTAGCAGCACAACAACTCTGCTTCTGTGCTGAAACATACATCAGCAACAACTGATAGGCTCAAATACAGCCTACACAAGTAACTGCGAAGTAAATCAGGAACAGTAGTTGCTGAATGGCTCGTATCATCAACAATTCCTTTGAAATATGTTATTTCTACCAACAATTACTGAACTTTTTGCTGAGAAGTTTCAGCAATATAATAGCTGCATTGTTAACAGATGATTAACAGTCTGTGATGACTGCTTTACTGGGGACAGCATTTTTAAATCATATGCTGTGTAAGATATGCAAGACTATTACTGGTTTGATGAAAATGTCAAAGCAGTAGACTCTGTAATAATATATCATTTCAGATATTGCCAGTACACGAAATAAGATCAAATGACCTGCATTCTGAAACAGAATGCAATGGAAAATAAACACAGAAAAAACCTTGGCTAGTGATGTGATCCAGACTCTGCTTTTTCAGCAGGACCTCCTGATCCCCTGACATGGGATCACATATTTGTTTAGTTCTGCCGCATTGAAGATACACCTTCCCTAGATAGGTTTTAAACCACTTCTATATAGACCCATATTCTATGAGATTAGCAACCAGTAGACACATTGCCTTCCCTCTCTGTGCATGAAGTTCTCTCGATGAACCTCACGTCAGAAGGAAATAGATAGAGGTAGGATGGAAGCACAAGAGAAGTATGGAAAACACAGGTTGCTTAGAAATAAGGGCTGGAAGTAGCAAGTAGCCTGGACATGAAATGTGGGATATTCCAGGACTGCAGCTCACTACAATAGATGTGCAGGTCTCCTTTGAGGCTACCTTTCAGCTCCTGAAGCAATTGTGGCAGAGGTCCAGGCAGATGAAAATGCCTGGTCATGCTGGTGCAAATGTACCATGGCATTTCTTCTTTCTCTGCGCTCCCCACCCGTCCCCCAGAAGAAACACCATGGTATTCCTGCTGCACCAGCACAACCAGACACCTTACGTACTAGCTAGCACCTGTATGCTCTTGTAAAGCAGGGCACCTGATTTTCACCATCCCTATGCTCTCTGAAAAGCTACTTCTGGGGGATCCTCCAGGATAGTATAGGATATGAAGCAGAGGAGAACAGAATGTTGGGGGAAATGAGCAAAAACCATAAGCCCTGCCTTATGGGAATGGAAGTGCTTTCTAACAGTCCAAAGATACTATTGGATACAATGAATTGTTAACCTCCAGGCCCTTGCTTCACGTTCCTGGAAGCTGCTGCGAAAGGGATGCTGTGTGAAAATCTCGGAGCTTACTGAAATGAGGATAGTTTGTCAAAGGGACCCTATTTTGAGCAGTATCCACATAGCAACCAAATAGCCTTCGCTTGGCTGCATACGCACCATACATTTAAAGCATTGCCCCCTTCACCCGAATCCTGAGAACTGTATTTTATACCACACAGAACCACAATTTCCAGTACCCTTAATAAACTGTCATTCCCAGGATTCATGGTGTGTTTGTTTTAAATGTGCTTTGAATGTATGGTGTGTGCTCAGTTTCAGATGATGTGTGAGTTTTGTGATATTTCAGATATCTAAAAAAAGGCCCAAGATCAAAATTTTCCCAGACTGATCTTGCATTTAATTGCTTTAAAAGCTGGCCAATTGGTGCTTGCCTCTTAAACTTCTCCACTTTTCAAATTAAATTCATCACAAAACCTATCACAAATGTGCTCTGTTATTATTACATGTGCTTTGCTTGAACGAACATAATCCATGATTCTTAGATGGAAGCAAGTCTTTTTATTACATATTTGCATATAAATTACTATTTTAAAATATTATCCTTATATAAGTTTTTTTTTCTTTTATGGAAAACTATTGCTATCAGTATTCAATTACTGTGCTTCCTGTGCTATTAGCACAGCTGTACAGTGACTTGATTAGTCATATAAACTGCAAATGTTTCTAAAATGAAAACTGTTAAAAGGAAGTGTGCACCCTAACAGGAAAAAAGAGTTTTTTTTCCATTTGAATTTATTTTTAAAGTTGCTATATTTTTATGAAAACATCATTAGAGGCCTTCCATTTTTTCATGGTTTATGTAATTTTAAGGCAAAACTTAAAATCTAGTAATTTCTAAAGCCCCTTTTTTAAAAATAAAAAAGTACATAAGGAACCACTGAAAAGGTGTTTTGCTTGTAAAGTTTGCTTGCTAGAAATATGCATAGGACATGAGAGTTTGGCTGCAACTCTATGACTCCTGGAAGGACGTCCAAGTCATCAGCACATACACTAAATTGAAGGCTGAGAATTTTACGTCATTCTACACCAACAGCATGTCGCATGGCAAAATATTTCTCCAATCAGGAATGGGTGCAAGGGTGTATTATGTTTGGACACTGCCCTATTATGGGATAGGAGGGGCTGAACATAAGACAACTAGTATGGCAGGGAAACGAACATGTCTAGGCTAGGCTACAAAATTATTTGTAGGTGACCTTGATCTGCCATAGTAGTGATCAGCACAGAACAGCAGAGTTCATTCCCAATGCACACAAAGACATTACAAGTGATAGCAACATGACTTCTTGTCATAAGAACATAAGAAGGGTCAGGGCCGGCCCACCTATGAGGCAAGATAAGGTGACCACTTCAGGCGGCAGGGTCCACCTGACCAGTAGATCCTGATGTCAATCTTATTCCCCCCCCCTTGTTGAGAGTCCCCCTGATGTTGAGAGTCCTTGCCCCGATCTCCCCTGGCGGGGAGGAGGGCACCATTTTGGGATAGTTCTCAGGTTTCGAAATGTCTTTGACAGGCCCTGAGAAGCCTCATTTCATGCCCAATAAACCTTTGTCAGGAGGTGCTGTGGCCCATAGATTGCAGCAAATTACTGGGCAATCAGCCCATATCCTGTCTGCATGGGCCCATGGGGGAAAAATTGTCCCATGAGCCCTTGCACAGGAAGAGGAGAGGAAAGCCTATATAAGGCTGCTTCCCCTGGAGCTCAGGGGCGTTTTGCCCCAAGAGCTTCCTGCCTGCCCACCCTCGAGTTTGAGCTTTCACCGAGCAATTTTGGGTCGCTGGTCGACAGGGTTGGAAATAATTTTCCCCCTTTCCCTTAGTGAAATAATGGCTTTTCTTTATCAGGCAGGAGAACACTGTTTGTATGGGGGCGGAAATGGCATTGGGCAGGATCAACATGGTATAGGGGGCCCCCAATAGGGGCCTGAGGGAAGGATTGACCACAGCACCCCAAGCTTGGGTAGGGGTATCTGCCTAGTTGGAATCTGGTTGGAACTTGCTTGCTTGGCTTGCACCACGGCAAGGTTCAACACTGGCCGACTCCCATGTCACAGGTTTGTGGCAGTCCAAACCTGACAGATCCATTCCATCAAAATGGGACTTGTGGAATGATGAACTGATCCCAGACACAATGTCATGCCAACCCTTACCATGACTGCTGCTGTCAATAAGCTTTGGCCTGATTTTATCCCACCACCGTTCTACAGTCTGGTTATTTGCTGCTCTCATGGGTTGGCAGGAGTTCTGCAAGATAGAGCCAAAGCCTCTCTACTCCAGCAACCTGTTCTCATAGTGGCCAACCAGGAGAAGCCTGCAAGCAGAAGGTGAGAGCGACAGCAATCCCTCCTCCTGCAGTTCCCAGCCACTGGCCTTTAGTGGCATGCTGTCTCTGACCATAGAGAGAGAAGGGAGACATCAATAGCTAGTATCATTTTTTGCGTGGACAGGCGGAGTCCCCCAAACCCGCAGGCAACCCCCCCCCCTGAGCGGAATAAATACACAAGACAACATGCTATGGGATTCAAATTGGCCACAACTTTATTCAAATTCAGATGTAGGGAGACCTTGGCTTCAGGCATTGGCCGTTATCCTTCCCAGCCCCCAGCCGGGGTTCTGGGAGGCTTTGGGGTCATCCACATGTATGGGGGTTGGGGCTGGATCTGGAGAACATAGGTTCAAGCAGAGCGAGCCCGCCCCCTGTTCGCCGACGCTGGTAGGGAGAAGTGATGACACCTATTGGCATGGTCAAGGCTTCCCCCAATACCCCGATCTTGTCGCCGCAAGGGGGTGAGGTGAGGATTTTGTATTTCAGTTTTGCCACAGACCAGCCTCAAATCACCCCAAATAATTAAACTACTGGTTTGCAGGAAACTATAATTTGAGTCCAGAATATATGTCTTAGAAGCGTAAACAGCCTGTTGAAGATGAGAAGTTGCTGAAAGCGAAGATGGATGGAGTCATTGGAATTTCTATTTTTATGTTAATATGATGTTGTTGTTGTTGTTGTTTTGTTTGTTGTTATTTTATTTGTACTTCGCCCATCTGACTGGGTTGTTCCAGCCACTCAGGGCAGCTTCCAGCATATACAAAAACATAATAAAACATAAAAAAATTCCTTCTGTAGCACCTTAAAGACCAACTAAGTTTTTATTCTGGTATGAGCTTTCGTGTGCATGCACACTGCATGCACACAAAAGCTCATACCAAAATAAAAACTTAGTTGGTCTTTAAGGTGCTACTGAAGGAATTTTTTTATTTTGCTTTGACTCAGAGCAACACTGCTACCTACCTGTATAATAAAACATAATATATTGGTTGACAGTAAAAATCAAAACTGAGTTTAAGCATCTCTTGCACATTTTACTTAGGGATTTGTTTATTTATTTTACTTCTGTTATTACTACTACATCTAAGAAATTATTAAATGTGATGGTCGTTATTCTATATTACCGGTAATCATTAAAATGGTGAATGAAGAGAGATTTTTGTGTCTTACACCTTTCCCAAACAGCTGAGTGAAGATGCGCACTTTGATTCCCATAAAGCAGGAGACTTTCACAGCGAGTGCTATTAGAAACTCATTCATTGGGAGGCCATAAAGGAAAGAAAATTTCACAAATGATCTTTTATGACCACATGAAAAGAACAGATGGCAGAAACTAGATGTGCCCTCAAAGATACAGCTGAAGGTGCACGACATCCGCTCGGATTCAGGTTCTGAAGTAAACAATGTTTCAGTCATGGGCAATAACTTGTCCTTAGAAAATGAGAGTTTTTAAAAAAGGAAAATAAAACTGAATCACTTTCATTTGCAGCAGCAGCTGCACAGCCTAATCAAAGTTAACAATACTAATTATTATATGTAAATGGGAACTGCAGCAAAATATCAAAGAATTGCTAGGGTAATGCGAATAGCACCATCGGATGTTTTCCCCTCACCATACTAAAATGGGATGGGGTATGTGGAAAAAGTCATAAGGAGTAGACCTGCTTCACACATGTAAAGTCAATATTTGAGTTGGGAAAGGGAGGTAGCTTGGTGGCCGAGCCTCTGCCTTGCATGCAGAAGGTTCCAGGTTCAATTCCCGGCGTCTCCAGAAAGGGTTGGGAATGTCCCTGAATGAAACCCTACTGCCAAACAGCCAATACTGAGCCAGATAGACTAATGGCTTGACTCAGTATTATTATTATTATTATTTATTTATTTATACCACGCCCATCTGGCTGGGTTTTCCCCACCACTCTGGGCGGCTTCCAACAAATACCAAAACACATTAAAATATCACAGATTAAAAACTTCCCTAAACAGGGCTGCCTTTAGGTGTTTTCTAAATGTCAGGTAGTTGTTTATCTCCTTGACCTCCGATGGGAGGGCGTTCCACAGGGCGGGCGCCACTACCGCCACTGCCTGGTTCTCTGTAGCTTAGCTTCTCTCAGTGAGGGAACCGCCAGAAGGGCCTCAGCGCTGGATCTCAGTGTCCGGGCTAAACGATGGGGGTGGAGACGCTCCTTCAGGTATATAGGACCGAGGACGTTTAGGGCTTTAAAGGTCAGCACCAACACTTTGAATTGTGCTCGGAAACGTACTGGGAGCCAATGTAGGTCTCTTAGGACTGGTGTTATGTGGTCTCGGCAGCTGCTCCCAGTCACCAGTCTAGCTGCCGCATTCTGGATTAATTGCAGTTTCCGGGTCACCTTCAAAGGTAGCTCCACGTAGAGCGTATTTCAGTAGTCCAAGCAGGAGATACCCAGAGCATGCACCACTCTGGTGAGACAGTCTGCAAGCAGGTAGGGTCTCAGCCTGTGTACCAGATGGAGCTGATAGACAGCTGCCCTGGACACAGAATTAACCTGTGGCTCCATGGACAGCTGTGAGTCCAAAATAACTCCCAAGTTGCGCACCTGGTCCTTCAGGGGCACAGTGACCCCATTCAGGACCAGGGAGTCCCCCACACCCGCCCGCCCCCTGCCCCCCAAAAAGAGTACTTCTGTCTTGTCAGGATTCAACCCCAATCTGTTAGCCGCCATCCATCCTCCAACCGCCTCCAGGCCTATTGCCCTATGATCACCGTCTCAAGCAAGAAATGCAAAAACCAGAAAGTATCCACACTTCTAAAATAAACCCATAACATGTCTCAAGATGCTGAAAATAGATTTTATTCTCAGAGCAGTCCACTGAATATCAGCCAATGCTTGCTTAAAGGCCTTCCCTCAGGAGTTAAACTGAAAGACAGCCTGCGGAGATTTCTTAGATAGAAACCGTCCATCAATATTAATAGAAGTTAATGTTGATGGGAGATATATTTAACAGATACATTTAAGTACATTCTTTTTTGTGTTGGGGTGCTGTCTCAAGCAGCTATTTGCAGATGCAGAAGAGCCCTTACCGGAAACAATGTTTTTCACATTAATTTCTACTTCAGATAAACTGGGACACTCCCTTCTTCCTTGTCTGGTGCCTGGAATAGTTGCAAGGACAGTACCATAGGCACAAAGCATTCTTGGACATATAGGTTCCAGTGAACCTGAGTTTTTGTATTAACTGGGGCACCCTGGGGAAATGAAATTTCCCAGGGACCCTGGCACTTTTTAGGGTTGTGAATTTAGTGAATTTAGTGTTCTAGGCACCAAGGAAGGGTGGGTTCCATTTCCTCTTCTAAATTGACATGAAGGGAATTCACTGATCCATGTAAAATATATAATTCATATAACATAACATTTCTGGGGTTTCTGCCACTTGGAAGCAAATGTCGCTAGGCACTTTGCACTATCCGCAGAAGCGAGCCGAAGATGAAAGCTGGGAATGTTGGCTTGCAATAAAAGACTAACATAAAATCTAACATTGTAGAACAAAATGTAAAATAAACTGAGGCAGTACATAACTTGGAGTTATCATCCCTCCAAAAACAGCTGTTAAGTGCTGAGAGAATGATGTTTTCCTTTGGATGCTACTAGAGGGCAAGATTGTGTAAGCTTCTTTGCTTGCGCCTGCAACTCTAATTGTATAATTCTCTTGGTATAATGCATTTTTACTGACAGCGACTGCTAATGCATCAAGGTAACTAGGCAACACGTCAGTCTTCTGTCATTTCACATCACACCATTTTGAAGGCTGTCACATGCTTCTCTGATTCACATACCCTGACAGTCTTCCCTATCCTTCCCTTTCTGACTTCTCTCAGATTCCTTCTTCTTTCAGAGATACCTTATTGACTTGCATTAAAGGAGAGGCTTGTGGAGTCATTTAGGCTATGTGGGGACATCTCTCTCTCTCCTCTCTCTCTCTCTCTCTCTCTCTCTCTCTCTCTCTCTCTCTCTCTCTCTCTCTCTCTCCCTCCCTCTCATCAAAGGTGTACCTGTGCAAACATTTCTGTTTCCTGTCCCACATATCTCTCTTGCTGTTTTACTACCACTCACATGACAATCGGAAAGCTGAGATCATACTTAAATATTTATATTTCCTGGCTTTCAAGGAAGCTGACCGAAAACAGAGTGCATAAAAACTAATTATAAAAACAGCAATCATAAAAAAACCTTTTAAATTGCAGTGCAAAGTCAAAACAGTAAAGGATTAAAAATGAAAATGTTAGTGCTGCAATACCAGACATGTCTACTCAGAAGTAACTCCTATTGAGAACAGGTAAGTATGTATAGGATTGCAGCCATAGCTATCCAACCTAAAAACCAAGCAAAATTAACACATCAGCTTTGCAAACACTGAAAAAGAATTGGCTGGCAGGCTGCCTTATGGAAAGTATTCCTTAGAAATAACCTTTCAGAAAAGCTTGGTTTTTTCCCCATTGTTAGTTATTCTCAATCAGGCACCCCCAAACTTCGGCCCTCCAGATGTTTTGGACTACAATTCCCATCTTCCCCAACTACTGGTCCTGTTAGCTAGGGATCATGGGAGTTGTAGGCCAAAACATCTGGAGGGCCACAGTTTGGGGATTCCTGTATGTAGGCCCATTGGAATCAATAGGCATGACCAACTTAGGCCCACTAATTTCAATTGGTCTACTCTAAGTAATAGTTGATTTCAGATTGTGGTAGGTTTATTTAAATGTGCTTGGGACCATAATCAAAACTATCACCTTACACTATGTTCAGAGACTAACTGGTAAATTCATTTGTGGTGCTGTGATTGTTCTTCCAGTTAGTAACTTCATTGGTGCTGGACCGCTGTGTGCAAGGTGGTTGTGTCATCAGGGTAATATAGGTAGGAGTAAAAGATCCCAAGCCTAAAAACCCAACCCTCAAATCTTTCTGCTTAAAGTCCCTGACATGTGATGAATGGAATTGAGGGAAACTGAATGCATACAAGACAAGTTCCATTCACCAGATTGTGGGTGGCAGCTGTGGTGCCACATGGCTTGCTGCCACTGCTAGGCATCTTTAGATTTTTTCTAACGGCCACATGGAACTGTTGTGTTCCCTCCAGCTGTAGGAATTTAAATTGGCCAGCTGTGATACTGACCAATCACAGGTGGGCACTAGGAGGTGTCACCAGGAGGGCGGGACCAACAGGAAACTTGGGGCCACTCTCCTGGCATAAAAATGACCCGCCTCCACACCCTGCACTACAGTGAGCTTTTGGTCTCCTGTCCCCACACCCTAATTTCCATAGGTTGTTGATTTGCTAAGACTTTACTAAGGAATTATCATTTGCTGTATTCAGGGCCAGGAAGGAATTTCATCTCCAGGCAAATTGGCTGGTCTGGAGGTTTTTGCCTCCTTCACAGCAATTGCCACAACTCTGGTGGTTAAGGCATTGGGTATGATCCATAGTAATTTACTGGAAGTGGGGGGTTGTGTGGCTTTGCCGTCCCCTGCCAGAAAATTGGGTTATCCCATTAAAGGAATCCTAGGGAAGGTGTTTTCATTCACAAGCCTGGATGGGGGCCAAGGGCCATGGCACACCCACAAGGTGGCAATTATGATGGGCTGTTCCTATTTGATGTAAGTCATTTGTTGTTGCTGTTTAGTCGTTTAGTCGTGTCCGACTCTTCGTGACCCCATGGACCAGAGCACGCCAGGCACGCCTGTCTTCCACTGCCTCCCACAGTTTGGTCAAACTCATTTTCGTAGCTTCAGGAATACTGTCCAACCATCTCATCCTCTGTCGTCCCCTTCTCCTTGTGCCCTCCATCTTTCCCAACATCAGGGTCTTTTCCAGGGAGTCTTCTCTTCTCATGAGGTGGCCAAAGTATTGTAGCCTCAGCTTTAGGATCTGTCCTTCTAGTGAGCACTCGGGGCTGATTTCCTTCAGAATGGATAGGTTTGATCTTCTTGCAGTTCATGGGACTCTCAAGAGTCTCCTGCAGCACCATAATTCAAAAGCATCAATTCTTCGGTGATCAGCCTTCTTTATGGTCCAGCTCTCACTTCCATACATCACTACTGGGAAAACCATAGCTTTAGATGTAAACCATAGCTTTATATTAGATGTAAGTCATAGGGTACTCCTATCCCAGAATTGATCCATTGATCAGCAGTCAGCAGGCAGGCTGACTGAATGGGAAATCATGCAATGCCTGAGCCAAATGTACTTACATCTGTGATCAATAAAATTCTGGCCTGATTTGATCCAAGAATGTAGCCCTCTTTTTCTTTATCATGTATGCAAGGCACTAGTGGCAGGCTCACTGTGCCTGAGCAAGCAAAGCAAAAGAGATGTTGCTGGAACATGTTATTGCAAGCAAATTCTTGGAATGTAACTGAAGGAAGAAAACCACAAGGTTAGTTGAAGATGATAAGCTGAGTAAGAGCCTGACTAAATTTCTTATCTATAACTGCTTAAACGGACCATGCAGCACTGTAACATGTGTGAAACCTGTTTGATCAGAGCAATCAGCCTAGCAGCGAGACACTGTTGAATTTTCCTCTAAAGCAATATATTGCTTTTCAATAAAGTGATCTTTGACAGATCTTTGAACCCTAAAATAAGTCTGAAGACTGTTTCTCTTCCCCATCCCCACATCAAGACTCTTGATTAGATAATAATGCCCATGGCATCTATAATAGCAAAGTTTCCACACAACATCCTTTATTCTTAAAACTTTTGTTATTGTGGTTACTTCTAACAATTTTAAAGAAAATAATCTTCCAACATTGACTGCTTTTCTGTTCTTCCAAATAAGAGCTTACAAGGTTTACTTAAATTGGGTAAACAAGAAAGGCAATTCCTTCCCCATCTTCAGTGCTCCATCACCTAGAACAGTTTGTGCTTTAATGTTTTCCTTACAGGATGTATATTTTTGAGCACATTGGCCACAACAAGAGGTGAAAAGGATTTACCCTTGGAAGATCTATGCCCATTCATAGAATTGTGGAGTTGGAAGGACTATGAGCGTGATCTAGTCCCCCCTACAATGCAGGGATCTTTTGCCCAACATGGGGCTTGAACCCATGACCCTGAGATTAAGAGTCTCATGCTCTACTGACTGAGAAAAAACATAGACAATTTGAACAGTTAGGACCAGGTCTTGAGCTATTGGAATGTTAAAAAGGGAGACTCCCATTGCCTAAAGACTACAACTGGAGGTTGGCTTTAACATCTGAAGAACATGGACTGGAACAAAAATAACTATTGGTGCCATTCTGCAAACACTTTGTTGACACAGTACTACGAGGGAGGTTCTAGAGCAGTTCCCAAGAAGTTGCAGAATAACATTCATCGATGAGCAATCCTACAGTGGGACTGACATGGCTGGAAGATGTGGCCAATTCTTCTTTCTATTTTGCTATGCCTGCCACAAGCTGTTGTAGTGGAAGGGTCTGAGAGTCAAATCCATTGAGGGATTGGCAGGGCTTTGGATCTAAAACCTGCCTTTTTTGTGAATGGAAAATTCTTTCCACGAGTGGAAAGGCACCTTTGGAACAAACACTTAGTCAAGAAGGAAAGAAAAAAAAGAAAGAAGCACAATATCTCGACAGATGTTATAAATTAGTAGATGCACATTTTTCAACCTAACTGCACAGCAGATTTACAAGACAGAGTGAACAAAATAACACAAACATATAAAGGAACTACTAATATGGCTACCAAAATATTTATTTTCATGTATTTGCAGCTTCACAAAAGTCTAATATATCTTCAGGAAAACTAACACTTCCTGCCCACTTACCAATCACTTTTAAATATTTTGTGGGCTCCATTCCACTTACTTTATTATGCCATAGTTGTGGAAGCAAAGAGTACACAATTAGCTCTTTAATATTTATATAAAGTTTTAAAAGCTTTAATACAAAAGTATGTATTAAAAAAAATGTTGCTTCAGTCTCATCACAGTCTGGGATTTCACTGACCACAATGGAAATTACTTCTAGGTAGACATGCATAAGATCTCACTGTTAATTTGGCTGATGTACGATAATGGCAAAAATTATTATTCTTATTTTACAAAAATGTTACCGCCATAGCTGCCAAGTTTTCCCTTTTCTCGCGAGGAAGCCTATTCAGCATAATGGAAAATCCCTGAAAAAAAGGGATAACTTGGCAGCTATGGTTACCGCTCAAGATACAGAGAGCATCTATGAAAATACAAAGAAATAATCAAGACCACAAAAGGTGTACTTTAACCATGTTGGTAACATTTTGTACATATTCCAATTGCCCCCTTGGGTGAGGTTAAGGTAAGTGATACCTCACTGCAACATTAATTCTGAATTATTTGGTTACATTTCAGAAAAAAAAGTAATTAAAATTTAATATACAATCTCAAAGTTCATTCACAAGACTTCATTACATCTAATTTTTATTTTAATTCTTTTTGTTGCATGAAGGACTTGGGCAGCAGGCCACAGAATATTTTCCTCCATTTCAGAATGAGACAGCTGAAGCAATAAAAATTGGGGGCATTTTGTCATTAAACGTGTCAATACTTTAGCATTGAGGTGGAATAGTGACCTTTTAATGATGTCCGGTTCTTAGGTTACCCAGAATAATTGTATTCATATTGCCTTTTTGAACAAGATTATTAAAAATGACCGCTGCTGATTATAATAAAATAATGAACATATTTGCATTAAAATAATGAACTTTTGTGAATTCTTGAACCTTCCTTTTTTTCTTTCTCCTTTGTATGCTTCTTAAATTTGGTTGTGATGCAAATGTACACATCAACTGGCAGTGGTGATAAAATGCACGGATGTTTTCATCTATCTGCTATGAAAGACCATGGGTGCTGATGTTCACACTTGATTTGCAAACTTGTCGTTAGCTGGTTTATGGAGACAAATACTAGATTCTAGGAAAAATTCAGCAGTGCCACCTGTTGCCCTCCACATTCTTTTACTGTAGGTATGGGGAATCAGTGGCTCACCAGATTATTTGGATACCAATTCCCATCAGCCCCAGCCAGCATGGCGGCCAGCAGTCTGGGATGAGTTGTAGTCCATCAACATCTGGAGGGCTACAGATCCCCTGCCAGTGACTTACTGTAGAGGAAACAGCAGCCTACTCATTCTAAGGGCCAGAGGGGTGTATGTTTGTTTGTGTGTGTGTGTGTGTGTGTGTGTGTGTGTGTGTGTGTGTGTGAGAGAGAGAGAGAGAGAGAGAGAGAGAGAGAGAGAGAGAGAGATGCTCCCATTGCACCACTCCTTCACTTGTCCTTTAAGAAGAGGCCAGAGATAATGTGTTTGCAGGTATAGCACTGCTGTGATGCAGTTTCTCTCCTCCATTGTTCTCCATTCTGTCTCATTTGGGGTTTATTTTTTTGACTGGGCAGTAGAACAGATAATGTCATCACGGCAAGATGAGCAGGTGACGAGGGAGAAGGAGCCCAGGTGGTTTGGGGAAAGTGTCGCGAACCTACCAGCTTCGGTGTTGTCAGGAGGAATGATCAGTTCAAGGGGAAGATGGATTGTGGGTAAAACTGCTCCCCTTTCCTGTCTCTGAAGGTTTCTGTTAATGAAAGAGAAGGAACAAAATAATGTCTATGTGATGAATATCATTCTTGGCTCTTTACTTTGAACTAGAACACTGGAAAAAGTAAAGTATGAAGCAGAGTCTCTGCTTCTGAAGCAAAAACCTGCATTATGCTTTGCACTGGAGTGGACAGTTCATTCTGCCGTTAGCTTATTTAGATAACTATAATTTTAGAGTTATGAAAATATATCCTGCAAAAAAAAATAACCACTTGAGCCACAGCGACATCTTAATTGAAGGAGTTTAAGCAGATTCATCTCCTATTGACCTCACTTTGTAGAATATTTCTGTCCCCTGCACATAACCATTCACTGTCTGAACCACATCTGCATATGCAAAAATAAAAATAAATAAATAAAACCAGTACTTTCCCGTTTTTCTGCCATGACCCTGAGTTGAAGGAAGACTAACACCCCAGGGATCACTTCCAAAATAAATAAATAAATGCTTGGTTATTATACAAATGTCAGGGCAGTTGGCAGAACAGCACCCTAAAGGGAAAAATGAGAAGGCAAGGATTTCAGGATGATTTATGGCCTGTGTCCTTTCTGAAGTGAGATAAAATGCCTAGGGAGATATGCAACCCACTTGCTGACCTTGCTGAGATATGTCAGAACGGCAACAGTCTCATGAAGCAAACTCTCAAATGGCGAAAGAGTAACTTATTTATTATTTTTGTCAACTTTCTTTAATACTAAACAATGGATAAGCAATGATATCGTCCTTGCTTACCAGCACAGGCTGGGGAGATAACTAAGGCTGTAAGTAGTCAAGTTTCTCCCTCCTCTCTCTCTCTCTCTCTCTCTCTCTCTCTCTCTCTCTCTCTCTCACACACACACACACACACACACACACACACACACCCCTATAAAGAAAAGTTATCCCCCACTTGAAACTTGGCTTCTCAATATAACATCTGGTCAGTCTCTCCACAGCCTTGTGCAGGAATTCTGCTAGCCGAGAGTGACCTTTGGGTCCCACTCAGGATCTGGAAACTCTATTACAGGATCTAATAAAAGGTAACACAATAGCAATAGTTTGTTTACTTGCATATTTTCTGGAAAGTTCTTCTGATATGCTTTTCAGCAGCTTACAAAAGCCATACAAGGCAGACAACCTCTGTGCAAATAAGTGAATGGACACAATCCGGACGTTAAAAATAGAATCATACAAAAGATAGAGGGGGGGTTGTTGAATCTTCCAAGACATTGCATCTCTGACATTTCTTCCCCCTTTTAAACTGGGATAAGAGGATAAAATGGGTACTGATTACTAAACTTATGAGTGTTTTTAAGGCTTGAATAAGGATTATAAATGGTGCTCTCACTAACCAGTCATTATTTAGCACTGATGCTTTAAAGTTCCAGAAACAAAGAACACATATTTTGTGATCTAGCTATTCCTGATATAATTAATTCTTACCCATAGCTGCCAAGTTATCCCTTTTTTAAAGGGATTTTCCCTTATGCTGAATAGGCTTCCTTGTGAGAAAAGGGAAAACTTGGCAGCTATGTTCTTACCTTGTTAACTAAAGTGTTTGCGCCCCAGATCTTTCATCTGAAATTCCATCCTTTGTTCATTTTTTGCTCACTTGTTCTAGTCTGGTATATTCATATTCATCATCTTTACTTTCCCAGTCCATATCATAGGATAACATTGTCCAGAAGAGCACAATCACAGTTTCATTTCCGTTACTGTTGAATGGCAGGGTCATTATCTCAATAAAATATGTTTCAATGGGTTCACGGTAGGATCCAAAATCATTGTGTTGATCCTGTACATTACCTTTCTCTTTCGAATAGTACAGTTAGTGATTACCATGCATTGCACTGCCAAAGTACTGTGGATCATTAGGAAGGCAGCTTGAGTTGATATACTTGGGCCAAATGGAAATTATCTTTTTGAAGGACTCTTTCTAAACTACTTTTCTTTGGCTATGGGTCCCCTTCCCAGTGGTAGAGCACACACATGGCATGCAAAACATACCCAGGACGAGATTCAGCATTCTCTGGCTGCCAGTGCTAGCACTGCTGTGTTAGTGTAAGGACAAGAATAATGGTTGCATGATATGAAATCCAGTGCAACAGTTGCACGAGAGGAAGCTTGTTGTGCAACAGGTTGTGCAACAGGAAGTATTAGGGCTACAACAATCTCATATCATGCAACTGTCCTGGTTTGAGCGGGACATCACGGATTTAAATAAGTAATCCTGGTCTCTGATTGGATTCCAGAATGTCCTGGGATCCCTTGGGCAGCTGCCGCTGAGGAGCGTAACTTTCTGTTTTGTTCTTTTTGCAATGAAAGAAGGTGGCCTCAGTGGCTTTTGGGAGAAGCTGAACTCTCCTCCAATCAGTTTGTGGCGGGGAGCAGTGAAACGTGGATGGGATGGGGTGGGGTGGGATGGTGGAGTGAGGAAGCAAGGACAGCCATCTGCTTCAGCTTGCCCAGCCCCAGGACTGCTGGAGTGCACAGAACGCAAGGCCCTGGGGAACTGCGAGCTCAGTGAGAAGGTGGTGGAAGTGCACAAAAAAGGAGTGGGTCTCATGGACAGCGGGGGTGTGGATGGCCACCACCACAGAGAGAACAGGAAACAAAGGGGCTCTGGGTGCTCTCTGCCCTCGGCTTTTCAACAGCAGCTCCCCCCCCCTTCTCTAGGCTAGTGCTGAGGAAGTTATGGCCTCCACTGCTCCCTCATGTGCCAGAGCCCAGAGTAGGAGAGGTGCAGAATGGCTGCCATTTTTTCTCTTTGCCACTTCGACCTCTGGCTCAGGCCTGAGCCAGAATTGGAGCTGTGGCCTTGTAGCACTGGGCTGACACTGCTCCTTCTCTCCACTGCTTCCATCCCCAGCAATTTGACTTGTGCCCATGTCCCGGATCCAAAGCTGAAAATGTTGGAAGGCATACGATCTGTTGTGCAACCAGCCACAAAAACTACACTGGCTTCCTGGACCTTTTCTTGCACACCTAATAGACTGCTAAGGGACTGTAACTTAGCTGAATTCCTTTCTCAGTTTCAATCCCTGGTATCTCCAGACAGGGCTGGGAGAAAATCCTTTCTAAAATCCTGGACAGCTGCTCACGATCAGTATAGACAGTACTGAGAAGGTGGGTCAATACTCTGACTTGCTCCTCAATAAGCCATCATGTTCTTGCAGCTCTTCATGGTTTTAAATAATGAAGAAGGTGCATGGCATTTTGCTAAAAAATGCAATCAATATATTACTTATAAACAAGTGAGTTTTTAAAGATGAGAGCCTATATAGTATAATACTATATGGTATAATGATACGAACCACTATTGCATATCTTAAATGTACCAAGGTTGCTTTTACTGCTCAGTATACATTTGGTAAAACTGACTACAGCGATGCACACTGTAATACCAGCTTACACTCCATATGCTTGTTACCAGGGGAAAATGATGCTGAAGTTATTTTGGGCTGCAATATTTTTGGGCCATCTTAATTGCCTACCTTTGCTAAGCAATCGACACTCACTTGTGATTTGTTTGTTGGAAATACTTCTGCTTTCACCATCTGTACATTGCAGCAAATGATGAGGACCATAAGAATGCATTATGAAACCAAACAGTCTAGGGAAAATCTGTCAAAGTTACCTAATCACGTATGTGCAATCGCATCAAGCTGCTTTTGCAGTGTAAGCTGCGGCATAGCTGGGGGTGGAAGAAAAGTTAATGACCGAACAAGGAACTTTGACAAACTTGTATATCGGCAACTTTTATTTAGTAAACAAGTCATGCATGTGTGTGTGTGTGTGTGTGTGTGTGTGTGTGTATGAAAACATTTAGGATGATTGTTAAAACAGAGAAAATTGAACAAGTTTTGGTGGTTAGCATGTGAGGCTGCAAATATTAGCCACTTCTCACATCTGCCGCCGTCTCCCTTGCCTTCTGTGACTTTCCAGGCACATATAACCCTGTGGCAGATGCCTGGCTTATATAAGGTTCCCAAGATCTATCTCTGGCATTGTGGGCTACCGAATCTCAGGTAGTAATGCCATTGCCTGAGACTTCAGAGAACCTCTGCTACTTAAAGGAGACGGTACTGGGCTATATGAATTGGCTTGAATATAAGGCAGTGCTAAATGCACATCTAGATCCCTTCTTTCACACACCTCCATTAGTTGTGGGTTACCTTTCCGAGTTGCCTCAAAACATGTGAGGTGCCCTTGAGCTCATGAGATCCTGTGGCGGTGCCCACTAATGTAGGGGTTGGGAATATCAGGCCTGAGCGCCAAATACAGCCCTCTACTCCTCAGTAGCTGAGACCTGAAACTCTCTGCCGGTTGCATACCATTACCTAAGGCCAAAACCTTAGTTAGGGGAACACTTGGATTTAAATTTATTTCATCTTCTGAGGTAAACATAAACTCTTTTCTTACGGCATTTTTAGTGAAGAAGAAGGCTTTACAGTTATTGTCTAACAGTGCAGTCCTAACTAGATCTCCTCAGAAGTAAGTCATATTGAATTCAGTGGAGCTAACTCCCAGGTTAGTGGGGTCAGGATTGCAGTCATTTTAATAATGCCTATTATGCAAATAGGGGGATTGTAGCCAAACTAGGTGTGATGGGTATCTCTGCACTGCTCATGCATAAAATGGGGGTGGGGCAGTCAACTTTTTACATGAGAAGGAGCACCCAGGAAACAAACTCTCTCTCCCTTTTACCTAACTGCTCCATTACAGGAGGCATTTTTTCCTTAGGTTGTCTCCATTCTGTTGTAGGAGCAGGGTAGACTGCAGCAAGGTAAAGTGCATGAGAAGAGTAGGTTTTGATCCTCTTCATTGCACACCTATGAGACCTCCATCCTCTATATTTTTGTTCAAGAATGTGAATTATGTAGTTTCTTATATACAGTGGTACCTCGCAAGACGAATACACTGCAAGATGAATTTTTCGCAAGGCGAATGCGTCTTGCGATCTGGTGGTGGCTCGCAAGATGAATTCGTTTTACGAAAAATTCATCTTGCGAATTGCGGTTTCCCATAGGAGTGCATTGAAATTTAATGAATGCGTTCCTATGGGCAAAAAAAAAATTCAATGCATTCCTATGGGAAACCACGATTCGCAAGATGAATTTTTCGCAAAACGAATTGACTCGTGGAACGAATTAAATTCATCTTGCGAGACACCACTGTAAATGAGTTTCTTCCTCATTCCTAACACAAATACACCTTTATACACACACCCTTAAAACTCTTGCATCTGACTGCTTGCAGGGTTCCCCTATACCCTCCACCATTTCTCTGATGAAAATAGGGACATCCCATTCCATAACAATAATTTTACCATTTATACCCCACACATCTTACTGGGTTGCCCAGCCACTCTGGGCAGCTTCCAACATAAATAAAAACATAATAAAGCACTAAACATTTTTAAAACTTTGCTATACAGGGCTGCGTTCAGACGGCTTGGGGGTTGGATAGCTCCATACCCTCCAACATTTCTCCAATGAAAATAGGGACATCCTAAGGAAAAGTGGGACATTCTGGATCAAATCAGAAACTGGGATGGCTTCTCTAAATCAGGGACATCCCTGGAAAAAGGGGGCACTTGGAAGGTTTGTTCCCCGAGCTGCCTTGTAATGGAAAGTTGTTTAGGTAGCCCTTTTGTGCATGAAATCTGATAATAATATTACTGCTGGAAATAATTTGATTGCTAGCATGCCTACATGCTTTTTCCAACTCAAAGGAGAAAACTCTGGCAGAGGGAGGAAGCATAATAATGCAGCATTTATCGCACTGATGCTGTAAAATTATTACAGAGTGAT
The DNA here is from genome assembly GCF_963506605.1 of Zootoca vivipara. Lineage (NCBI taxonomy): Eukaryota > Metazoa > Chordata > Lepidosauria > Squamata > Lacertidae > Zootoca > Zootoca vivipara. The sequence goes on along the minus strand of NC_083283.1, from coordinate 52,220,826 downwards.
GACTGTGGAGGCCTCCTGGATGTGTAGTTTTTGTAAGTTATTAATGACCAGCTGTGTCTGCTTTAGCAGTGCTGTTTTATGGTCAAGCCAAACAATAGTTATAGAATCCTTAACAGGATTTTGTAAGCACAAGATCATTCTTTTATAGAACACCTGTTTTATCCTGAAACAAAAAAGAGAGAGGGGAAAAAATGCAATGAAGGAGACTTAAATCTTCATAAACCCATTTCGGAGGTAGCTTGTTGAATTTTTGCTAACTCGAGACACATTGTTTTTGGAAAGGGAAGAGCATCTGTTGGATTTTATTATATAATGAAAATGTTTATTTTGCCATGACATAGTGAGATTTTTCCCCCTGGCCTTTTACAGTCTAGTGTACAGAACATCCATCACTGCCAAGAACATGCCATTAGGTTTATTAGAATAAATTCAGCATTTAAAGGCAAGCACTTGGGTTTTATTGAGATAATCCACCAAAATCTCATCAAATGCACCTCTGGAGACAAATGTAGTCACAACATCAACTTTCGTTTCAAAGGGCATGGCTAATTATGAGAGGATCATGCAAAGAGAAGCTAAATCTTGAGGGATGTTGGATGTGTTATTAAATCCGTCTTCATACATTATGAGTCACATGTTCAATCAACACAAATAAGGAGGGTGGTATCATGGTGAAAAGCTCTGCTCCACCCCCACCCCCATATATGACATTTATTGAACTATGAACCAAGTACTAGTGCCTGCCCTTTGATCTATTCATATTTACGGTACAGCTGTACAGCTGCATACAGAGCTTTCCTGGAGTCTTCAGTGAACAGGCGTAGATTGGGGTGGGGCAGAGTATTCATGGATTGGAAGCCACCCAGGGAACTTTAGTCGTTAGGTGGTATACACATATTTGCAATAAAAAAAACTATGGATCATAAGAAGGGCTGGTGCACAGCAGCTTCAACTGATTCTGTTCCTTCAGTCACCTATTGCATCCTTGAATGGAGCAAGGAATGGAGCTTGGGAGCTACCCAAGCATTGAAAATCTAGAGTTTAAGTACCATTAAAGGAAAAGGGACCCCTGACCCTAGCATTAGGTCCAATCATGACCGACTCTGGGGTTGCGGCGCTCATCTCGCGTTATTGGCCAAGGGAGCCAGCGTGCAGCTTCCAGGTCATGTGGCCAACATGAGAAAGCCGCTTCTGGAGAACCAGAGCAGCGCAAGAAAACACCGTTTACCTTCCTGCTGTGGTGGTACCTAGCGATCTACTTGCACTTTGACATGCTTTCGAACTGCTAGGTTGGCAGGAGCTGGGACCGAGCAACGGGAGCTCACCCACCTCATAAGTACTATTAGGGACAACTATTCCCTATGGAGTGGGAAGGGGTCTTCCTGGATGAATAGGTCTTATCCTTTCTACCCTTGTATATTTCCTACAAGTTTCTCTCTGCTTATAATTCTGTTTATTTCACAAAGTTTGGATTTGAGAAGAAATGACTCCAGTGAGAAATGACGAACTGGTTATCTGAATGTTTCCTGAATCATGAGTTTACTATTGTTTATGTGAAACCCAATTCTTTCTTATGTGTGATAATTAAACTTTGCAGGTAACACAGAATTTGCGTGTTAGTCTTTACATTAAGTATTAGGAGGTCAGGGTATTTTCGCATGCCTCTCAGGTCACATTATTTAAATAAAGACTAGTAGCAGGGTCAAGATAGTTCATAATGGGGGTCTCTTTTTCTATCAAGTTATGCCAACCGCTCTGTTGCCATGACCAACAGCAATAAACCATGCAAAAAACCTCCAAATCGGCACAAACAATTACAGCTGAAATACAGTGAAATATAGTAAGATTTCAATGCCTATATCAATGCACTTTTGTGTGTGAAAAAAAGTGAAAGACATACTTTCCAATATGATTTGTCATATTTAGTTGAAATATATATGAGCCCTAAGAAACAAGGAAATTGTACCACACGCAGCCAGGATAAATATTCTAGATTACTTGACGGAATTTGCATACTGCTTCCAATAAAATGCTAGGCAAATCATTGGAAAAGCAATGAAGTCTCAACATGATTTAAAAGCCCTATTAGGAATTGACAACTGAAAATCTGGAATGAAATCTAATAATGGTAAATCATTTATAACAAGCACTAATATTCTACCATGCACATTTTTTAATGGGGCTGCCACAGCATGTGTCCCCTTATGGCATCTTGCACAGCACAGGACCCATAATTACAGTAAACATTTCTGAGCACCCTGCATGTTCAGGGTGCAACTGATCATGCATGCTAGTAGCGAAGGCACTCCCACAGTATATCAGGATGCTGTTTTCAATGACAACCGATACAGGTCTGACTCTTTAATGACACGGAAAGTTGAGACCCATCTTTGACATTTAAGCTACCGCCCTAACTCCACTTGAATGCAGCATGGTTAACTTCTGAGAGGAATTGTGTTGTTATTTATCCATTTTCTTTGTGCTCTTATCCTGGGATAGTCTCGAAATCTGATGAAATTACTAAGGCATGGTTCCTTGCAAAAAAGAAGCTTGTGATTGCCAGCAGATGGAAAGCAGTCTGAGGCTTGAGAGAGATAGCATAATGGATGGCTATAACTAATTCAGGTCTGCATCACTCAGGATGCCCAACCAGCAGATGGTTAGCAATCCCCATGATTTTGCAGTCCCAGGAAGGTGGTGTAGTGAAGTATCTGATAAACCACTATACATGGCTGATATGCCATATTGAGCTTAACAGATCACAAGTGTAGGGTTGCCATATTTCAAACAGTGAAAATCTGGACACTGCTGCCGACTGCAGTATTCTGGATATGTCTGGGAAATTCCAGACATATGGCAGCCCTACACAAGTGGTGCTGGCCTCACTGTAACACAATGCACTGGAAAAGTAAATTCCATAAAATGCACTCTGGTATTTTTGTGGGGTGTGTGTATGTCCTGTGCTTCATGTATTTCCTCTTGAGGGAAAATGGTTCCAGAAACAAAGGCTCCCTTCCATTTGGATGCTTTGAAGAACTGGAAAACAGAACAAAAGACAATTTCCTCCAGATGAAGGATTTAAAGTGATGAGCAGCACAATCTACCTGAGTTGACTGATTCACTAGATTCCATACCATTTAGATTCCATACCATTTAAGGCTATGCATATATAATAGCCCCAAAACATGATGGTGGTGCCATTATTGCCTGCAATATAAGCATTATTTCTCATGTTGTGATAAAGTCTGTGCTCAATCAGGTCTTCCTGGTTTTCATAGCACTCAAAAAACGTGGGCCTGTTTGACTACAGGTGTTAATGAGAAAGCAAAAGCAAAAACAACACGGTGGACCAAAGACTATAATGATTCTATATTGCCGTGTCTCTGAAAAACTACCATCTATACACAGCTCAGAGTAAAGAAACTGCTTCTAGTAACTTTTAAATAACAATAAATACTCCTGCATAAGGCCACTCAATAGCATTGTCCTCTGCATGGCTCACAAACACAAAATATTAACATACAATAACATAAAACAACCATATAATAAAATAGCAACTTGTGACCTAAAGATTTCCAGCAGAGAGCAGAATAAAATCAGATAGCTTAAAAATAAATAAATACACAGCACATAAGCAGTGGCTCAAAACAAAAATTCTGTAAAAGACCTGGGACGGAGGAAAAAGTCTTTAAAGTGTTTTTAAGAAACTGAAATTGATGTACTTTTAGTTTAATTTTATGTTTTGTGTATCCCATGCTGGAATTGTTTGTTTGGTGACAGATAAGTAAAGAATAAAAATATATAAATAAAGAAAATAAGGAAGGTGTTAGGTGAACCTATCAGGGGAGGGAATTCCACAACTGGGGTACCAACACCAAGAAGGCCACCTCCCTAGTACCCAGCTGCCTTACTTCACATGTTAAAGGCTCCTTGGTTGGATATCCTGCAGATGATATCATGGTTTGGATAGTTATATGACAGAGAATGCTCTTACCTTTAAACAGGACTTCTGGGCTATCATGAATAGTAAAACCTTCCTGTGTTTTATTCCACATTATTGGGTTTATTTTTTTGGAGGGATATAACAGCAAACCTGCAATGCATCTCATTAGCTGCAATTTTAACAAGTTTACAGTCACAGAAGCTTTTTCAAAATATGGCATTGTTAGTGGAGTCCCTAAGAAATAATAAAACATTTCCCAGCCAGATGGCTCAGTCACACTAAAGGAGTTGAGAGAATAAAGCTCTGCAAAGTGGAGCAATTAAGAGAACTGCCAACCGGCATGCTACCTATCCTGTTTGTGACCTCCCAAATCTCTGAGGTTATTGAGAGAATTTGCAAGAAGCTATATCTAAATGGGACCGGCTTAAATCCTGCTTTTATTTATTTACTTATGCATTTGTGCATATTATATTTAAATGGACATACACACCCTTGCAAATTTTAAACTAAGGCATCATAGGAAAGATAGCTCAATCATACGGCTTCAGCGAAAGTCCTGTACAAATGTACCCTGGCCTCACAACATTTATAAAGAATCACAATTAAATATTTGAGCAGAAATAAGGATTCACGTCAAAAGCTGTGAAAGTGATTAATTTCCTAGACGTGCCTGCTGTGCATTCAGGCTTCATAATTTGTCAAAGAAAAAGCACCATTATGTGTGATTTATGAATTTAAAATGAATTGTTCATTTCAGCTGCATCAGGTACAGAAACGTTGTTGTGAGCAATCTGCAAAAATGTCCTCATGTACGCACATAGGAATTTAACAATAAAGGAAAGGTTAAAAGTTGGCAGTGTAAGCCCATGAAAGATTACCACGTCTGCCCTGCAGTAACCTTGTGGTGATTCATGAGATAGCCTGAACAGTTAAGATTTTGCTGTGAATCTAAGAGATATAAATGGTTAATACCTACCTCTAAAACTAAAGAAACTCCAGTTACAGTATAGTAACACTTGATAGTATGGGGAGAGAAATGCTAATGGATCTGAAAAGGTAAAGATGCTCCATCCAACATGGGATGGAATAGATAACCTGTAGAAGGAAGAGCAGGGGTAGAAGAATCTGAAGAGCCTTATCTGGAATGGATGGCACAACAGAGACATAACAAGGGTGCACAAGGCCCAGGAGTTTCTGAATGCCGGACATATTGCATAGGAGTGTGGGCATTCCACAATTACAGTAGGTTCTTCATAACATTGGAGTGCTCCTGTGGTTCAGGCATATGCTGAATCCAGAAAAGTATCCACACACAAGAGATGTACTAAGCAGAAATAATTGGTGATGTGTCTGGTTGATTGAAAATCATCAAAAATTCTCTGTTCAATTCCCAGAGATGGTGAATCTTAGAATTGCATGTTTAATAAAGATCCCTCAGGCTATGAAGAGTCTGAGAGAACTTTGAATCAAAAATGCTTGTCTATCTATATAAATCTGAGAAAGGGGCAGTATTTTATCTGATGCTAATGTGGAAATACATGTCTTGGAGATCCAGGGCCAGAAATTACACAACAGAGGATCATGGGCCAGAGGGAGAGGGAGCTTTCCTCAGTGTTTCCATCTCACAAGGGAATTGATACTGGACCCATAAGGAAAGAAGAAAAAGCCCTGAAGAGAGAAGAATAGCTGCAGAAATTAATGGAATATGCAGAAATGGTTACAGGTAGGTAGCCATGTTGGTCTGCCGTAGTCGAAACAAAATAAAAAAAATCCTTCCAATAGCACTTTAGAGACCAACTAAGTTTGTCATTGGTATGAGCTTCAGTGTGCATGCACATGAAAGCAAATACCAATGACAAACTTAGTTGGTCTCTAAGGTGCTACTATGCAGAAATGGTGAAACTTACCGAAAGAATAAGAAATCATGATAACAAACTTTTTATTAAGAAATGGAAATGGTTTGTTGAATATTTACAAATTGCAAATAGATCAAGAAATTAGCAGGACTATTGTAAAAACCTGCAGTTTCTTTTCTATCTCTATCTATCTATCATCTATCTTATCTATCATCTATCTATCTATCCATCTATCTATCTATCATCTATATGAATAGATTGAGACAATTTGGGATATGCAGGGAAAGATGAAAACAATTTAAAGGAACCGCAGAGAGAGAAGTTGAGATTCAAAATGTCAGAATTACTGTTGAATGATTTGTGAAATGTTTTCTTTTTTGTTATAATTGAGTCCCCCACTCTCCTTCAGTGGGGGAAGAAAGTTGCATGAACCGTTTTCATCATTGAATACCCTCTCATCAATTTTTCCTTCCACCTCCAAGATTGAGGAAAGACAACAGCAATGAAACCAAAACTATCCAACGTCCCTTGTTGGTAGAGAAGTGGTTCCCATGGAATTACTGACAACTTCTGCTGGAACCTTTCTAATATGGATGTTTGTTCTGCCAGGAGCTAAAGCATGTTTAGCCTTAGATAGAATAATCATGATCACCAGGACCAGGTCTTGCTTCAGGAGTCAATGCTGATGAACAGCCTTCATACCTGCCTTTGTTTTGGCCAGCTTACAAAGCTTGCTCAGATCCCCACACTTTGGGGATTTCTTAGGCACCTCTTTATTGGGCTTTTTCGAGGTTGGGGGCATCTATCTGAAGGGAAAGATCTGTGCACCTTGTGATCTCAAAGCTTCCCAAAAGCTAACGAACTGCAATGCCTGCTCGTTGTGGGTGGGAGGCAGAGTTGTAGTGCTGCTGAATTGACCCTGGGAAATACCTTCAAATGCAGGAAAGTAGGCCTGGCTGATTTTGACTCGAAGCCAGAATTGAAACAGCAGAGTCTTAAGGATTCCAAGAGGTCTCCCTAAGAGATTGATCCAGGTCCTATGGGCCCTGGGATGCCAGCTGTGTAGAGGGGGAAGGAGAATGAGAGGTATGTTGTTTGGAGAAGCAGAAGAGTGAAGAACATCAGGTTGAGGAGAGAGACAAGAGAGAGCAGCAGAGGAGAGGAAACAAGAGTGATTTTGGAGGAAGGCAAGGGGAAGCAGAAGAGTGGAGAAGGCAATCAGGAAGACAAATGAGAAAAGGAAAAAGAAGGGACAAATAGAGCAGCCTCCACCACTGAAAAATAGTGAAATTCACCAGCAGGGAACAGGAGTACCTGTCCAAGGAACTGTGAAAGTGACTTTATAGTACTGACAACCCTAAATGGAAGTTAGGATCAAAACTTATTACAGTGGAACCTCGGTTTATGAACACCTCGGTTTATGAATTTTCGGTTTATGAACGCCGCGGACCCATCTGGAACGGATTAATTCATTTTCCATTACTTTCAATGGGAAAGTTTGCTTCAGTTTATGAACGCTTCAGTTTATGAACAGACTTCCGGAACCAATTACACCCATGCTTCAGTTTATGAACGCTTCAGTTTAAGTACTCCGCGGACCTGTCTGGAACGGATTAATCCACTTTCCATTACTTTCAATGGGAAAGTTTGCTTCAGTTTATGAACGCTTACTCCGCGGACCGTCTGGAACGGATTAATTCACTTTCCATTACTTTCAATGGGAAAGTTCGCTTCAGTTTATGAACGCTTCAGTTTATGAACAGACTTCTGGAACCAATTGTGTTCATAAACCGAGGTACCACTGTATATTGCATTTGGCCGATATGGTTATATGTGCTATTTGGTTATTCATTTCTTGTTATCTGGGGAACAATATGAAACACTCCACTTCAGGAGCATATGCTGGCCAGTAGATTCCACACAGCTGGGCAGGGCTGGGCAGAGAGTCACCTCCACATCTTATCCAAACCCCTCCTGCAGATTGCTCCATCCATTAAATATCTGCCTGTCTATCACTATACATTTGACCCTCACCTTAATTCCTAAACCTTATGAGAAAAGAGAAGACACAGCTCTTTGTTCCATGATGGTAAAGATGAAGTGAGTGGACAATGCCCAAGTCCACCCCTTGACTGAGATGCTTCATCTCAAAAGATCCTTCTCAGGTGAATAAGAAATAGCACTGTGGGCACCAAACGCTCCAGAAGGTTCTGGAAAGTGGGATGTGCAAGCACCGCCTGCACACTCTGAGCCAGTACAAAGTCCATGATGGATCACTTGACTTGTTTAAGGAGCAGAATAAATCAAATTTTAGTATAAATGGTATAAAATGATACTGACAGTATAAAAGCAGCATGGGAAATTAAGTTAGGCAGAATTAAATTATCCCATCTGAAATTAAGCCAGATTCTGCCCTCAATTAACATAGCACAACCCCCAAAATCGATGGATGGAATTTGGCCAGAATTTGCTTGAACCCCTAATGCCATAGGACTTAATAATTAAGAGTGGTCAGGACCTCAGTTTTGTGCATCATCCAAAGACATATTAATGTACTTTCTACTATAAAAAACAATCAATATATTATCTTTAAAAAGCTGACTGCTGCAGAATTGCTTCCAGTTTTCTAAATTCCAAGAAAGTAGCATCTGACTTCTCCCTAAGTCTAGAATAAACACCAATCTTTCACTTTTTGGCCAGTCACTGGATATGCCCACGCTATCAGAACTTTAATTCTACAGTGGACAAATTTAAGTGAGTTGGTAAACTAGTGGTTTAAACTGGCTTAATCCAAGATGTAGGGAACAATTCTGCAGGCAGTTCCGTGTGCTGCAATCCTGACTGATCAGCCGGAACAATGGGAAATCTGAGACTTCTCTTCAGAAAAATGTCCCTTGAATTAAATAATGCATTGTAAACACCTAGTCCTCTTTCTCCCCCCCCCACCTATAAGCATGGGGTAAGTAATTATGATTTTGACATTTTCAAGGAAGTCACTTGTCAGTAGGTATTTTATAGTAATAAGAAGCTCATGCAATTTACTAAACATATACATTTTTAATGGATTCAGATATAAAATTGCACTGGTAATTTGCTGTCATATCTAATTGAAATATTTTTTTAAAAAAATCAAGTGTTTTCTAATTATTGCCTATATTGCTCTTGGTATTAGTTTTATAGATCTTTAAGGCTTTGGGACCATAAGGCCTAGCTAGCTTGACCATAAATGACCAGCCTTTTTCTTCTTCTTGTGAAAACCAATTTAAGTAAAGATGTGCACCATGCCCACAGGCCAACAGAGCTGAATTAATGAACCTTAAATGAGTTGTTTTTTTTTTTTACAGGCAAGTTCTGAAGCATGCCAAGTTTCAAACTACAGAGAGGCCCTGAAGCAATTTTGTACTCAAGGCTTGCAGGTGAGTGAATTACAGAAGCTGGTTCTGGTCATTCCAGCCATCCCTTTGCAAGGACACTGCAACAAGATTTAGCAGAGAACTCCACTTCTAAGGGTGGACACTGACAACCATATTCACTTCAGAGTGATTTTTGCTGTCACTTTTTGATGAGCTCCATGGGCATACACTTCCCCCCCTTTACTAATAGGGGTTTGTGGATGTGTCGTCACAAGGGAGGCCCTGTGGAGATTGGCACTTTTCCTAGCATGGCTTCATGCTTATATAGCTGCCTTGCTGGCAGATCCACTCCACTTCCTAGTGGGGAGGAGTTGTGGTGGACCACGTGGCCACCCACTCCCCTCCGGGGGCGGAGGACAAAGTCCTGCATCCCTTGGAGGTTCCCGTACATGTCATTCGCCTGCCAGCCAATCCGCTGGCTGGGGGGGCATGGCCGGGCCCCATTTAAACTGAGGTGTGAGCCGGAGTGTTTCCTCTTGGCACACTTCCTCAATCTCCCTCGCTCCCTATTTTCAGGTTTCGAATTTGGCCTTGCTATGGACCTCGGTTGGTCACCGTTGAGGGGCCTGTTAGGAATTTTTCCACTTGGCAAATTGGCATGGGCTATTTGGTTTTCGCCTACCTTGTAGCAATCGTCACAAGTTTGTAAGGTTTGGCGGTTAAGCATTGGTTGATCTTATGATGGGGGAGGGGAGGTGTGGCTATCACCTGCCCCTCCAAGATTAAGGGTATTCCGTTAAAGGATTCAAGGGGTGTGGATCTTGTCTGAAGTCCGTGGCTGGCCTAGGGCCATGCCACAACCCCGCCAGGAACCCAGGGGGAGCTCGAGTTGGTTTGCATCGACGGTGCTCCCCCTACCGGTGGTTGACCCTTACTGGACCCATAGCTGCCAAGTCTCCCGTTTCCCCCGGGAAAACCCCTTTTTTCTTACCTTTTCCCGGTGGTCCCCCATATCACTTCGTCTCCCGTTTTTCTCCACTATTTTCTCCTGCCGGTGGCCATTTTTTTCTTTCCGATTTGCCCTTCTATGGGCACCAAAAATGGCCGCCGCCAGCTTCAAAAGTCACATCTACGCATGTCCGGAAGTGCATAGACGTGACTTCCGGTGTTGGCGACGGCCATTTTGGTGCCCATAGATGGGCGAAGCGACACCGGAAGTTGCATCAGCACACTTCCTGACATGCGTACAAGCGACTTTTGGGTGGCGGCCATTTTGGGTGCCCATAGAAGGGCAAAGCAACACCGGAAGTTACATCGACGCAACTTCCGGTGTAAAATGGCTGCCGGTCCCGGATTCTGCAGTCCGGAACTTGGAAGGTAAGACTGGACCCCCTGAAGGATTCAGATATAGTCGGGTCAATTCCAATGTCTAAGCCAATACCGCTCACATTCTGTAACCAATAAAGTTGTGGCCTAAATTTGCCCAGTATCATTAACCTAATATCTGTGTCCTTGTGTCTTATTAATCAATGAGGGGGTGGTCTTGGGGTCTCGACACGCAAAAGGTGGTAACACTTAACCTGTTGAAGGTCTACCTGTCATGCACCTGTTAAAGGTGAAACAAACAAACAAAACCCTGCAAGAGGACCCCAGGTCAAAAGTATGTGAAAGCCATCCATAAGACCATTCCTCGTAGAAGTCTCACATGAAGTGGTCCACTTTATGAAACTGACATGCCACAGTTCAATAGAATAGAATGAGCATCTTATAGCTGATAATGGTATTTATTCATTAAAAGTAACAGAGATTTTTCAAACTGAAATATTATTTTGGCCTAGTTGGGGACAAAAATTCATTATGGTCTAAAATTATTTTCTTCTGGGAAGGGGAAAATATAACATGTAAAGGACTTTAAGATTGCTGTCACATTTTGCAGGGGAGTTCAGATTAATTTTTGGACAACCGGTTTATATGCAAGAAGTTAATCTTACAAATCCAGAGCATTTCTGAAGCAGACCTGAGTACACACAGCGATGAGAGAAGGTACAGGTGTGGAGAAGGGAAATAAAATTGGTCAAACCATGGAGTATTTCTCTAGTAACCTTGATAACATATAAATGATTTGAAATGCATTGTCCTTCATTTGCGTACTTAATGTGTATCTGATAACAATTACAATCTAAGTACCTTGCTTTCTGCCTCTTTCAATTTTCTTCTTAGATCTTCAATCCGAATGCTCAGCTTCTTTGCTTCTGCCTTATGCTGCTCCGCCTTCTTTCTTGTTTGCGTCAGTTCTGTCAATATGTCTTGGTCCTGCTTGTATAGCTCACCATCATTGCGCGGCAGATCCACAAGGTCCTTATAACAAATCCAACATAAACACTGAATCAGTGGGGAAAGTAAACATGTTTGGGTGACTACATGTAGGGTGCTCTAAGAAATTTCATGCACCATCTCTGATAGTATGGCGAATTGTTCATATGCAATGCTTTACAAATCAGGGTAATTACACTTCCATATGTATTTGCCATGGGAGTTTTTGTTGGCAACCACCCAATTCAGATGGTTGCACGTAGACACACCCATCCATCTCTATATGGGTTGCTGCTAAAGTGAATTTTGCATTACTCTGGTCAATTTTGAAGAAAACCCTAAGAGTTTTGATTTAAAAAAATACTGGCAACATGTTTTAGGAGACTATACAAATGGAACGAGTGCAATTCCTATTTATGGACTGTGTTCCTAAGTATAATGATTGTAAAACACTGTTGTGAAGAAAAATATTGGGGTAGTTTATAATGGTATTCTGTTGGCTCCGATGCCAGGAAAGGAAACATCTCCATTGGTGTCTAGCCTCTTCTTCTGCTGTAGCTGCAGGGAAATGTCAGGGTCGTCTATGATAATGTCAGGAGTACAGCTGTGGAAAATTAAATGACATTTTAATCAAGAGACACCAGAGCTGTTACAGTTATACTGAAGAATCTTTCCATCCATGCATTAGAGCCTCTGCAGTTCTCATTTCAACCCAATATTAAAATAAAGTTCTTCTGCCTCTGGAACATTTTAGTAAATGAAAATCTGTGCACACACCTGCTTTCTTCAGCCAACTTCTCATTTAAGTCAAGTATGCACTTTCATGACTCATTGAGCCTTCTTCTCAGTATTAAAGCAATAATAATTTCTTCATAAATTGCAAAGGGGCTCTAACCCAAACAGTGGAACGGCTAGTTCAAGGATAACCAAGCTAAAAAGTTTTGTTCTTGATAGTACTAATGTGCATGGTATCCTCCGATTGTAAGCATATTTACGTGTTTTCCCCCTGTTGTTTTTAAGAATTCCTAGTGAGATTGTTTTGGAAAGGGATAAGTGCATTGCATAGAGGGATAGTAGCCAGAAGGAATTGGGGGTCATGAGTTATCACCAGAGGATCAGCTTACAAACTCAGGACATGGACTCAAGCATTTGTAGTTATGTGATGCAAACTGGACATTAAGGGCATCACCTAGTGTGTTAGAATGTGGTCCCTGTGAAATTCCTGTGTGTGCGCATGTTGTACAGGGGTGAATATTTAAAGCTCAACCTGGATAGGATGGAAAAGTCAAACATAAAGGCAGGTGGGAAATAGCAAATTGCGCTGTCAGGCGGAGACCCCCAAAGCCCCAGGCAGCCCCCGAGCGAAATGATGACACAAGACCACGTTCTATGGGATTAAAATTGGCCACAACTTTTATTAAGAATTCAGATGTAGGGATACCTTGGCCCAGGCGTTGGGTGTATATCCTTCCCAGCCCCCAGTCAGGGATATGGGTAATTTCAGGGTTATCCAGCATGTGTGGGGGTTGGGCTAGCTCTGGAGAACATATGTTCAAGCAGATAGCCCGCCCCCCCTCGATCGCAGCCGCTGAAGAGGGAGGGAAATGACAGCCTATTGCGTATGGTCAATGCCTCCCCCTTAGCCCCATTGACAGGAACCCTGTTATCGCCGCCGCAATGGGGGCAGGGGGTCACCGCCCCATGCCCCCCTATTTATGTAGATGACTAAAGGATTCCACCTAAGGCCTGCATCCGCCAAAGTTGTGACGAATTGCTACGGGAAAGGCGAAACCTGCCAATGCAGGGAAAATTCCTTTCTGACCCTTCAACAGCAGCCTTGTTGTAGCAGCACCTGCGTGCGTGTACGCCTGTGGAAGAAAATAAACTGTAATGCAATCATTAATTTTTGGGAGTGGAGGGTGGGAAAGCTCTGGAGCTGTCGACTGCTTCCCAGGAATGACTCTGCTTCAACTGTGTTCAAGGTAAGGTTACCTCCTCCTACCTAGCCAATCTCCCCGGTAACACCTCCCCAAGCTGGATTGGACAGGTAACTGTGTGGGTGGAGACCACCAGTATCCAGCCCGGGAAGGCAGCGCCGGCCTCCAAACTTCCAGGGCTGCCCCAGGGATCCCAGGGGGCTGCGCGCGACCGCGCAAAATGCGCCTACCCTCTTATGTGGGGAATGGTCATTAGGAATGGATGGATCAGGCCTGATCTGTGCAGGTTTTGTACATGATCAATAGTATGGTCCAATCCACATTACCACCCAGATATTTCTGCTTCTTGCTTCCTCGTGTTTCACAATGCCACCACTTTTGCCCTTAATTCCATGATTTATCAGACCACTTATAGGAGGACTTTTTAAAAAAACAAAAAAACAAAACTGAGATTATCGCTCATGAGCTATAGATTTCCATGTGAACCACCCAATAACTTTTATTGCTATTTTTGGTGCTTTTGATCATTCATAACATTTTAATGCTATTAAACTGTGTCCAGTTCTGGGCACCACAGTTCAACAAGGATACTGACAAACTGGAACGTGTCCAGAGGAGGGCAACCAAAATGGTCAAAGGCCTGGAAACGATGCCTTATGAGGAACGGCTTAGGGAGCTGGGTATGTTTAGCCTGGAGAAGAGAAGGTAAAGGGGTGATATGATAGCCATGTTCAAATATATGAAAGGATGTCATATGGAGGAGGGAGAAAGATTGTTTTCTGCTGCTCCAGAGAAGCGGACACGGAGCAATGGATTCAAACTTCAAGAAAGAAGATTCCACCTAAACATTAGGAAGAACTTCCTGACAGTAAGAGCTGTTCGGCAGTGGAATTTGCTACCAAGGAGTGTGGTGGAGTCTCCTTCTTTGGAAGTCTTTAAGCAGAGGCTTGACAGGCATATGTCAAGAATGCTTTGATGGTGTTTCCTGCTTGGCAGGGGGTTGCACTGGATGACCCTTGTGGTCTCTTCCAACTCTATGATTCTATGATTCTATTTCTCAATGCACACCTCCACCTGTGCTTCATTGGGAAACCTTCCCCACAAAACCTCACTTTTCAGAGGGATTGTTGGGAGAAATGAGTATGATTGTGATCTCATTCTTTTTGGCAGCACAGCTCCCTCACCTCAGACAATATAGCCCAAAGTGAGTCCTTATTGAGCAAGAAATGCTGGGTCCTTGTAAATGGCTGGGGATGGGGCCAGAAGCCCACCCTTTCCAGGAACTCTTGGTGTAACTGGGTCATGGGGAAGGTAAATTTCCCCTCAGTTATTTAACTCTCTCAGGTCAATGAGACAGGAATCTTGACATTAACTTGTGTAAGAAAAAATATCTTGGATACCTGAAAGTAGAGGGAGGGGATACCTGTGGAGGGGAGGACCTCCCCACCCCACCACTAGTGAACCTTAGGGTAAAAGGGTTCTTGCTGTGGGTCAGAAATCCCCACAGGCATTTATGTGGGCCTAGCCTCTTCTGTCTCCCTGTGCAAGTTCATGAAAGGTGAGCACAGCTTTCAGTCTCTCTGCAGATGTATTGTTTAAAATGTTGATGAAGTTGTGACCCTCAGTTTACCTGCTTCTTTTTGCCAGACTATGGGTGTCGTCAGGCCTGTGCAGAGTGGTGAGGTGGGGCCAGATGGATACACTTGCCCCGGGCCTCAGAGGACTAGGCCAGCCCCCACCCCCTCCGAACGGGACAGGCATGCAGTTGACACTTTTACCAATCAACATGCCATAAATATTCATGCTGATTTGAAGACTTCACTGAGCCATCCAGTACACAAATGCAGCAGGTGAGGCAGCAATAAAATGAGACAGTGAAAGCCACTATTTCTCCTAGACACCATCCAGAGCCATGGAAAACAAGAAACAGGGCAAGGATAAAGCAATAGTTTTGTTTTGGATTATGCTCTATAGTCTAGCAAACCCTCTTCCCCATTAGGAGCAATCCTCTGGTCACAGAAGGGAAGTTGAAAGATGATATGATGGAACTATAGCTTTTTTTTTTTGGTAGTAATTTACATGAGTAGATGGAATATTTATTTCTTTTTGCTCATGATTGACATGATTGACAGCTGCCAGCTGAAAACAGGTCATCAAGTTAGCACATTGGTACATCTTCTCTATGGCTGCATCCAGAGCACATGGCGGGTTAATATGCATGTGAATAAAAGTGCATTCACATTATAGAAGACTATCAAAACTTTGAAAATGAAACAAACAAACAAAAAGACAGAGCAATTCAAATGTTCACGTCAAACTTAACAATCAAACGGGGGGGGGGGAACAGCTGTAGGGGAGGCGATTTAATAATTAGATGGGGAATGTGTTTGTATTTGGTATCAAAAGTCTTAAAATATTCCTCCTCCCTTTTCTTTTCTTTTTTGCTTTCAAAAGAGGGGAGGCCAGAAAGCCCCACAACATCCTGAGCAGTACCCACTACAATGCAACAACTGCTGCAGCTCCCTCCATAGTTACAATCAGCGTTAATTGTGCTGTTTTTACAAAGGCAAGACACAGTCGGAAGACAAATAATGCTCCACGGCTCAATAAAGGCGATGGGACGACTCAGCTTCTATAACTGGAAACTGTTTGATTGCTTCACGCTGCTAAGCCTTGTTACACTCCAGCTGTGTTTAATAGGGAGCACTCACAAGAACAGTTATTCTTGCATGGAAACAAGTTGACTTGAGTACTGTATGTATTGACACTATAATCCAATCTATGGCTTTGGAAAGAAAATGAGCTCAAGTCATCAACTTCTGCCCCGTTTCCCTCCACCCCAACTCACAAAGAAAATAAATAAGCAGGAAGGCTTGGTGCTGCTTCTGAGTTTTCTGCAGCTCTAGTCAAATGGATTAAAGATGCTGTTGCTGCCTGCAGCCAAGAGGCCTAGAAAATGTGCAGAGTGGCATTCGACTGACATTTGACATATGTTGCAAAATAGCCCGATACATATTTTTCAGCAAACGCAAGACAGAACTCACAAGGTACTTCGGGGGGGGGGGGGATTAAGATTGCTAAACATCATATAAAATCATCTAATTTGGTTCTGAAAAAATGAGTCAGATCAGAAGGACACAGAAAGAGACTGGGCTGTTTCTCAAAACTGTGGCTACAGAGGCAAGTCTAATCTTCTGGCTGGTGCACACTCCTAAAATATAACATTTCATAACTGTTACTTCCCAGAAGAGATCGTTTTACATGATTTTATGCACTTTCCTTCTCTCTAATTGAAATGGAGGTCACCATATCTGCAGCCTGGACCACTCCTACCAATCCTATGCCAGCACCTCAGTTCTTCCCTTTCTTGCATTGCTGTGTGTCTCCTGCTTCCCTCTGGCTCCCAGTGAAGCTTGCAGTGAAGAGGCTTCAAATAGACAGCTGCTGGGTGTTCCTTCAAACCATAGGTGTAGGCAATTTTAGCTTAGTGAACCATCATGTGATTTTATTACTACCCTAATAAATCCATTGCTACATTCTGAAACATATTACACTTGTCCTTTCAAATATAAGTGCAAAGGAACTCTTACGCTTTTGACATGGCTCTTTGGAATGGTTTCCTTTCACCTAAGCTGTGGCACTTAGAATCATAGAATTGTAGTGTTGGAAGGGACTATGAGGGTCATCTAGCCCAACCCCCTGCAATGCAGGAATATGCAGCTGTCCCCATAGGGGGATCAAGCCTGCAACCTTGCCATTATCAGCACCACTTGTGGTGTTTAATGTGAGAACACTTTGTTTGAACTTCTGAATAATGCCACAGGACACAACACAGCAGAGTTGTGCTTCAGTCTAAATGAATAGTCTTTCTTAATAAAATAAAATAAAAATTCCTTCCAGTAGCACCTTAGAGACCAACTAAGTTTGTCATTGGTATGAGCTTTTGTGTGCATGCATGGTAGCTGAAGAAGTGTGCATGCACACGAAAGCTCATACCAATGACAAACTTAGTTGGTCTCTAACGTGCTACTGGAAGGATTTTAAAAAAAATTTTTTTTTTTTACTATGGCGGACCAACACGGCTACCTACCTGTAACTAGTCTTTCTTAATGTTACACATATGCACTAGTAGCTTACGGTCAACTGGAGAGGTCAATTTGAACTGATCAGCAAGAATTCTTTCTCACAGTTGTTCAGCACTAGCAACAAAATGTGTCCCCCACCCCTCATCCACATCTTACTTCTAAAATAGGCTCCTGAGATTAAGAAAAGGCTCTCTCTCTCTGTGTGTAGGAAGAAGGAATGGATTTATATACAACTAAATTTTTGACCTGGGCTGAGCATGTGCTGGTGGTTCCCAACCCTAATGTAGAAGGAGCATATGGTTTCTAACGTCGGAAGGGATTTTCTTTTTTTAAGATAGAAATCTCCTACCTTATTCACTTCAGAATATTTCATGAAAGCAGTTGCCTTCAAACAGTTTATTCCTGTAGAATTATGGGCTGTAATTCTTTTTACAAGGATCTCTAGGGTTCTTGTCAATTTTGCTATAAAAGTCATGTAATTTGTGACAGAACATCTCTAAATCTAGGATGTCTGGCAAAATCTACTGCAGAGGAAAGCATCTAAATATAACTTACAAGCCAGCTCTGTGCTTAGGAATCTATGCACTGATGGAAGGGACACCCCCCCCCCATCTTCTATTCTTCTGAAGCTGAAGATAAATAGTGCTGTGCTGCAGAAGGACTGTGGAAGATCCAGTTGCTTCCAGACAACTAGTTTAATCAATCAATCAATCAATCAATCAATCACTGATTTGTTTGTGGGAGTGCTAGATGATATTGCAATGCAGATACTCTACAACCAAGCTATGGTTCTCTTCACACTCCCTTATCTGATGGCAGATAAAGTGAAAAAGGGCAAAAGGGTTTTTAAAAAATCAGAACATTAGTTTAGGCATCTGCAGAAATATATTGCTTCACCTTAGGAAATATGATCCATGAAAGTTGTGATGGTTGAAAATCCAATACACTTGAAAAAATATGCTAGAAAATGCTGATGCTGACTACATGAAAGCCAATACTGGTTTATAATTTTACCAATGTTTAAATAAACTAATAGTTTTGCTGGTTAATGCATTTCTGTTTCAGTCTCATTGACAAGTTTTTATGAAGGCAGGAGGATCAATATTTTAACCCCAATCCACAAACATGTTCACTGTTAAAACTTGCCTTGCAAACATATTCATTCCCAAACAGTCATAGCAGAACGGTTTGGAGGCTCCCGCTGAAGTTAATGGGACTGTCGCCTTAATTGAAATATTTCATTAATATGATATGGGTCACAGCGCAAGAGACTGCAGCATGCTATTGAACTAGAGCTTTTTTATAACACAACATATTTTGATATACCAAATGCTAGTGCATAGCACTACACCTCCAAGAAAGAGAAAAGAAGGGTCCAATTCACGTGAACTGCAAGGTTGAATCCAAAGGTGAAAAGGTAAAAATACTTTCATTAAGGAAGCCAGGAGGGGTGAGGAAGGAGCTTCAGGTTGGATCCAAACAAATTTAGAGCACAAAACAATTCTGCAAAGAAACTTCAAAAAGAAGTAATGAATATTCGGTACTCAGTCAATACCTATCCCAACCAAAGACTTTCTGTATACTCAGATGTTCTGCAGAGTGCTCCTGCTGTCTGAAGCAAGATAGAGGACAAGTGAAGGGTGGGCTTTCTTGGTGGTTTGTTTTAGTTCACCACTTATGTATATATTCTCACACCTCAGTTGCCAGGCAAACTGTAAGCTGAAGTGTAGTAACCAGGATGTTCAAGAATTGCCCATACCTTGTGGGTTTTCTCTCTCATCATTCCAACAGGTATGGCATTGACATTAAATTGTAAAATAATGGTCAGGTTCAGACATCATGTCATGTTAAGTCAACGATCCTCTTCAGTCCCCCCCCCCCCCGCCCTTTTGATCCCGTGCTTCAATGTGCTGAACCAAAGCGTGGATTATAATCTTAGCTTAACCTGGGCTCATGGTTGAACTCTCTCCTCACTAACTATGTGTTAAATAGCCAAGAACAAATCTTGGCTCAAGAAAGCATAGGCATCTCTTTTCTTTGTACGTATCCCTAAATCTTTCCACGACATCAGTGATATGCCAAGCTGACAAGATATCTTACGACATGTTTTCATCCAAGAACATAAGAATTATTGCCACACATACAACTTTACAAGGGATATTGTCGTGCATCATTTAAAAACATAAACATGGGGGATGAACATGTAATGAACCCCCCCCCTTCCACTGCTTCAGTCCTCTAAATATGCAGTTTAGTAGTCAATGTGAAAGATGTAATAATAATGAGGACTGCCTACTCCATAAAAAGAACTTACTGTTCTAAAAGCATTTGGGGTTTTTTAAATACTAGAATAGCATCAGTTGCCTAGAGACAATGTCTAAAACCCTCTAATGGTATTTGAAAAATCAATATTAGAGATGCCAGAAAATAAAGCTAAAGATTTTGAAGTGTAACAAATAACACAACACCCACAGAGAAACAGATCACATTTTAGTGACCCAGGGGCCATTTCTCTTATATTCCCTTGATGACTTTGTAATTACTGTCTGCCCCCTGTTGAGCCTCACACTCCTTAATCTCCCCTCAAAAACCATTGGGATGGATTCATATGGCCTCATTTTCTTCTGCTGTGAGATTATCACTTCAGTGCAGGTAGAAGGTAGCATCTCTCAAAACTCTCTCTCTCTCTCTCTCTCTCTCTCTCTCTCTCTCTCTCTCTCTCTTTGTGTGTGTGTGTGTGTTCCCCGCTCCCAGCTGTTCACATCAGCAAGGCTTAAATTTGCTTCTGTTTGGGTTCACACCAAGGGAGTGTTGACAGGGCAGAGATGTCTTTGCCCTGTATTTTCCCATCTTGGCTAGAGATGAATTAGGAACCTCTTAAGGACTCAATCAGTGTGAGGAACAGCACACCCGGCATAAGTATCTTATAACAATACCTCTCCCCCCCCCCCGCCCCCAGTTTTCAGAATAAGTTCACTTCACACTTGAGCTGCCTTTGCCATGCTGATACTGCAGCTTCTAAAAAAGATCAACTGAATGCATTCAAGTAAAGAAGTTTAAAATGATCTCGGATCATAATGGTGCACTATACATCACAGTGTTATATGCCTCTTTCAAAAGGCACGCCACAGCTCTCACTAATCTATAGCATCTAGAAGCAGATGGCATTCAGCAGTAAATGTAATAAGCTTTTGTGGAACAACAACAGCACGGGCAAAAAGCAAAATGGACCTGGAACTATTTTCCCAGAAAAGATTCTGATTGACTGAAAGGATAAAGAAGCCAAAACATTTCCTCAAATAGCAAATGTGATTGCATAGACATGTTTCAATAAAGCTGCGTTGTCAGCATATTCTAGCAGAAAGTGTTTACCGATTAGCAATAAGGGTTTGATCAAGTCTCTGGGAAAATGAAATCTCTGGAACTTGGGAGAGATTGAAAGGAATTGGGGGGGGGGTATAATCAAAAGGATTGCAGAGAAAGATGTGGGGAGAGGGGAAACAAGCAACGGATCTCAATTAGGAATGGGCAAAATTTGTTGGAGAATTCCACAGATTAGCTCCTTCTTCAGCCGACTCTCCACCTGCGTCTCGCCTATAACTCAGTGAAGCTACCTGATAGAAGGAAGAGCTCCAGAGGTTCCCTAGAATTATCTGATCTCCTTAGGCCACTGAGATCCTGCCTACTGGTTGAACTGGGGTGAGGAGAGCCAGGTTTAATTCCCAAGCAGGAAGCACAGTTGGGGCAGTTACTGTACTTCAGCACAAGCTACTTAACATGGCAGGGTGATGGTGATGATAAAGTGAGTGGGGAATGATGATTCAGCAGCACCCAATCTTTGCTGTTCTGCTTTAAGCTGGACTAGCAACCTTGCTTCCAGCCTTCTAACACCAACATTTTTGTTCCTGTGGGCACATTTGCAAACCAAAGAAAGTGTCACAACCACAGCTACTGTCAGGGAGTTGTTACTGGAATCCCAGTACGCAGCATGTGGCCAATCTCTTTCCTCCCCAGCCACAGTACCTCCTGGAATAAAAGGCCCTTATCTATACAGTTACAAGGCTTGGTTGAAAAAAAGAAAATAACAAAATTGGCCATTTGCAACAATGGGAGCTTCCCCTCTGAATCTTGTAACTATGTGTGGTAGTGGTGCATGGTTCAGGGTGCCATGGCTGGGGATGAAAGGGATAAAATCAATCGTTCATTAGCTGTAGTTAATTTAGAAATGTAACTGCACAATATGCATTAAGCATAAAGATGACCCTAAGCTAGATAGTTTGCTCCTTAGTGACCATCAAACGAACACACGCCCAAAAGATAGGACTCCAGAAATCCTTTTCCTACACTGTAAGATTCCATTCCAGAATTTGACTCTGAAACATCGATCCTGTAAAACTTGTCACCTTTCAGCAGCAATGAAAGCATAGCAAATGTCCTATAGGAGCTGTTACAGTAAGAGCTTGCTTCTGTAACAGAAGTGATATATTTGATAGCTACAACTGAAAATACATGTAAAGATTGGTGGAGAATCTACTGGCGAGAGAGAGAGAGAGAGGAATCTGAATCTGTGCCAAGCATTTACAGACTTGTTCAGCACATAATGTCAGTTTCTATTGGCTATGAAGTATTATTAAGAGAGTATTTGGATTGGTGATCAAAACAGACCACACTGATGAAGTAAAGGCAGGACATTAGGGAGAATTAAAATCCTGACATTTTGACAATCAAAAGTGACTTCATAACTACAGAAGCCATAAACTAGGGTAAATAAACTTGAAACTGCAAAAAAAAATTAAATTCTTTAAATTACAAGGGAAAAAATGTCATTACATTTCACAATCCTGGTTCAGAATATGAATTTACCCTGCATGCAATATGTGGAAGCATCTTCTGAATATGTTTTCTACAGCTTGTAACATAAAACAAGACTCTGCAGAAGCATATACGGTGGATTTAATGAAATCTACTTTTAAAAAATAGCCCAAGTCACAGCTCAGTCAAAGCTAAATGGGGAGGAGGAATGGAGGACTGTGCTGCTATAAATCATGGTTTATGAAGCCTTGGATGATCGTCCAAATGTGGCCACAAAGTTTATTATCTCTAGGTTTATACATTTTCAACTCAATCATTTGTCAAAAGCGTAGTCAGAAGTGACCTCTTAGTGAGTATTCTCATTATCAGTGGAAACCAATGAGTCTGAATGAGAGAGAAAAAATGTTAAAAGGGTAGGATAATGAACTAATATTTACCATAGCAACTGTATAAGTCAACAGCTAACTGCAAGATAGACGTGCTAAAAGATTCCTTTAGATAAGCATATTTTACACCCACAAAAAACACTACCCTCTTCTTGATACATTACAGATTAAATATTCTTTCTTCCTGCTCTATCTATCTATCGGGGGGGATGGGACGGACGACTATATGCAAAACATCCTGAGACTGATTTGCATTATTTAGTAATACAAAGTATTAATTAGTCTTTTATTCAATTTAAAGCATTGATACCTTGCTTTGTATTACCACTAAGCAGTGTCTGCATAGCAAGGGCCATGGTGCTTGTCAAGCGTTCCTGTTGAATGCTTGAAAAACCTCTGGAGTTTTAGGGAGATTTTTTTAAGCATTTGCTTGGAATACTTGAAGCCTGAAAATGTGACCTCTGTAAGTTTGTCCTCCCTTTCTCCCTAAGCAAGCAAGCAAGCAAATACACACACACACACATGACTACCATCATCTTGAGCTTTACCAGGCAATACTCACAGAGCCTCTCCTCAGGTGAGATTGGTGCTCCAAGCACCTTGTCCTGGCACAGATCAGGGGGCTTTTCAAGCTTTGAAAGCACCATTTTTCAGTGAAGTGAACCCTGCCCAACCCTGCCAGCTACCTGTTTTCTGCTAGGCAGGGCTCTGTTTTGTTTGAAGGAGGAGGATCCTGAGTTGGGCAATGGCAGGGACAGGGTAAAAATCCCATTTCAAATTGGGCGAAGCTACAACAAGACCAGGCTGACTCACAATATGAGCTCTCCTCGTTCAAAGTCTTGCACCATCTCTAATTTGAACTTCTAATTAGCAAACAGCTAAAATGCTTGACTGAATCCATGAATCAAAGAGTCAAGGCAAGACTCTATGATAATATTATAACCAAGGACCTATTTCACCACCAGGCTTTTTGCTACAGGGTGACCTTTCAGTATGTTTTCCCATCTTCTTCAAGAAGCCCTGTTTTCTGAAGTATCTCAGTGTTCCATTATAGTATGCAGGATACATACCACATAAGATAGATAGATAGATGATAGATAGATATAGAAATCTTTCCCAACTCTACCTAGAGATGCCAGCAATTGAACCTAGAGTTTTATGTGCCAAGTATTTGTCATTGTTGTTGTTGTTTAGCCATTTAGTCATGTCCGACTCTTTGTGACCCCATGGACCATAGCACGCCAGGCACTCCTGCCATCCACTGCCTCCTGAAGTTTCGTCAAATTCATGTTGGTAGTTTCGAGAACATTGTCCAGCCATCTCGTCCTCCGTCGTCCCCTTCTCCTTGTGCCCTCAATCTTTCCCAACATCAGGGTCTTTTCCAGGGAGTCTTTTCTTCTCATGAGGTGGCCAAAGTATCTGTCCTTCCAGTGAACACTTGGGGCTGATTTCCTTCAGAATGGATAGGTTTGATCTTCTTGCAGTCCATGGGACTCTCAAGAGTCTCCTCCAGCACCATAATTCAAAAGCATCAATTCTTCGGTGATCAGCCTTCTTTATTGGTCCAGCTCTCACTTTCATACATCGTGCCAAGTATATGATTTACATTCCTGTCCATGTGTGAATGGGAGAAAGTTATATGGCATTTGCCCAATCCATTCTCTAAGTACTTGTTGTTCCCAATTGCTAATTTTGAATTTGTCAGAGTTAAATAAAAGCAATTTCCATACGTACACGCTTGCTATTTCCACACAGTTACACTTTAAGGCATTTACTTATTACTAGTGATCAAAATATATAGTCAGAGCATTCAGGAAGCGTGTGACTCAATTCCTACCCTGTTCCTATTGTTTTTAAACTCCCTGTGATCTAGGGTTTTTGTTTCTTTTAGATAGTTTTTAAGGATTTTTATTGCATTTGTAGTTTGTGTTGCATTTATGTATTTTCATTCTTTCTTTTGTTAGCCACCTTGAACTTTTTAGGAAAGTTGGGATATAAATAAAATAAATTCTGTTCCTACCCCATTACACATACTGATCACTTGACCCCAGCTACTGAAGATCCCTCTGTTTCCAACAAGCCTTCTCAGGCATCTTTTAGAGATCTGTTTCCCAGTAAAGGTTATCCAAGCAGCTGAGGTTTGATTAAAGAATTGGTCTTTAACTAGTTTCATCAGTTTTTGTTTGATTGACATGCGACCTTCTGCATTCCGAAAATGCAGCACTTCTTGGTGAATAATTTGCTCCATGAGAATGATTTACTCTTATGAAATTTGATATGGAAATAGGCTAGTATGCTTCATTTAACATGATTTTTTTAAAAAAAGGCTACATTGGTTGTTCAACACATCTCACTTACCTGCATTTTTAAAGAAGCTACTAAACCTCACATGCACACTGTGAAATGTCTCCTTGCAGACCTCCTGAGATCTGTGACCATATATTTGGGTCACTAGCAATAAATCCCTTATAATTTATTTATAAGATGGGTCTCTTGATCTGTAACATTTTGGAAATAGAAAGCACCTGCATGGAGATTGCTGCTGGGGTAAGTAATAACAAAAACTGTGAAAGGCAGACTTGGAATTTTAAACGTCTTAGCTGACTGCCTTTCTACATTAACCTTCTGAACACCTCAATCTTATAGTGGCGGAGAACTACTTTTTGCCCACATGGCTTTCCTTTTCTACTTACCCTCAAGACATCTCCCCACCACAACGCCCCCGCCCATCTTCCTGAATATGCAAGAACATGTTATTTTGTGTAGCATTCTGAACACATGGGTTTTGATCCTACCATGAATTTCTTGTTTATTTACAGTGGGAATGAGATACAGTTGGAGCTTTTCTTTTCAAAGAGAGCTCACCAGACCTCAGCTCCGGCACCTCTCAGGTGGGTAACCATTGCCATTCAAAGAGAACAAGCCAAGGGAGAAGTTCATGGTGAGCTCCAGCACCTCTTTTTCTATAAAATACATGGGTAGATCTACACACAGGGGAAAAAAACGCTATAAATAAGTCATAAATTAAATCGTTATAACCAAAGAAAAAAATGCTATGTAAAATCACATAGAAAAGTTTAGTGCTCTACAGCACCATCTGGTGTTGCGTGTTTGTAATGCATTCAAAACACTGTGGGGTTTTTTACTACAGTAATGTAGCCGAGTCCCATGCTCACACTCAGACAGAAGCATTAAGCTGCACTTTTAGCATTAAGCTGGACAATTTTAGTAAGAAAGTAACCTCACATGGATGACCACAAAGAGAGGATGAGGATGTGCCATGTGCACATACTACACAATGTATAAAGGTTCTGGATATGTGAATTGTCACTAAACTGAAACTTAAGTGGAACAAAACTGGGTGGGGATCTTGGCCAAGTTCTAGGAGTATAACCACTGAAACGTGGACAAACAGGCCAAACCCTACGCCAAAGGATAAATGGACATAAATCTGACATCAGGAACCATAAGACTGAAAAACCAGTAGGAGAACACTTCAGTCTCCCAGGACATTCTATACAAGATCTCAAAGCAGCTGTTTTATTACAGAGAAATTTCAGGAACAGACTGGAAAGAGAAGTTGCTGAATTGGAAACCATGGGAGCACCTGGGATGAATAGAGACATCGGATTCTTATCTCATTATGCATGATCAAGCTTTCTTTAGCACCTCAGCCCTTGCTTCCCCCCCCCCAGGACTAATTGCAGCCATCAGCAGCCATTAACAGCCATCTACAGGTTTACCACTCCCATCAGCCCATCACCCATTCCCACCCACCCCCATCACCCTCTGTATATATATAGGGTCTGACACTTCTGTTTCTAGTGTATCTGAAGAAGTGTGCATGCACACGAAAGCTCATACCAAAATATAAACTTAGTTGGTCTTTAAGGTGCTACTGAAGGAATTTTTTTTATTTCACTGAAACGTGATTCATTTTATTACATTTTATATCCACCTTTCGTCCATGACAGAACTGAACGTAGTGTGCCACCTCAAGTTCCCAGTGTTTTCCCATCCAGACCATGGCCAAACTCAGAACTGTTCAGCAGCACTGAAGTGCCTTTCGAACCTAGACCAGGTTGACTGCCAAAGAAACCCTCCTGTTTCTGCAGACGGTTTTACCAATATGCATGGCCAATGGGCTATGTTCAACCGGACACATCACATAATCATTATTTATGTACTTATAATATTTATACTACACTGTCCACCAATTCAATATTTCCATGGCACCTTACAAGCAGTCTATCTTTAATAGGAGGGGACTTTTTATAAAGTGAGATGTGCTTTAAGTTTAACCTTTCTTTAAAGCAAAAATGTAACCCAATTCCATTCCCCCTCCCCTTGCTGTAAACCATTGGAAGTAGACTATAGACTGTGACACATAATTTTAAAAAAGAGCAAGGTTTTATAGGAGTTACTAAATGTCCCACCAAATAATTAATGGCCATGTGCTCCTTTAATGAAAAAAGAACACCGTTATATGAGCACATAATTCTGATGTTGTACAGGAATTTCCTCAACATTTATGACAAATACCTTGAGGCCACATTGTATCAGCATGCTCCAGTAAGCCACGCTATTAAAATCAGTTATGAACCATTATCTAATAGGAAGCAGCACCTGTACTATAAACCAACTTGACTGCATGCACAGTATAATGATAGCAAGAGAATTGTGCATTCAGCTGGTGCATTTTCCTGTATCGTTTTACTAGGATAAGGCATTTGTTAAGGCATTTCCTTCCATTATCTCTCTACTGGTGCTGGCAACCTTCAGCAATAAGGTTTTCATCAGTGTGACCTGGCAGGGCCTAGGCAATTTGCATGTTATAAATACAATGCATAATGGCTTTATGGTAGACATATTGGGGTTATTTAGCAATATTTTCATTTTAAACCTGTTACTGTCAAGCCCTTGGAGACCCTGAAATATGGATTAGAAACCTTCCCATTATTTACCTCCATGTATCCTCCAATCATTTTACATTTTGGGTCCTTTGTGCTCTCTCGCTCTCGCTCTCTCTCTCTCTCTCTCTCTCTCTCTCTCTCTCGGCATGAAGGCTATGAATTCAATCTCAGGTATTCTCTTTTCAATGCTCTTTTAAGAAGGAAAGCATGGTCAGTTTTAATATGTTTAATGAAGTGTTTTCTCAGTAGTGAAGAGAAGGGGCAAAGCTGAAGTCAGCCCTGTTCTTTTAAGCAAACCCTCCCTGTTTTCAAATAGCAAGTAGTCAGGGGTGGACTTTCAAATTTCAGTGGCAAAGCCTAAATTTGGTGTCGCCCTTTGCTTCTCGCCTGCTGGTCCGCTCAGTTCACTACTTCATAGTTGTGGCACCCTGTGGCACCCCCTAGGATCGGCGCCCAGTGCAGCAGAACCAGTCATGTTTCCTAAAATCTGCCTATGGTGCAGTTCACTACACATGCCATAGATCAGGCATGTCCAACTCCCAAGAGACTGCGATCTACTCCCACTATAAAAAAACCTTGGCAGTGATCTAACCATTGGATTGACCAAAGTTGTTGAGTTCCTCCCCTTTTTTTTCTTTTGGCCGATTGACCAGGATCGACCAGGGATGCCCCGCGAATGACCAGTAGATCGCGATCGACCGGTTGGACATCCCTGCCATAGATTATTGATTTACTCAGTGTCAAGATTCTCTAGATGACTGGTTACTCAGCATTCATCCTGATTTGCTTGCAAGAAGCTTACACAGAGGTTAGACTATGTCTTATTTTTATTCTGATTTGTTTGCAGAGAGATTATACACCAGTGACTATTCATCCACAATTCCTGGGGTGTTTACATGGTTTCCCATATGGAAACCATATGGAAACCAAAAGAAGCAATGATGGAGCAGATTACTTAACCATTTCCCTCTTCCCTCTGAATTAACTCCCAGTTGTCTGTAAAGGAAGCTTCCCTTGTAAACATACTTCTGTAACCACAAGCTAAAACATCCACTGGGTTGTGGAGAGGGTATAACTTGAAGGGGAAAAAACCCAGCCAGCATGGAAGGGGGATAAGCAGGGGTTTGGGGGAAGTTGCAGGGCAAACTACTACTACTCCCCCCCCCCCAAAAAAAACTTTTGACATTGAAGCATCACTCTATTAAAATAATTTTATTGCACTTTTTCTTTAAATGAACAAAGGTAGGAGCTACACACACATATGGCCCTGTGTGTGCAAAGTTGGGGGGGGAGGGACACAACATGTAAAATATACTGTTGGGAACCTGTCGACTTGATTTTGGAAATCTAGGTTATTTCATGGTATTTTGAATGAATGAATGACACTTTATTTTCGTCAGCCATTGGTCACAGCAACAAAAAACATTGTGATATACACAAAATAAAAAGTTGATTATAGAAAACACCATTTAGAATCCTGAACCAGCAGTCAGATAGTGGACCTTATTCTGATTGCCCCAGCTAAAAACCTTGTAACCTTTGCAGTCATCTGCTCCTCTTGATCTGCCAGGAGAAAAGGCAGTGGTTGGGCGACCCGGAATGGACAATATTTTGTATTTTGTAGTTATACTAGGGTTGCCATATGTCTAGAATTTCCTGGACATAGCAGGTATTCAGTTAACCTTTTTTTTTGAGGTTTGCAAAAAAAAAAAAAAAAGAGGTCAACAACTTTACCTAAAACTATTGTGTCCAGATTTCCACTTTTTGAAAAATGGCAACCACATACTTCTGCAAACCTATTATTAGGGGTCTCACCTTTTTCATAAAAGAAAGGCTACAGATTCAGGAGTTTTTTTGTTTGGGGATGGGGAGCAAGTAGGACGTGGGATATGATTGCCACCCTGTGTTTCTTTGGGGGAAAGGGAAGGATTATTATCATTATCATCATCACCAACATGTTGTGAAGCAGAGCTTGTTGCTACTACAACTTTGTTGACTCCTATTAAACACTTTTTTAAAACTGCACTTGATTTGTCATATACTATATAAACGTTACATTTGTTAGCAATAATCTAGTAAAGATAATGCCATTACTAAGTTTATATTGACAATCCAGTTTATAGATAAGATTCCACTTAAGTGCATCTAAGTGAGTCTCACATGAAACAGTAGCTAAGCTTTCTTTCCACACTGAGTTCTTGTAAGGAAAAATTAAAATAATGAGAAATTGCATCTCAGCTAATGAGAATTCATTAGTTTGTGCATCATAGGCTAGGTTTTTGAGGTTTTTTTCCCTTCCTTGGGGGCAATTTTTTTTTACATATAATCAAAGAGTTAGGAGGCATTTCATGTAATGAAGCATGAAATAATGTTGGCTCTCCTAAGATTAATTTTCCCTGCATACATTGCGGCCCATTAATGTAAAGAAACAGACGGTGCATAATGACAGAGTCATCTGTGGAAGAGGTTTCAGCTGTCACACAGGAGGGGGGAAAGAAAGAGAATTTTTCTGCTGTGCCTGCCATAAATTTTGGAAATCCAACACAAGATGACTGCAGAGCTTTTATTTGATCAAAATATCAGGCAACTTGTCTTTTACCCTTAAAAGACAAAGATTTCACCCATCACTGTGAAAGGAAACTAACAGATGAGGAGTCTATGAGCTTGCTGGTTAGGGAAACCTATTGGTGGTTGAGTTGATGACTCAATAGAATATTGTTCAGATTCTGTCTGCTATTGGTTGCAAAGTCTCTCAGATTGAAAAAGGTATATGGATTTGTAGGCTTGGTATTACTACAGTAACAAACAAAGAAGTTTCCAAACTCATGCATTGGCACAATTGCTTCTGTGTCCCTGTATAAGAGATGCTCATTTACATGCTTTTTCCCTCTCTCCCCCACCCACACTGTTCCACCAAAAGCCAGTAAAAACTCTCTTTGTTTTCTCCCGCACCCTTCAGCAAGGCCTTTGACAAGGTGCCCTATGATATTCTTGTAAAGAAGCTGGTAAAATGCGGGCTAGACAATGCTACCATTCAGTGGATTTGTAACTGGCTGACTGACCGAACCCAAAGGGTGCTCATCAATGGCTCCTCCTCATCCTGGAGAGTAGTGACTAGTGGGGTGCCACAGGGTTCTGTCTTGGGCCCAGTCTTATTCAACATCTTTATCAATGACTTGGATGATGGGCTTGAGGGCATCCTGAGCAAGTTTGCAGATGACACCAAATTGGGAGGGGTGGCTAATACCCCAGAGGACAGTGTCACACTTCAAAATGACCTTAACAGATTAGACAACTGGGCCAAAGCAAACAAGATGAATTTTAACAAGGAGAAATGTAAAGTACTACACTTGGGTAAAAAAAAATGAAAGGCACAAATACAGGATGGGTGACACCTGGCTTGAGAGCAGTTCATGTGAAAAGGATACTGACAAGCTGGAATGTGTCCAGAAGAGGGCAACCAAAATGGTCAAAGGCCTGGAAACAATGCCTTATGAGGAACAGCCTAGGAAGCTGGGTATGTTTAGCCTGGAGAAGAGAAGGTTAAGGGGTGATATGATAGCCATGTTCAAATATATAAAAGCATGTCATATAGAGGAGGGAGAAAGGTTGTTTTCTGCTGCTCCAGAGAAGCGGACACGGAGCAATGGATTCAAACTACAAGAAAGAAGATTCCACCTAAACATTAGGAAGAACTTCCTGACAGTAAGAGCTGTTTGGCAGTGGAATTTGCTACCAAGGAGTGTTGTGGAGTCTCCTTCTTTGGAGGTCTTTAAGCAGAGGCTTGATAGGCATATACCAAGAATGCTTTGATGGTGTTTCCTGCTTGGCAGGAGGTTGGACTGGATGGCCCTAGTGGTCTCTTCCAACTCTATGATTCTATGATTCTCTTTCCTGCCCATAGTCTTGCCTGCACCCAGCAACTCCCCATACCCTTTGCGGCTTCCTTGTTTTTGGATCTTTTTGGTCACTTCTTTTTTTTAAAAAAAAGAATAGCTCTGATCTGCTTAATACATTAATTAATAGTATTAATTGTGTATATTATATATATATATATATATATATATATATATATATATATATATTATATATATATATATATAATTAAATATATTACTTGTCTGTATGAAATAATGTTAACTATATTGCAAAATTCAATTAAGTGTGTGGCCCCCGGGTTCTGTGTCAAAGTACTCTTGTGGCCCACTTGTACTGAGAGGTTGGACTGCCCTGGGTTATACTGAGAGGCAGTGACTATCCCTGGGCCACCCAGTGAGCTTCATGGCTGAGTAGGAAACCCTCTGACCACTACACCACACTGGTTTTCAACATAAGCCTTTCTGGAAATACCCAGGTGCAAGTCTATAGAAGTTAATGTTAGTTATGTACAATATAAGGCCAGAAAAAATCAACTTCCAGAGTTTCCTGTTTATCTATTTTCCTGACCTACATATTGCAAAATATGGCAAATATTCTCCTATGGAACATGATTCCCCCTTGCCAGCTGAGAAACAGTTTTAAACTTTGTTTGTTTATAGATTTCATAGGCTGCTTTTCAGGAGAACCTGACAAAATGATTTCTATAGCACATCAAATCAATGAAACAGTAAAGGCAAGATACAGGAGGGGGAAAACCTGTTTGAACATCAGATTTCTTCTCTCTCTAGGGCAGGGCAGGGGAACCTTTGGCTCTTCAGATATTGTTAGACTCAATCTCTGACCAACCCCAGCTAGCAGACCCAGAGGTGACAGGTAGTCCAACATCTGGAGAGCTACTGATTCCCCAACCCCTGCTCTTAGGGAAGGATGATATAGTCTGATGGTGCCAGTTTGGAGAGGGAGAGGTCACTTCAGTTGGAACACCAGCAGTTTTATGGTGGGCAGCTCAGCATATTCCCACTCATTCCTGTTATACTTATTATTTGCTGTTGAAGCCCTTCGCAGAAATAGATCCATGCTCAGGAGTATCCAGCCCTTAAGGATGAAACACAGTCACCAGAGAGTCCTCCCCACTGCTGGTTTCTGCCCATTTTCCTCACATGGGGAAATTTCTTTGGACAGTGGGGGGACTGGCAGATATATCTGGCTGCAGGTGAGCTCGGTATGAACTGGGCTTGAACTCTGAACAACTTTTAGGTTGAAGGGGAGACTGGATGCTGAACTCTCCCAATTGTGAATTTGCTGATATTATAAATAACAATTCTCCAGTTTTCTTCAAACACTAAGTATTCACATTCTGTCATTACTATTAACACTCTTCGTGATTTGTGAAGCAATTCATCAAGTTCATCTTTCATGAGATATTGCACTACTGTATAATAATAAATCTACCCATTTGTTTTCTTCCTCCTCAAATGCCATAAAATGTTATTACTCCTGCTTTCTTTATGCATTTCACAGCTTGTATAACTACCCACAATACATTGCAGAACAGCTTACTTTACTCCTCTGCCCTTGCCAATCAAGGCCTTGGGCTTAGTCATTCTTAGTATCTGCTGCAAAGTTTAGATCTATCTAATTACTCATAGTTATCTTGGCCATGTAAAGTTAAACTTAACATCAGCTGCACTACCCCCATTGGTTGGTATGTTCCTCTGTTAAAATGAAGCATATTTCGAGGTAAAATTCCAAAAGCATTTTCTGAGATGTAAGTCATCAGTTTACAGACTCATGTGAAGACAAACTCACAACCCTTCCGCTCCGCAGGGAGGTGGGACTGATTCATATGGTCATATGTTTTATCCCATGTTGACGGCCTCTCAGCTGATTCCCTGGTGGCCCGCTGGAATGTGGAGTTAACCAGGAACATTGACTGTCTGGCTCCAAAGCGCCCTCTCCAATTGCATGGAGCCCGGAAAGCCCCATGGTTTTCCCCAGAGCTGAGGGATATGAAACAATCGCTGAGACGGCAAGAGCACTGGCGGCAGAAAACTCATTCTGAATCTGACCGAACACAGGTTAGAGCTCAACATCGAGCCTACCAAGTGGCAATAGCGACGGCGAAGAGGACCTTCTTCACAGCCTCTATTGCATCTGCAGAAAAAAGCAGCAGGAGACTCTTTCAGGTGATTTGCAATCTAACAGAACCACCTCCACCACCGGTGCCTGGTGAGGACCCCAAGACCTCCTGCAATGATTTTGCAAAGTTTTATTGCAGATAAAGTTGCTCAGATTCAGAAAGAGGCAGATGCCACTGTGGGAGCAGGGCCGGGGCGGGAGAGTGCCACAGTCCTGTCTAGTTCAGTTGTGTGGGTTCAGTTCCAATCTGTTACCTCCAAGGATGTGGACAGGCTGCCTAGCCTGGCTCATAAAAGTGAGCCGGGAAGGGCTGGGCGATGGGCTCTGTGGGGTGGTGAATGCTTCCCTCTGTGAGGGAGCCTTCCCAGACCCGCTGAAAGAGATGGTTATTAAACTGCTTCTTAAAAACTATCTTTGGACCCAGCCAATATGGCCAACTATTGCCCAGTCTCAAATCTTCCAGTCCTGAGCAAGGTGATTGAGTGGATGGTCGGTGAGCAACTCCAGGCACGCCTGGTGGATGCAGACCATTGGATCCTTTCCAATTGGGATTCAGCCCTCATCATGAGACTGAAACTGCCTTGGCCGCGCTGGTCGATGATCTCCAGCAGGCTAGGGAAAGGTGAAAGCTCTTTCCTAGTTCTGCTGGATCTCTCAGCGGCTTTTGATACCATCGACCATGACATCCTTCTGGACCGTCTAGAGGAGCTGGGAGCTGGTGACACTGTTATACAGTACAGTGGTTCTGTTCCTTCCTCCTGGACCGTGTCCAGAAAGTGTTGTTGGGGGATGAGTGTTCAGACCCCTGAGCTCTCACTTGTGGGGTGTCTCAGGGCTCTGCCCTTGCAGTGCCCCACACTACCTTCCACAATGTCCTTGATTGTCCCCCGATTCTCTGGAGCTGATTGGGGAGGCTGCAGACGTGGATAGGGAATTATACAGATACATAGCAATCTGTAGAGAGAGATATATAAGAGTCGTGTATTTTGTGCAAGGAGTTATTCATGCATCCACTATTTTGCCTTCAGGGAGGTGTAATGTAATATCTTATCCTATGGGAGCATTTTCCAAACGTTGGCAAATAGGGCTATAATGCACCTGTGAAGCTTTTTTTATATATAAAAAAGTACAATATTAACATTAAATGTGTACTGGATATGTGATCTGCAGTTTTGATTAAACCAATGAAGGCAAATGTATATATACATTAACAAACCAACTTTTCTACTGCGGTGGCCCAACCTACTTTCAGGTCATATTGCCATGCAATGTATTTTATTTATTTATAACCACGCATTAGAAAAGCAATCCTTATGATTCAGATCAGGAAAAGCTATATTCCTCCCCCGTTCCTCTTCAGAATACAGAGTGATCATTATTTCTTTTTCCTCATTATGAAAGGCAGGCATATGACCAAACCAGGACATCCGTGGTGGAAGAGCCCCCACACCGTGCGAGTGGAGGGATATGCTTTCCTCTTCCTAAGTGTCTCCAGTGCCATGAATCAGAGGTTAGGATTGCACTTCTAAAATATTAAATGCCCCTCTAATGCCGGATATATGAAATAAACAGGAAAAACTGAACAAATATTTCTAACAGTATTTTGAATCAAGACTGATTTATCTATATTCAGAAGTCATAGATATAAATATATGCAATGGTGCTTGCATTTCAAAGAAATGTCAAAACATGAGTGATAAGCATAGATTTAACGTTTCCATTTCAGACAGAATTAATTGATTATCACAATGCCTCTATTCTCCTTTTAAATATCCCGTGTCCCAATCACTAGAATATAAATTGCCCATATAAACTTTCTACAATCTCACCTTCAATCCCCACTTTTGAAATTAAACTATTCTATTCACACATTTCAGAAGAATGTCTGAAAATGGTTAGATTTAAATGTAAATGAGATGGGGCCATCATAAAATGGAATTTCATCAGAAGTTCATGAAATAGACACCTTGGAAAGTTCAGTTCAGCGGCTAAAAATGATCACACTCTAGTTTTCGATAACCAGCTTAACCACTAACATTGAAGCAGGACACTAATGGCTTTTAGAAGTCAAACAGAAAACATGAAACATTCTGGTCCCAGGAAAGCATGCAGCCATGACAAAACTGTAAAGCAGACCGTATGAAGTACAAAATGTATCTAGCATGATTACTTGCAAATGAACTGTTCCTATATCTAAATAAGATGCATGGGCTCCAGCAGAAGAGCACTTGGAGGAAAGACTGGTGAACTGGGAGAGCCCGCAACAGCCAGGAGACGAGAGTCAGAGGCAGGAGAAGCTGCAGGACTGGAGTGTGAAGAACAGGTGCAGGAGGAACAAGAGGAAGAGATTGGTCAGACTGGTGTAGAGTCACAGGCTTCCACCCTTCCTTCTCCTGCCTCCACACATTGGGAGTCAGTGTAACAACTCCATACATGAGCTTACGGTCATAGGGAGGTGTCTGAAAGATGAGATGGGTGGGCATTGTGCACATGCATGGGAGAGTCATCTTGGTCAGCCTTTCATTGTGGGAGCAACCTTATTTCTAGAGGAGCTGGGAGGGCCCTTGCAGACGTGCACATACGAGTTCTTCTTGGGAAGGTTCTAGAGCCTGTGCATGCTCCCGTCGCTAGATAGGCGTGTTCTCTTTCTGTCTGCCTCTCCCTCTTTCCTGTCACTCCCCCTCCTCCTGGCTTTGGTGAGCGAGACTTTCCAGAGAGTTCTCCCTGCTCTCCCCTGGTGCCAGGGTGCCCTGCACCCCTTGTCAGTAATTCGTTCCCTAATTGCTGGATCATGTGATCCTTATTTACATTCCATACTGTGTCATGTCCTATACAGGTTTACCAGGACAACAAATCATGCTTAGCTTTGCTTAATTCTGAAGCAAAGAACCAAATACTTGCAGATCAAGTTATGTCATGCAAGGGATTGTATCCACAGGGGGCTCATAAATGTGTCCTGTATGCCAGGAAAGGAAACTCCTGCTGATTTGTTGTCAAAAATTGTTAACAAAGAACAACTGAGTGTATTTGTAAATAAGTTGCAAATGTGCTAAAGTCTGCAGCAATGATGTCATGAAATGGGGGAGGATGTCAGTAATTCATTCTCTCATTGCTGGATCATGTGATCCTTATTTACATTCCATACTGATGGAAGTGTGGGAACGGAAAAAATCGTGATGCCGCACCCCTACAGAGTCTTGCTTCTTGTGGAACTCTGCAAACGCTTGCCCACAGCTCCACTGGATGAGGGTTACAGTCTCTTCCATACCGGGGATGTACAGAAACACACACACACACACACACACACACACGGTAAAGACTGCCCTGCATGCAGGCAGAGTCTTTCCTTGCTTGCACGCAGCTCGGATGGGGGAGATACATAAGCAGAGGCTGGAGGCGGGGCCTCCCTGTTGCTGCAACTACCTCATTGGGTGCACAACTAGGAGTAGCTAAGAGGCCTGGGATTGGTAGACATGCCCTTTCCTAACTTGTAAGTGTACTTTTGACAACAAAGAGTTAATTCCTCACTATGGACAGGTCTGCTGGCTAAGAATGAATGATCTAATTAAGCTAAATGAAACTCTCCCATTTTAGGGCAGTGGGGAGTGTTTGCAAGTGAATGCAGCAGGTGGGTAACAGGTATAACTGATGGGGGTGATGACCCAGTGACTCTGATGAACCTGCATAGGCTCCACTTCATATCTGAAAGCAAATGGACCTCCTTACTCTGCTTGTTTTTTCCCTGCTACCACTGCATCCCTTTTCACTTTTCTCTCTGTAACAGCATACAGTATCAGTTTGTAAGCCGATTAGTTAGGTCACTGGAAACTTAGCCAGATAAACTCACTATATCGCTGGAAATTAAAATAGATCTAACGCTTCTAGTCGCAATATCTCCCCCCCCCCCGCTTCCAACCATCTATTTAATCCAGATCAAATGATGGTAGTCATCAATTTGCTATTCTTGACATGGGAAAGCTTGTAACCCATGTATGTATTTAAAGATAAGCTATGAGCTGCTATGATCGCAAATATAGTTTTAGGGAAATGTTTTTTAAAACATAGATATGAATTTCCATGTGAATGATATATTGGCCTGCTTTCAGCTTGTCACATGAGTAGTTAAAAGTTGAAGTATATAAAACTTGCATAGGTCGCGTAAAGCATTTTGATTCCCATGTTTTATATCTCTTATAAAATACAGTAAAACCACATTTCCTACAGACATTTATAATACATTTGAAAAAACTGTAGGTTGTTTTTTAAAAGTTTCAAGTACAGTGCAGATTAGATTTGATACACATATTTCATGCAATCAAGGCAGCTGGCTAAAAAACTTGGCAGTAGGGCTAAAGGGAAATATGATATAGACCAGTCATAGAAACTGTAGATGGTAGATGGAAAGGTGGAAAAGTAATAATACGTTATTCTATCACAGTAAAGGGGTCAACACAAAAACCTGGTGAAATAACTCCCGTATTTTGTTTTCAGTATAGTCTAAAAGTTTCATGTAACTGGAGTCTCTCCATGGAACAGAAAAATACACAGTTGGTCCAAATTCAGATATAATCTTGTCTCAACATTTATCCCCAAGGCATTGTGCTCATGATCGGAAAGAGAAGGCTACACACTTCTCTGTTTTTATTTACACACTTCAGCTATTTTTCTTTCAATGACAACCAGAAGCACTGCTAAAGCTAGGGAGGCGCAATCACACTAGTTACTTATTTAAGGGTGGGAGTCTATTATCTGAGGTACCAAATTAATTGAGGATCAAACTTGATAAGACACCAGTTGTACAATTACCAAGTGTTGTTGTTGTTGTTGTTTTAATGTAAATAGCAAGCACAAGGGTGCTGATCTGGATTGGGACCCTGACACAGGATAGGGACCTTCTTACCTTTTATCCTTTCCTGGGTTCTCAGTGTGGATCAACCCCCAATACCTGCTATGTGCACAAAGGGGAAAGCTCCCATTCATGCCGATATTTAAAAAGCTAATTGCTTGAATGGTGTCTCATTTAGTTTGGCCTTGAGGCAGCTGCCCAAGTGAGCAATAATGCATGGACTACACACATTGAGAATAATTGCTGCTGCTCCAGACCAGTGAATGCAAAGTTAGTGAGAACTTTAAAAATAAATAAATGCTTGGCCCAAACTATTCCCTTTGGCTTCTTGATTTTAACTTGGGATGGATTTTTCCAAATCTCACATCCTTTTTGTTCTGTGGTGTCTCCTTCTGTTCAGGCTGGTTCCCCCTTTCTCTAGCCTTAGTTCCCTATCTGTCCCCCTTCCCTTTCTCTTATGTCTACAACAGGGGTACCCAATGTGCTGCCCCTCAAATG
Source organism: Zootoca vivipara (assembly GCF_963506605.1). NCBI lineage: Eukaryota > Metazoa > Chordata > Lepidosauria > Squamata > Lacertidae > Zootoca > Zootoca vivipara. The sequence continues at coordinate 52,181,866 of NC_083283.1, read as the reverse complement.
TCGCTGGACCTCAATTTCCATCAACTCCATGTAGCACAACTATTGGCTATGAATAATGGGAGTTATAGACATTAACACCTGGAGAGCACAGGCTATCCCAGTGGGTGGATACTGGACTTTCTCTCAGATCGCTCCCAGAGGGTCCGGTTGGGCCCTTATATGTCTAACATGCTTAGGACTAACACAGGAACACCACAAGGATGCGTGCTTAGTCCGCTCCTTTATACTCTTATACATATGATTGTGTCGCTGCCCACCCTAGAAATAGGGTTGTCAAATTTGCAGATGACACAACCGTGATCGGGCTCATCTCTGACAAGGAGGGTGAAATGGACTATAGAGATGAGGTGGAGCGGCTGACAGAATGGTGCAGAGTTAACAACTTGCTCATAAATACAAAGAAAACAAAGGAGCTTGTGGTGGACTTTAGGAGACAGAAGAACGAGGTCCAGCCACTTTTGATTGACGGAATTTGTGTGGAGAGGGTAACAACGTTTAGATTTCTAGGCATTGAGTTACAGGAGGATCTGTCCTGGAGTGTTAATACAAGGGGGCTTGTGAAGAAGGCGCAGCAGACTGTATTTTTTGAGAATTTTAAGGAAAAACCATCTTCCACAAAAGCTGCTGCTTGCCTTCTATCACTGTGCCATACAGCGCGTGCTCATGTACGGTTTATGTGTGTGGTACGGAAGCTGTACTTCTCAGGACAGAGCAGGGCTGTGTAGAATTATTAAAACAGCAGAGAGCATTATTGGCTGCTCACTCTCCACCTTAGAACAAATCTACACAACCAGGTGCCATAGAAAAGCACTAGACATATCAAGAGATCCAACGCGCCCTGGTCACCATTTCTTTGAGCTCCTGCCATCGGGACGGAGATATAGAACAATGCAGGCAAGAACGAGCCGTCTCAGGAACAGTTTCTTCTCTAGAGCGATTTTGACCTTAAATGGAAAGCCTGGACTTTGAAGTCATCTTATTTTACTTGTTATTTTGTATTATATTTACTGTTTTTAATTAGGTTTTGTAATTTTGGATTATGCGGAATGCTTTATCTGAGTAGATGTAGCAACCGAGTAATTTCGTTGTTCCCGCAAGGGGACAATGACTATAAAGATATCTCTTATCTTATCTATATCTTTGGTGGTTATCCACCTATCCCAGCTCTATATCTTTGGTGGTTTTTAGCCTGCCTAGAAAATGGAAACATAAAGACTTCTTTGACTAATGAGTAAATTGCACAGTCTTTGTACTTTGGGATGTTGAGGGCTGGATATTCTGTTGTTTTTCTGGTGTACTTTTAAAGCCAGCCTGACTTAAACCCCACAATCCATTCCAACAGCAACAACTGGATCCTCGAACTCTTAGGCTTGCATGCCATCCTTTGCATTTGGCCAGAGGGATAAATGCCTCTATGTATATGCAGAATTCCACCCCCACCCCACAGTATTGTATTGACAGTCAGCCCAAAGCTCCCGTGCTAGCATCTGGCACTGTTGAGCACTGACACCGCTCATTTTACAAATTAAGCATTGGCAACACATCCAATGAAGATAAATGATCTTCTGTTCATGCTACATTATCTTGTCATTTTATTTTATTCCCCCCCCCAATAAGATGTGGTCCTGGTCTAGGCTACCAAAAAGAAACAATTCAAAACAAACTCTAAACACACGAGAGGAATTTATTTGATCAGTGTCCTGATCCACTCTAACTCCCACTGCTTCTTAATAGTGTTACGATCATCCAGATATAGCAGTCTTATAGGCTGCTATAGATATGCTTTCATGAATATTCTGGTGAGTTACAATGCAAGCTATCATCTGAAATCATGAATATCACATATATCCATAGCAGATCATGCACAAACAGCCAATGTTGATGCATCCTATAAAATTCTGATTGGCTGACCAACTGCAAAAAAAAAACCCTGACTTTTGGCAGACTGCTAAAGCAATTATCTTCGAATATTCATTGAAAAATAAGTGCTTTTTTATAGCTATAATAATATTCCTTTGATGCATATTTGTACTATTATTGTGTGAAGTATAAATATAATTAATACAATGTTTAATGCAGAAATCATGACCGGGTAATTGATATTTTATGCAGAAAAGAATGCTGATAATAAATGCAATTAAAGCTCCCTTCTGCTATGAATTGTGCCAGGTGGCATCATGTGCAGAAAGGGGTCGCACCACTGGCTCCACCTCCTAAATTAGGCAGCTTTTAGGCTCCACTGCAATGTTCACACATTAGGTGTTGAACTCTGTAGAATGTGCAGGTTTCTAGCTTGGGTGCAGGTCTCTGTATGGGCACTTTCCCCCTGAGATGATGATGAAATGCGGCAGAACTATTTGCTACAGCCCAAACTACCCCCTGCCAAGATGCTTGAACTAAGTAACTAAGTATCATACTTTATTTTCCCCCAGCAGTTCACTGGAGATATCCACACAGATGAATTGCAGGCCATTTACTTTTTCTGTCCAGAAGATCTTGAAGATCCTTCATCTTGGCCTTTAATCTTCTGTTGTCCATACCCAGTTCTTGATTTTCTATTTCAATGCTTCTTCTTCTTTCCCACACTGATGTACTTCCAGACTGTCGTATTTCCGTCTGGAAAATGGGAGAGGAGGATGGCAGAATCTGTGAAGACAAGAACCCTTTTCCTGGAAAAGATGCACAGCTGTAGGCAAAATAAACTTGTGGGCCCATGCAACTGTTATGCAGGCAAATTAATCCAGGCTTCTTAATATGCTTGAGATGTCAAACAGCAATGACATACAGAACAGCTCCCAGGGTTCTGCTGGGATTCACGCATGGAGCTCCCAGCTCCTTATATGTCTTTATGCTATATGGTTTATTTATACATATATACAACCTCAGCCTACAGTGTAGGGCTTCAAAGCATTACACTGCAAGAGAATCCCATCTCTCCCACTGCTGCAGTCTCCCAATTCAAAGCAGGTAGTCCACATTGTGCTCTGGCCCCACTCTCTCACTTGCTTTTAACAGACTGACACCTTTCCCCCTTGATCATGCCACAGGCAGCTGAAATCCTAAAACTTCCTCCTAACAAAAACTCTGGCCTTGTCTACTGACTACCAATCTCAGAGCTCAGGGAGGGGCTCCACCCATTTGCCGGTTGGCAGAGAGTCTCTGCTTTGCTGATGGCCCATCTCCTTGTCTTTGTTCTCTGTTAATGCCCTGTCTGTCAGGTGATCTCCTAACAAAGGAAGATGAATCCAGCTGCTAAGAGTCTGACTTCCAGTTTACAAGCATTAAATAAATTCTAACACCTATTAAATCCATAAATTATAGGTGTCTTGAACCCACAAACTCGTAACAATACAGAGAGACATCCATACTGTCTTCTCGTAACCTGGTATCATCTGAAGCCTGAAGTATCTGAAACCAGGTTTGTTGATTTCTTAGACTAACTTGCATTTTTCATTGTTCATACTATCAGCACAAAAGTATAGAAGATATAAACTCTGGCCAAACCTAGAAATTGCCCTTCTAATTTATTTTTAGATGAAGACTAGTTTGGTGGCAAAAAGTAACCATTTTAAAAAAACAACCAACCTATTGCTCACTATTTATGGCTAGTTGAAGACATAGATGGAGATGTTAGGAAACAAGTTAGGAAATGAAAAACAATCTTGTCAGCCGATTAGTCCATGTGATCTGTGGATCCTTTGAAAATATAAGTACAGTCATACCTCGGTTTAAGAACGCCTCGGTTTGAGTATTTTCAGTTTAAGTACTCCGCGGACCTGTCTGGAACGGATTAATCCACTTTCCATTACTTTCAATGGGAAAGTTCACTTCAGGTTAAGTACGCTTCAGTTTAAGTACTCCACGGACCCGCCTGGAATGGATTAATCCACTTTCCATTACTTTCAATGGGAAAGTTCGCTGCAGGTTAAGTATGCTTCAGGTTAAGTACAGACTTCCGGAACCAATTGTGTTTGTAAACCGAGGTAGCACTGTACTGCAACACGAGGAGTACTCAGATGATGCTTCTCACATCTTAAAAACATTCCAGAGGGACATTGCAGCTAGCAATGGACAACTGTCATTTTAGATTTCCCTCATTTTCTCATTTTTCCAATCTCTTTTTTTTTTTGCATCACTTTATAATATTTTTTTCTTAAAGTCCTTACGGAAATTCACCAGCATTTCTTCTAATATATTCATTTTTATGCAATGTTACCTAATGCACATATTTTTGCAAGCAATGTCCCCATTTCCTGTGTTATTTTCACTAATATATATGTGTCTTGTGCATATTTTGGGGTTGGTGAACTGAATTCCATTATTTGGAGAAGTGTGAATTTTGAAGGCTAGTGATTGAAGCTGGAAAACTGCTTTTCTTAAAAAGCAAACAGAACTAGCAGGCAAATGTTACAAACATCTGCTGTAGAATGCTTAGTCCGGTCCTCAATTTCCATCCTAAGCAATTCATCTTTCTGCAATGCTGACTAATCAATGTAATTTTTATTCTTCACTGGATTCAAGAAAGGAAAGAAATTACAAAAGCACCCAAGAATGAATTCTAGTCAAACTATTAGGCAGGTAGGACTGCCTGACACATAGATATGGGGTAAAAAGGCAAGTATATTTATCCTGGACATCTGAGAAATTTCAGTTCACATATTCAAAAATTTACTTGAATAAAAAGATTTTTTTTCTATTGAATGGACCCCCCCCCTTAAATGGATTGTTTTTCTTCAGTTTGAAGACTGCATTGCAATAAATACCTAAAGTAATGTACATCTTTGTGTAGTCCCCACAGAACAAAACACACAGAACCCACAAAGATTGGCCTAGTAGTTGTGTGCAAGCTTTGATATGATGCAGAACTCTTTCCAAGGCTATATGTTTGGGAACATTTCAAAATGTTCCAAAGACATATTTTACTTATCCAGGCTTCCTCAACCTCAGCCCTCCAGATGTTTTTGGCCTACAACTCCCATGATCCCTAGCTAGTAGGACCAATGGCCAGGGATGATGAGAACTGTAGTCTCAAAACATCTGGAGGGCTGAGGTTGAGGAAGCCTGTACTTATCTATTACATTAAGGCTTTCCTTTTTGATTGGAGACAGGACATTTTACTTATTACGGTACTGTAGCTGAGGCATGGTTCTTCAGCCTGTAAAATGATGCCTGCCAGTGCTAATAATGATTTTATAGAACTGTAGTGATCAATACACAGCAACTTGCTTGCCTTTTTATATTTCCAAGTACTTTCTCCCCAGGCAAGCTCACTCCTAATACCTGAGGGGAATAATGCCTTGGGGGAGTGGGGAGAGACTAAGATTTCATTCAGAAGTGGGGAATATTGCATTAGCATCTTCATCTTGTGTTCATTTCAAACTGCAGTAGTGGTTGCTTTCTGGAACTATGGCTTTCTGACCAATATACTAGCACATCATGCTAAATTTCAGTCACACCCATGAGCATGCTGTGACACACAACAAATGTCATTGGGAGATATTGCTACTCTCTCACCCTTTCCATATATGTGTGCTTCTTTTCCCTGTATGCTTTCTCCCATAAAATTGGCAGGAAAGAACTGTATGCTGGTCTGTTCCCCCTAATTTTGTCACTTTACCCCCGCAGTTTTCTGGGTTAATGGATTTGCTAATGATGTTTTCTTTCCCTGGAAGCAATCAACACGGAAATGAGCTCTCAACTTCCTCTAGATTCCCAGAAGTGGGATTTACATTGTGTGAAAGCTCAAATATAATGTGGAAATTAAGAGTTATGGAAATAGAATAAATTGCTGTGTGAACACAGTCTAGGAACAGAAGGTGGTGGGAGAAACATAGGAAGCAGCTTCTTAGTGAGTTTGACCATTGGTTCATCTAGTTAAGTAATGTCTACCTTGACTGTCAATGGCTCTCCAAAGTTTTAGACTGGGCCCCTCTCAGCTCTACTTGAAGTTGCCTAGAACCCTCTTGCAAACAAAGCAGATGCTCTATCACTGAGCTATGACCATTCCCCAAAGGAAAGGTTCCATTCTCCTCATCCATGTGCTCCTTTTGTTCTAAAATTGTCTCTTGCTTTATACATAATTAGGGCAGTTTTTAAACAAATGACTCTGCAATTCTCATGCACGCTTTGAACCATAACCACTTGTGGGAACAATTCTCTTATTGTGTGTGTGTGTGTGTGTGTGTGTGTGTGTATTACTATTTTACATCACACAGAAGCCTATTCACAGCAGAGGAGGTTATCAATTTACTACATTTCTGGGGAAATTTTTACTCTGATAATCCCTACTTAAAAGTCCATTTTTAATGCTCGCCCTCTTTTTCTTCATAAACAAGCAACCCAAAAGTGACCTAAAGATTTCCTACACCAGGTGGTCATGAATCTTTGTTAAAGACAACAGAGCAATGCTTCAGGCTACCCTGAACAACTACTGGCAAAACAGCTGTTTTAAATTTAAAGAGCTCAACAAGGACAAAATAAAATCAATACAAGACTATTAGTGTTCAAAAGAGCTATGCTACAATTTCAAAGGTTTTTAATGGGAGGAGAGCAGTCATATATGGTTTGCAATGTGAATCTACTTTGAAACAATAGTTTCTGAGGTATCCTGACTATACACTGACGACAGGTTGCATAGAGCAAATGACAACCAGAGAGTATTTTAATACCATTATGCCCTTGATATGCACATCGGATCATGCACACTACTCATTTTATCTAATGTTTTGTCTCACTTAAGACTTTTCCACCAGCCTGTTGCCAGTTTCCCATTTCCAGGTCCAGCTTGCTAAATAAAATGAAGAACTGAAGCAAAGTTCTTAAACCCGAGGTACTATTTCTGGGTTAGAGGAGTCTGTAACCTGAAGCATCTGTAACCTAAAGCGTCTTATGTGAAAATTATTCTTGAATACACTCATATAGAAAATGCCCCCCCACTACAAAATAGAGTTCTGCACAAGCATGTAATTATAAGAGCATTCACAATGGAGAGAAAAGTTTGTCATTTAGGAGAGAAGGTGAGGGAAGGGGGAAGTCCCATTGTGCTAGCGGGAGTTCTTATGCTGCCTTCTGTAGCACAACAGCTTACCGTAGTTGAATCCAGCTCAAAGGCTCTAGCTTTTTCCCTGCATTCGTCACCCACCACAAGATGGAGCCTGAATTTCTGGAGGTGGGAGACACTATGTACATGAGGAGGTTCGCCGGACCTTTTAAAACCTTGTTTCCCAGGGTTTTAAAACACACAAGGAGCTTCTACAAGTGTAGAACACTTAAATTCATACCACCACTGCAAACATGACCAGCTTAGCATAGGCAAACAGAAAACTCCAACTGTTATAGGCAATTATAGGCTGAAACTGTCACAAGGAATCACCCATTCTAATGTCACAGTTCAGCATAAACCAACACTACAACAGAGACAAAGAGAAAATAATGAGTATTTTTTCAAGCACAATTTTATTGAAGGAATGATGATTTGCTGGGCCCATTCTTCTGTTTTGCCTCATTGACTCACAATAGCAAAATCCACATTGATTTTAATGAATGTGGATGGCCCCCTTTGAAAAGAACAGATTGGGAAAGCCAATCAAAAGTGCCAGGAGTGAAACTACTGTATTTTATTGCAAAATACAACATAAGAACAGATGTCAAATGCTTCAATTTGGGGCCTAGCTGTCTAAGATGGGCCAGTATGAAGTATTAGTCCAGAAATGCACTTAGCAATAAAAGCATGAAGTTCTGAAACGCTCTTATCAGCACTGGATTCTTCATTGTAAAAACTTGTAAAAAATCTGTGCAATATAAGCTTTTAGCTTGCTTTGTAAACAAGATTTGCTTCTCAAAGTGGCTCGAGGCCATGTACAAATAGAAATCCATAAAATCTAACAGTAAAGCTAGTTAAAACCATTAAAATATCCAATTCCACCTCAGGAAGATACACGCCAGCATACCACCAAAGTAACCCACCCAGCTCCAAAGAACAACATACAATACCTTAGACTGAGCTCCAAAGGCCATGGTGAAAAGTGGAATCTTTAAGACTCATTTAAATTTAACAAGGGAGGGGCTTGCCTGAGCTCACATGGAATCAGATTCCATAATTGGAGAGCCACCGGTTAAAAGGGGTGAATATTTTTACTTTTCACTCTCTCTTTTTTGGACTGCATAAATACCTGGGCTGGATTAACCAATAAGCATGTGCTTAGAGCATCAAAGGAAGGTAGGCACCAGAGAAATTTTCCATTTCCAGATTTTTAACATTTATGGTCACATTGCTGGTTTAGGAAGCAGTGTATACATGATGCTTGCAATAACAATCCATATCTACCCTGCCATTTGCCATGAACCTTTCTTATTTTTGAGGTGCCTGATGCCAAAATATCTTTGATCCAAACTGAGGAAATCACAATGTAGCAACAATGCGCAGACACACCCTTAGTCTGCAATCTTGTGTGCACTGACTAAGCCTCATTGAACTTCTAATTGAAGCAAATTCAGGATCAGGCCAATAGGATGTTATTTCTATGTGATGGGAAAAGATACTGTGAACATACCCGGAACTGATTTAGTGGGGGTCATGTTATATATGCTACCAGGGATTTATCATTCGGTTCTGCTATAGTATGGCAAAGTTTTTCCACCTAGTGAAGAGAAGAATTTCCATCACAGGAAAGCAAAAACCACAATCCCGTGTATCGCCTTGCTTCATCTACATTGCTTCTGAGAACTTTGCGAATTTAGATTCCACAACTAGACAGGGAAAGCTGGAGCCCCTGATGTTCATTCCAAATGGGATTTTTGAAGACTCATTAGTATGCTTTTCTGGTAGTTGATTGGATTATGACAGAAGAAACCAGCAGGGGTGGCAGTGGTAATAGATTATACAAACTGTGTTCAAAACCCTATGTAAATGGCAAAAATTGTTTTAGGCAAAGGGATTATAGCAATTATTTCTTCTAATTTAATTTGAAGTCTCCAAAGGGCAGCTGCTTTGGGGCATTCTGAACCAGAAGATCTGACGTAAAAACGCGAGCTTTCATCTCTTAATTTGCCTCAATGACATCCTAACTTTGCAGGAAGCAGAAAGAGTCTTTGCTAATTCCCACATGTGTTTCAAGGTTTCACAACAGATATTTGGTTTACATTTCAAAGGATTGCGCCGTGCTTCCATCAAACGCAACATTTTAATGGTACTTGAAACCGCACTGTATTGCTGCTGTTCGTTGCCCCTTTGCTGCAAAGGATGAAAATGTGACAGCGGGGTGTGCTTGGTCTTCACGATTTGAAGTTGAGCTTGCTTGTTTATTATTTAAAGGAAGCAACACTTCACTACAATCTTCTTCCTAACATATGGAGCTTTGACAGTCATTAGGGAGATTGGTCTGACTCTTGCAAATCTTTCCTCCTATCCAACAGCTGGTGGAAGTACTTTCCTCCCCACCACCACCACACTTATTCTGGGCAACAAACTTCCATGTGGAAAAAGGGGTGACAATCTTGAAGTCAGCAGAAATCTGACTTGCAGCTGAGCAAGAATTCTAACAAAGAACAAGCAGGTGGAAGAAAAACTAGGGTGTTTCTGAGCTGCAGATACCAGTACGTAAAAAACAAAGGAAAGATTATGGAAGTGTTTGAGATTCCCTCGACAAATTGCCCTTGTCTTATTGAAACAATTGTTGGTTTTTGCAACAACCCCTCAACCAGAGTCTTGGGAACATGCAGATTGCCCATTGGGGTGGACCTGCTACACTAGGTTGCTGGAAGGTGGGTTAGTGATGCTTACGAGAGGGGAAGAGGTGGCAAGGTGGACCGGTCATCACAGTGTAAACATCAGCAGGAGCGGCATATTGGTTCTGCTGGTGCATTTTCACTACACAGACAGACCTCTCTGCCACATCACCCCTCTTCCTCTCCTTCTCCCCCGTAAGCATCAGTGATCCACCAGCCTGGAAGCTAGCATTGTGGCACCACTTCACCCCCTCCCAGTAAGCAGCAGTAACTCACCTGCTGGGAGGACAGGTAAACACCTCTGCCAGAGTTCTAGTTACAGGTAGGTAGCCGCGTTGGTCTGAAACAAAATAAAAAAATTCCTTCCAGTAGCACCTTAGAGACCAACTAAGTTTGTCATTGGTATGAGCTTTCGTGTCCATGCACGAAAGTGCAAATGGTATCTGAAGAAGTGTGCATGCACACGAAAGCTCATACCAATGACAAACTTAGTACTGCTCAGCCTTCTTCAGTCTGGTGCCCTCCAGATTTCTTGGACAGCTCCCATAAGCTCCAGTCAGTGTGACCAAGGATTAAGGAGGATGAGAGTCATAGTCCAAATCATCTGAAGGCCACCTGATTTGAGAAGGACACTTTGATGGAAATTGGTGTCAATTCCACCCCCATATTTTTTTGCACACTTCTTAAAGGAGCAGGAACCTTGCCTACTTTTGCATTTGGCCACACTAATGATTGGCTGGCAAGCCAGGCAAACACATTCATTTCCTGCCCGTTTTTTGTGTGAACAAGCCACTGTAAAGAGGCATGGTGTATTGGGAAAACATTTTCAGCAAACATCCTTCAGGGGGGGAAACATCAAATGTCAAATGTGAATGAATTTATCTTTATGAAGAAGATAGAGTTTAACCCTTTTACGTTTCTGTTGCAGTTACTATTATTAAACAATCTAAATTACATGATTATTTTTTAAAAAAACATGGGTTGTATATAATGTTAGGTCTACTCAGAGTAGACATATTAAGTTAATGGATATGACTAATTTAGGGCTATTAATTTTAATAGGTCAACTCTGAGGATAAAATACATGGATACAACCTTAAGCACAGATCATGTGTTACCCAAACACCTCATGGTCACATCTGTATCTACCAAGCAGGGAAGAGGTTTCCCCTCTCCTCTTTTAATTTTGCAGAGGAGGAAGCATATAGGTTTTCCATGCAATTGCCAATATACAGCTCCATAAAACATAAAGGCTGAACTAAATCAAGTTGTGCTTTAAATAAGACACAGAGAAAAGATGATTGAATGAGTCTCTTCCATGCCCTTCTTTCATTTCAAAGTTGATACAGTTCTGTTTACATTCTAACTTGTTTGATTTTTTAAAAAAATAAAAAAATAAATACATGGTTTCAGGAGCTGTATGGAAGAACAAATCTAACTTCTCTTCTTTCTACATACTTAATTAAGCAGGTGTGGATGTATGTTTACATTTGCAGCAGGTGTGGGTACTTATCTGAACACTGTACACAGAATTTCAATGCATGATTGTAGGGTTGTATGTTTACATTCTATTTGCCAAGTGGAGGAGAAAACTGCTTTTAAATTATCACATTACTAAACAGCCAAGGCTTCAAGATGGTGGACCTTTTGCACCCCCTATTGATTCAGTTTCATTCCTTAGTTTCTCAGCTTCAGGAGTTAGCAAGCCCGATTTGATGGTTTTCTGAAAAGTTCTATAATTCACACTGAAGCCTATTGCTGCTTAAGGTAGTAAAATAATATTTAAGGCAAGCATGGGAAAACTGCGGCCTTCGAAATGTTGATAGACTCCAAACTCCTACCATCAGCCGCAGTTACCATGGTCAAGGGTCAGGGATTATGAAGGTTGTAGTCCAGCAACACCCAAAGGCAGAAGTATAGGGCATGGTAGGGTAGAGATGCGTCCCTGACCTTCTGGCAGGTGAGTTACTAAGGATGGTGGGGTGAAACACTGGGAATGGTGGCACAGTGACAATGGACCAGCAAAAGTGCTGGATTTAATTGACTGTAGTGACCTTGCCCCCACCCCTGCTAGTGATCTGCAGTGGCTCATCTGCCAGAAGGTCAGGGAAGTGTCTGCAACTCATCACACCCTCTACTATTGTCTGGAGGGCCACCAGTTCCCCACTCCTGCTTTTGCACTTAAATGCAGTGCTAAGATTGAAGGGCCACAATCCAAAGTTCCACGTTAACCTTCTTACTGCATCTCTACCTGTTGCCTTGCCAGTTTCTGCAGAGGGGCACTCAGCTTTCTAGGTGAGCAGGGCATAAAGGGCTACAGTGGGTAGACATGATGCAAAAGAGGATAGGGCTTCTGTCCTGTCCATTTAAACTACAAACACTACAATCATCTCTTCTACACAACTACCAAAGATGCAAGAATCTGCCCCTGGCAACCATTTTTGCATCCGGCACCCCTAAGTAGGAAGGAAGGTGGGACTCCAGACACTCAAGAAGCTGCTATGTTCTTCCTGCAGCTTTTTGGGTTCCATCAGTGTGAGATTAAGCTCCCCCACCCACTTTAACAGTTCAAGCAGTTATCTCAGGCACTAAGGACTCTATTAATCTAGGTCAGGGTAACCATTGTGGTGCCCTCCTGATGTCTAACATTGGCCATGCTAGCTGAAGTTGATGTGAGTTGAACCCCAATAACAGTTTGAATACAGCACATTGGAAACTTCTGATCTAGGTAGACATATAAACTTGAAAATAAATAAATCTACGAAAACCATAATATCTGAGAACAGGACAGAAAAGAAATATACAGCTGTTTATGTGGAATAATATCTTCCATTAATCTGCTGGCAGTGTTTCCATGCTCAAATTACACTTAGTCAGGTGCAATTTTTTATAAACTGGACCATTTTTTTTTAATTGTGCTGGAAGCACCTCCAAAAATCTCTTTTAACATTTTTATCTACATTGGAATCACCCAATAATTTGATTCTCTCGTCATGTACTATGACGGAGACATACCCAGGTTGCTTCAAACATAATTTAAAAACCGATTTAACCTTTAACAAGCCATATTGATGTGGATCTTGAAGATGCAATATTGTTTTGGATAAAATGAAGCATCTGAAATCACCCTAAGGAAGCATTATGGTGATTTATAGTTGCACCATACATTTTACAAGCAATTTATCCTGCAGCTGAAAGACCTGCTGAACACACATGTCGCATTTCAAAATAATTTCCATCCATCCTTCACATTGATTAAACAAAATCCAGATACACTCTTTCTGTTCAGTCTGATAATTTGCCTTAATTTACCTATGTAACCTAGCTACGTTTTCTGTAAGATAAGAGAAAAATGACTATGGGGAACATACTATATCATCCAGCAATGCAATTACATGTAAGTGCTAATACAAATAGCTATATATTCAAATCACAAATACAGCCTTTCGAAAAAGAAAAGAAAAACCTAACATAAAGCAATTTTATAAAGAGCAAATGCATTTTCTTGGGGGGGGGGGAGAATTCATGCTATTGGCAACAAAGCATTTGCAAGTCTATACTGCTCACCAGTGGTCAGTGAAGGAACCTGCAAGTTTATTGGACTAAAATGAACACTGTTCTTAATCGTCACTTTCATAGGACTATCAGAGGACAGACGTATTAATATCTGGGAACAGCATCTTATTTGCACGTTAGTGTGTAGAAGTTTGCAGCTTTCGATGGATGCTCACATTATTACTATTTTATATATGTACTGCCCTCCCCACCCTATTTCAGAAGGCACGTCAATTCAGGACTCAATTCTAATCAAGGATAATAATATTATAATGAGACTTAGCATTGAATATTATGTTTTTATGACTACTAGAAGCTGTGCATTAAGTGCAGTGGGCCCAAGCTTGTCTCCCAGCTGAGATTAGACAGGCATTCCCCTTCATTAAGGGCTTTCTTGTTCCAGCAGGTTATTTCAAGGTAGTGTTCAGTTTTATGTTTATTGCTTTATTGCTTCCTTTTCTATGGTTTGTTTTGATGTCCACAGCTCAGAAATGTGAATCAGCATATAACTGTCTTAAATAAATGATAGCATATATGAAGGTTTGAAACCTGAGCAAGTTCTCTGGAGAGGCTATATTTCTATATCCTGCTAATTATTTCATAGGTTCCATTTTAGAGCATTAAAACATTAGTTGCCACTAGATTTTAATTATCGTTTCATTTTCTATAGCACACAATCAATACACAATTTGCTAAAACTGACCTTCAGCGAGTGCATTAGGTATCATATATAGGAGTCTAATCCATTTTACCTTATAGTAGAACCCCATGAGGTTGTTGTTGTTGTTGTCGTTGTTGTTGTTGTAGAGCAATTTATGTAAAAAGCTGTGTTCAGATGATCATATCTTGATTTATTACATTTATATCCCAGCTGTCTTCTGTAAGAGATCCCAATGCAGTGCACGTATGGATCTGAGGCAGTAACTCTGACCTTCTAACTTTGACCCAGACACAGCTTCAGAAGGGTGGTGGACACCCTTCCATGTTAAATTAGACGGAAGGTGGATTGAAAGCAGGGTAGGGCCTACTCATGGATATGTAATAAAACATGGAAGATGCATTCATTTCTACTTCGGCATAACTCATAATCTGCATTTTAGGTTTGTACGTATGGGAGAGCAAGACAACAAAAGAGAAGCACTTTCATTTATTTTTCAGTTACTCATGGGAACTGCCTTTTGCAACATACCTGCTTTAGACTCTGCTGCTTGGACTTTCTTAGCTCCTCATATTTCCATTTCCATAGAATTTTTTCTGACTTCAGCTTCTCTATCTCTTTCTCCAGAGATAAGCGGATTCTGCAGTGTTACAAGAATGATAACAAACAATACTTTAAAATATTGCATGGGTTCCAGGACTGTATTCTTCAAGATGCAGAAGTGTTTAGTTGCAGTTCTTGTGTTAGGGGGAATGACATTTTCAAAAGCAATGGGCAGCCCAAACCTGCAAACAGGTGAGCTTAAGCATGTGCAGTTTTAATCCGAGTGGCTGCTGCTAGACTACATCTGTTGTTGAAACACACTGGAAGAAGACAAAGGGCTTCTCCACACTTCCACTTGTTCCAGGGGAGCCATCTTGGGTCACCCAGAGCCCTCATAGTTGGAGCCCCTGTGCCTTCCGAGCAGTTTCCCACTTGTCCCATGCTTTCTAGGCATGGGTCCAAGTAGTTTTGCCTTTGCCATGCCACTTTCCCCTGGAATACCTGCTCTTTTGTGATAGAGATCAGAACAAACAACAATCCATAGAAAACCCGATTGCCATTTGTTCTGATGCAACACTAAAGACCAGATTTCCCCGTGGGAAACTGAATACAGTTGTACTTTGGTTTTAGAACAGGTTTGTTCTTGAACGTTTTGGCTCCTGAACACCTCAAACCCAGAAGTGACTGTTCCGGTTTGCGAACTATTTTTGGAAGCCATGCTTTGGTTTCTGAATGTTTTAGAAGTCGAACAGACTTCCAGAACGGATTCCGTTTGACTTCCAAGGTACAACTGTACTTATTTACACATTACTCATGTGAAGGGGCAACATGGATACAAAGGAACTGCAGGGTTGCACAATTCCTTGTGGTCTCTTTAGTGCTGAGAAATAACTTCTGAAGTGGGAAGCCATTTTTATCCATACAGGCTCCCTGCATGTTTTAGAATTCAGAAGGAAGGATGCTTGAAAAACTTGTATCCGTGTCAGGGTGCTGGATGAGATGACCATCAAGGTCCCCTCCAATGCTGTCATTCTATCTGAATGGTATTGGCTGCCAGTTGGATGTTTTTTTAATGTAGAATGGTAGCTTTAGGTCCATGATAGTTTCAGTTACATAGATTCCATAGGTTTATTTCAGTGAACAGACAAATCTGAGACTCGGGTTCATCGCTCTGCCACTGTCAGCCCTCGAGTAACTAGAAAGATAGGAGTGAAGCTGGAAATAATTACAGGACAGGATAAACATGCCATATTGCTAATTTAATTTCATATGGCTGTGTGTAGGACCAAACTGGTGAACAACTGTATGCAGGGGCACCGTTGCTATATTCTTGAACTGGTTCTTAATATGATATTCTCTCTGGGTAAGAATGTCCTCTTGTTTATGTCTCTCATAAATATTTGCCATCATTAGCAGCAGCTGCCAACAGTACATACCAGAATAAGTCACACTCAACACCACTGCTCTGTCAATAGTAAGTTCTTAAAATGCTGCACAGTGGAGCAGACAGTAGGATTTGTAAGAACATTTCATAAAGGCATGTTACTCCTTTTTCCAGGTTGTTGACAGGCACCATCTCGCAAAGTTAATAAGAAAGATAAATGGGGAAAATAAGAACTAGTCCCCAATGAATTTGGCATTGGAACTAGACTTTTCACTACCTGCAACATACACTGTAATTCTATTCCAAAATGGGCCCGTTAAAAGTTTTTCTTGGAGAAAAATGTGGGGATTTTTTAAAAAAAACAAAAGGAAATACGTTATTAACTTACTTTTGCTCCTTCTGCAAGATTTTCCTTGATTCATGAAGATGCAAATACAACACAGAAATATGTACTACTTCATCTTCCTGAGATCTGGTTTCATTCTCTTTGCTTGTGTCAGGATTTTCCAGAAAAACTGATGTGTGTTTGCCTCTGGAATCAAGAATCTCCAAATTGATTATTTTATCTTGGTGGTCTCCTAAAGAGTTTTCAGTCGCATAAATGTCCTGAAATGAAAAAGTGGGTAAAGGATTTGCAGCCTCAGAATGTTTAGAACTGTGGTGGGAATTGGTTCATTTTTGTGATTTAAAAAAGACCCATATCTATTTACCTGACAGGGACTTTCTACCTCAAAAATCCTGTTGTTCTGGACATGTTTAACAGGCTCTTTCTCCAGAGATGCTAAATGGTCCTCTGACATCAAGCACATTTCAGAAAAAGCAAAGCTCTTTTTCCTCCCATTCCTAGCTTCCACATCTTCATTTTCTGTGAGTAAACATTGGTTTATTTTTTTCAGGGCACTCAGCTCTTTCATCGAGGCTTCCAACTTAAGCTTCAGTTGCCTCCCTTCTTCAAGGGCTTTATTTCTTTCACCTCTGACTTTGCTCCATTTCTCACGCCAGTTGGCCGTGCAGTCTGACCACCAACGCATGGTCTTCTCCATTTGGGCTGCCCTAGCCTTGGCTTCTTCAAGCTCTCGAAGCCGTAACTCCTCACAAATTTCCCAGTCGCTGCTGTTATAGATATACATAGAGGGACGGTAGGATGGGGGTGGAAGTATTCTTGCCGATACGACACTGGAGTTGCAGGTGCAACATGCTTTTGCACAGTTCTGTGCTTCAACATCGTGGGGCTTCTTTAGTTGGTTTCTAAGGAGCTGCTGGTTGCAGACAGAGTCAAAATCCATGTCTCAATGTGATTCACTTATTTCCACACCTGAAGCAGAAAAGGAAGGCTAAATTTATAAACACATTAACAAAACAAGCCCCAGATCAATAGGACCATTAATAACATATTCTTCTAATTCAGTGCAAATACTTCACTGCATCTAATGACAGTCATCACTGACTTAACTTACAAAGAGTGTTGGATTTACGTATAAGCTAAACAGGCTATAGCTTAGGGCCCCACTCTCTTGGGCCCCCCAAAAAATGTAAAGAAAAAAACACTGGATGTACATTTCCAAAATATAAGATAAAAAACAAATAAAATAAAACCTACATACAGCAACAGTGTTTTTCAGTTCAACAGTTCAACAGTTACTGTACTTTGATAAAAATGCATATTTTGTTATGTGAAATGGCTTTAGATACCTATTAGGTCTATAAATTACCATATTGCATATATTCAACACAAAACAGCCATAATTTGTTGTTGACAAAGGGCAGCTGGACATATAAAGGCCCCCATTACCTTCAGTAGCTTAGGGCCTCATCAAACCTAAATCCGGCCCTGCTTACAAAGGCTCTTGAGGCACCTTAAAGGCTAGCACATTAATTACAGCAGAAGCAAAAACTTCTTGTTGAGTCTTGTTGAGCTTCTGTGGATTAGATTCCATGTCATGTATAAAGTGCAGTCTTTAGCTGGCAGTTATAAACATGGGTGTAAAGGGAACAACATTTATAAAAGTTGGATTTAAATTACAATGGCCTGGATCCGACTAACCTGGTGCACTAGCAGAAGCCAGCACACAAGGGCCACCCACTAATGAAGTCATATTCTTTTCAGCTCTGGATAGGGGCAATAGCTTTCTGTTCTTCTGCAGGTATTAATTTACCGCCCCTAAATCTATGCTCAAGATTCAGGAAACCCCCAGAACAACACAGGGGGAGAAGAAGGGGGAGGGTCATTCTGTCTGGCAAGCAGAAATGCTTGTGCTCAGAAAACACTAAATTCCTCCCAATGAAATGCAAAAAGTACAGAGTTGCATTCAGGGTTGTTTTTAATGCTAGAAAGGCAGGTAACAATAACAACAAATAATAATAATAATAATTCAGAATGAATGTATTTAATGAATGCACTTAAGTTAGCCATGCCTATTCCCTTCAACAGGTCTACTCTGAGAAGGGCTAGTCTGTCAATTCAGCTGCATATTAAGCACAGTGACCCTTCACACCATCAGGAATTGGTGATAACACAATTGGTGATATCATATGAATGCTTAGTAAATTCATGCCTGCAGAAGAGCAAAAAGCCATTGCCCCTATCCAGAGCTGAAAAGAATAGGACTGAACAGCTTGATAAGCTGTAATTCAGCTATGTCATGCTAGTGTTCCTTTAAAGTTCCTTTGTTAATTTATATAGCCAAAGTTAATTTACTTTTTGTCTAAACAAAGCTAATTTGATGAGACAATCTATTATGTGGAATCAGACTTGTAACTGCCCTTCTCTTCTCATCACCCATTAGAATGTGATTTGTCCTCCTGAGTCAAGTTTCAAACACAATCAGATTTTTAAAAAGTGTCCATTGTTACTTTTTTTTTACCACCCCTCTATTGCCAAGCATGAAGAACCTTACTGATCATTGCATAGCATGGTCTGTGTGGCAGCTGTAAGGTCAAACAACTATTTGGACTATTTCTTAGAACCATGTCATTGCAGAATGAATGGAGAGGGGAGAAATAGCCATTTTAAGAGGAATGCATCCTTATGTATCTAGTATTACACACCATATACCTACAGGCCATCGGAATATTTCATGTCTATAGTTTCTCTCCACTCTCAGCTTATAAATTACTGAGACAACGTGGTAGCCTACCTAAAGATATTTATGTTTCCACTTAAAGTGTCCATGTTATACTTTATAGCCTAAAAATGTTTCCAAGTGTATAAGATCAGACCCAAAGCCAAAGAAAAGAAAATATATACAATTCCTTATCCAGGACATAGATAAAACTCATCCAACACTGCTTGGTTCTCCCACTGAGTTTGATAGATTCTGCAGCTGAGTTCATTTGACAGCATTCACAGTCTGAAGACCACCAAGATGACTTAAGAAAGCATTGAGTTTGTCAGTCTTGTTTCCTGGAAATGTTGCCCTTGAGATTGGGGGACTAAAACTCTCCAAAGTCTCAAGAACATAAATGTATTCTATTAAAGTACACAAAATATAAAGGATACATAATTCTGAATAAGGATGAGATTGCAAATTACATCTACCCATCACCAAACAAAAAGACAGTTGTGAATGTCAAATGTCACACAATTTAAACTGTCCTTTATCAGCAGAAGGAAAAACTGCACACCACTATTATTATTATTTAATTCATACACTCCTTATACAGTGGTACCTCGCAAGACGAATGCCTCGTGCAACAAAAAAACTCTCACGACGAAAGCATTTTGCAATCTTTTTGTTGACTCGCAAGACAAAGTTTTCTATGGCCGTGCTTCGCAAGACGATTTTTTTTGCTTTTTTTTTTTTGCTTTGCTTTGCTTACATTAGAAAACCACAAGATGAAATTTTCGCAATACAAAACAACTCGCGGAACGAATTAATTTCGTCTTGCGAGGCACCACTGTATGGCCAAAGCGTTTCTAGGCAGGTAACAACTAAAAATCAATTATAAAACAATCACACAATACACAATGACAATTCCATCAGAACATCAGAACTACCTTACTTAAAATCCAAAATAAAAGAAGTGAGTTAAAAACAATTAGAACACTTTAAAAACAGCAAAAACAATAAGATCAGAAGTTCAAATTCAGGAGCATGTTTACCTAAACAAATGTGTCCTCAGGAGGCAGAGGAAGGATGGTACTGATTGGCGCCTCTCATATTTCAACAGGGAGGGCATTCCACAACACTGGTACCACCACAAGTGAATAAGTCTGCCACCGTGTTACCACAAGCCAGTAATAATCAGGCTCCAGGGAAACTCACTGGGTGCCATTAGCTGATTGCAATGTCCTTACTGGGCAGCGCAGGGGAATATTTTTTCCCAGTAACCTGGTCCAGATTTATTTAGAGCTCTGCATGTACATCTGCAATGTGTGAACACCAACTTGGTGACTAACAGGCAGTCAGTGCAGATCCCTCAGCACTGGCATTATAGGAACCTGAGAAGGAACACCACTCATCACTTGGGCTGCAACCTCTGAACCAGCTACATGGGCAGCCCTGTTGCACTAGCATCACAAAGATCTATCTGAAGCCTCCCGTTATCAATTTCTCACTTCCTCTCTTCCATTTACTCTTAAAAGAGCTTGAAAGCAGTTTGAAGTTCTTCTAGAAGGAAAAAAGAGGAGACGCCCCCCCCCCCCAAATAGTGTTGCAATATATTACAAACTTTGAGAGGTAGAGAATGCCCAATGGGTTTCTGTTTTCACCTGCTTTGTTGGCAAAGAGCTATAAATTGTTGGATTTTCATTGACTTAATTAATATAGTTCTACTCGATCTTTCTGCCATCATAGAACGGAAGTAATCCAGACACGGAGGAGCTTTAGCAAGATGGCTGCATCATGTGCTTTCACGTCATGCCCTTACCCCAGTGGTACACTCAGAAGAACATGCCTGAGATGCTAGTTAAAGGAATAATAATAATAATAATAATAATAATAATAATAATAATAATAGAAAGGAAGAATTCCCTGGAGGCCAAGATCCAGGTTTGGGGCAAGTACCCTCTGGTGACAGATATTCAAAGTCACAAAATATGCAGCAAAGTGTAGAAATATAGGCTGTTGGACCTTTAAAATATGCCCTTGTGAGTTCCAAAACTCCTCTCTTCCCCTAGCATAGAAAAAGACCACACACTTGGTAAGTTAAAAATGGTTTACTTACAAACTTTCCAAAGGTTGGATTCATGGGTTTTCCATACAGCATTCAGAAAAAATTGCACAGCCAGCAAAACTTGGCTTAGTTATGGTGGTGAAAGTTCCTCCATTGTTGGTGTAGGAACTCAAGAGTGACTTGTAAGAGTCATGATCTGAGCTTCTCGGGTAGACTGAAGGTTTGATTACCTAGTCCCTCCCAAGGTGAGCTAAGCCTGGCAGAACAGCTTACTCTGTGGTCTTAACCCCATCGTGCATTAATTAGACTTATGCATGTTGTTATATTAGGCTGGCTATCCCACAGGAGACAAGTTCAGTTTTTTATACCTCTGATAAATACGTCTCATATATCACAGCACCATTTCTGGGCTTTGTGGGGGGTGGCGGTGGGGGGAGGCACATATGGAAAAATCATAATTATGATCAGATGACTTTTCAGGGAGGGATTATGGTTTAGAAGGGAGGGAGTATGATTTAGAAAATGAACCCACCAGGTGAAAAATGCAATTCTCTGTGCAGCGATTTGGTAGGAAAACCAAGCCATATGGATGAACTGTATTAAATGTTTTGCATTAGGAATTGTTTTTAATAACACACAGTGGATGAGATATTGCTTCCCACTGGGTCAGTTCTACATAGCTGGAAACATCCCCCCCCCCCCCGGCATCATGCACTGCTATGATGCGTCTTCCCATGCCTCTTACCCTACATGGGCACATGAGATAATTAAGAGAATGCACTGAAGAAAATACGTCATGCACTGTAGCCTGGAAGGGCTGCTGACACAGCCCATTGGTGATACTAGATATTTGGTTAGCCTGGGGCTATAGACGAATTATAAGCAGATGGGTCTATACTCTAGGGATTGTCGGCAGACAGCAAAACTTCTCTAAGCGCATTCTGCAGATGAAATTCTGAAGCAGTGAACTTGCATGTGCAAAAATTCAGTTGATTGGCATGGAGTGACTCCATGACAGCCTGTTTATCAGGGAGATCACATTATTGGCAAAACACCTAAAAAAGAGGACTTGTCTATCAAGGAAAGGCAAATCTGGAGGCAATTTACTTAAAATAAATTACAATTGACTTCAGAAGCAATTAGTTACATTCCTGAATCTCCTCAGATGTTAAGCCAATAAATCCCATCCACCAACAATGTGATTTCATACATTTCTCTCTCTCTCCTAAATCAGTAACCAAGGATAAAAGTTGAATGTACATGGGTTTTTGATTGAAAGTGGCATTGACACATCCTGTGACAAAGGACTGCCTGCAACTCATCCATTACTGGACTGTATTTAGCTAATTTCTACTCTGAGTAAGCCCATTGAAATTAAAATACCTAAATTAGTCATAGCCCATACTTGGAGTATGACCAATGTTGGATACAACACATCTCCTTTGATTTGCCTTACAGTCATACCTCGGTTTAAGTACGCCTTGGTTTGAGTATTTTCAGTTTAAGTACTCCGCGGACCCATCTGGAACAGATTAATCCACTTTCCATTACTTTCAATGGGAAAGTTTGCTGCAGATTAAGTAAACTTCAGGTTAAGAAGTACTCCATGGACCGTCTGGAATGGATTAATTCACTTTCCATTACTTTCAATGGGAAAGTTTGCTTCAGGTTAAGTACGCTTCAGCTTAAGTACTCCACGGACCGTCTGGAATGGATTAATCCACTTTCCATTACTTTCAATGGGAAAGTTTGCTTCAGGTTAAGTACACTTCAGGTTAAGTACGGACTTCCAGAACCAATTGTGTTTGTAAACTGAGGTACCACTGTATTTTGAGAGCAGGATATAGGAGAATTGGCCAGATAGATATTGTTCCTACACTGCATGAGGCAAGATTACATTTCAGTGAAGAGCAATGAATGGAAATCCATCAGCATACAATCAGTTTGGTTTTCTTTATAAAAGAAAAATACACAGAGACAGTGGGGCAATTTCCCAGTGCTTTTAGAATCTAATATTTTAAAGAGGATTAACACTGTTTCAAACTACGAACAGGTGATGTATTTTTATTACTACTAATGGTATAGCATGTATAGGTTGCCACTCTTGCCTCAAAGTGGCTTACAGTTAATAAATCCAAAAACTATATACAGTATATTATACATATCTCTCTCCATATATATCAATCAGTTTATTGGACTAGCCAAAGGCCATGACAATTTCATTATAGTGGTACCTCGGTTTAAGTACACAGTTGGTTCCAGAAGTCTGTACTTAACCTGAAGCGAACTTTCCCATTAAAAGTAATGGAAAGTGGATTAATCCATTCCAGATGGGTCTGCAGAGTACTTAAACTGAAAGTACTCAAACCAAAGCGTACTTAAACCAAGGTATGACTGTACCTACCTACCTACCTACCTACCTGCCTGCCTGCCTATATTTTTCATTTATTCTGGCTTACTCTTGTAGCACAAGATAGAGGAGATTGCGTGATACCACCTCTTACCTCCTCTTTGTGAGATAAAGACAAAAGGCACAGGTTTTATACATGAAATTAATGTCTACACAGGCCTCCCCAGTATGAGACATTTTGGGAATGGTTCATTTTCAAACCATTCAGCCCAATCTGAATTGTGTTCAGCACATGGTGAATTGTGTTCATGAAATAATTTGCCACATGCCCAGACAACCAGAAAACCTGTTACTAACTTGTGTTAGTTTTAGCATCACACTTGCATCTGGGCACTTGAAAACATATAACAAGAGGGAGCTCAATGTTAGGTATAATCTGGAATGTACATTTGTTACCCAGTACTAAATTACTGCATCCATTTGCTGAAAAATTCTAGATCACCATACACATTAAAACAGTGTTCAGTGAATGGAATAAAGCTCTAGCCTGTCAGCCTCTAGACCTGACGTCAACTGCTAGACTTGACCAACTGAACTTAATTCTAGAATTGAATCTAAGAAAATTATTCCCAGCTGTGTGTTAAATGTTGTTTCAAGAAGTGAAGGAACCAGTATTCATTTGTTCCAATTTATCAGCCATCTGTGGCTTTTGAGGCACACAGTGTGTTTGCCTGGCTGCTCCTTTTACTACTTCTAGCTAGCTCTCCTTGTTAATTGGGATGTTATGAAGAGGCATCAGATACATGCATGGCCCCCATTAAGAACAGAATGGCTAGAATCAGATTCATTATCAAGCACAAGGTGTATGGAGCGGGCGCATAACACTGTGGGCTCAAGATGTTCATAGGTATAGCTACAGCTTATGGGGCAATAGGGAGGCCACCACCAACTGAGATGTCCTGCAGTTTTTCCTTAGTAAGATTTACATATATAAAAAATGCATTGTATGATGCTACTGCATTCAGAATGTTCTTATGCTTCTCTGCTTCATTGGGTTCCTTTTGTGGGAAGTGAGAAAATGTTGTGCATGATGTCATCATAGCACATATTTTAATTAAATGGCACTGGAGATACGAGGGAGGAAATGTGGTGACCATACATTCTCTGTAACATGTGATTTTCCCATATCAAATTCTTTCTGGCCATCCTTTTCCCATTGGACTGTTAGTTTGATCTTATGCTTACATTTTTTGCAAGTCGAAATAAAAATAATAAAAAATAAAAAATTGACCAGTAGCACCTTATAGATCAACTAAGTTTGTTCTGGTATAAGCTTTCATGTGCATGCACACTTCTTCAGGTACACACATCTTCAGATTTTTTGCAAGGTTTGTCCTTCTCAAGTGATGCAGACCCAAAGGGGGCCCAAGCCTCATGCTCAAAGACAGGAAGGGATCGTCCTTAGACCCAAGGAATATACAACAGTGGGAGAAGATTGCTGCATTCACATGTCCTGCTTGTGGGCATTTCAGAGATAGCTGGTTGCTCACAATTATGGCTTTTGGGATCAATTCTGCCCCCCTGGTATGACTGGGGGAAAATATGTGTATAAGGTGCTAGGGGTCAAAGTGCCCCTACAAAATGTTGTTTAAGTATCTTTCTGCTGTGCCTGTTCTGTCCATTTTGTGTGAGAAAGTCACATATTAGGTACAGTATATAAAAAAATACTAGGAGTACACATTGTTGTCAAGGTTTGGTTCCAGACCCAACCTGGTCATTCAGGAAATCTCAATTCAGTTTGGGCTGAAGGTGGGGCACAGGAAGAGAAAGAAGTCTCTGCACTAATGGGACAACTTCGTTGGATACAATCCTAGGTGTTACTACTATTGAGCAGGGTCATCCGCTTGCCCCCCAAATGGTCTTTGTGTCCACCATGCTTCCAGAAAGCTAGATAAGTAGTTCTTAAACCATAGTGTGGTTAAACAGTTAAACAGTGTTGAAGTTGTTTACCTGGACAGCACTGGTGTGGCCATGAGGCCAGGGCCATGCAGCTTTCTAGCGTTGTCCCCCACCCCTACCCACATTAACCTGTACAGAGTAGAGCTATTCTATGGTATTTTTGGCAGTCTACGGCATTTTCTTGCCTTAAACCATCGCATATATCACATATGATGTGATATATATAGATATATGAGCTATAGACATGAATGGAAGAGAACGGAACACTAGAGTGATTACTGTATTACTTGGAGTAATTCTGCTCTGTATAATGTTCTAGTGGTGGTTTTAGGTTTTACTGTATATTATGTTTCTGAACTGCCCTTCATCGTATAAAGGGCAGTTCCGAAATGAAACTAATAAGCAAACAAACAAAGAAGAGGTTTCTTTGACATTTTAACTACAGCCATATGTACAGTTGGAGAGCCAAATGCTTTTTAATTTACAGTCCTAGTGATATGAGATGGAATGTTAAATAAATCTTTGACGCATTACCTTTCCACCAGAAATCTTTGACGCATAGCATAGATCACTGGTGGTCTCTCTACCACTGGCTAAAAATCACAGACCTAGCTTTCTTGCAAGTTGTCCAACAGCCACATACTCTGTTCCATGTTGGGCCACTGGTTCCAAACTGATTCCTGTTGAGCACCATTCCCCAAATGGTGTGAATAATCCAGGGTGTATTGTGCTCTCCCATTCTATATAACAAAATAACAGAACTGCCAGCATGTTTGGGAACTATGGAAATAAGATTATATTAGCATTCTTTCAGCAGAACCAGATGGACTACAGAATGCCTTCTGAACAGGAAAGAGATTTTCATTATTCAGGTCTTCTCAGTCATGAACTACTAGATTGAAGGCTGTTGTCTATCCTTCATATTTCTTCTCAAACCAGGCATAAAATTGTAATTATTTCCAGAAGACTTGGAAGCTGTAATAGAGAAGACTTCTGAGATTTAATACATTCAATATATAAAGACACTTTCCATATTTATATTGTAATTACTTGCAAATATGAGACTTAAATAAATTAGGTACTAGTCAAAATATTCCTAATTGTTTCATAATTTAACCATCAAATGCATTTCCTGTTAAGATACGATTGTAAGTAGTTTAAAATGTCTAGTTTATCATGCAAATATGACTATATTTATTTGTATATCTTTTCCCATTAAATTCATATCTTTCCTTCATTTATGTCAGCAATGACAACTTTGATGAAGGACTAAAGAGAAGGGATGACAGAAGAAATCCCTTCTTGCTGTTGTTTCCATAATGTAAGTAAAGGGAAGATAAAAAGTACTGGGAGGAAGAAGCCCAGTCAATTCTCCTGTTTGGAGAGCAGTCTCCCTTCCCATTTAACTTAATAACACATGTTTATACAGGCATGGTATGTAATCAGCATGTGTGTGTTGTAAAACAGAGTATCATAGCACAATAAAATCTAATTTATTCTAAAAACAGAAGACTGTACTTAATTAGATTTACAGTGCAATCTTTTCTCAGAAAGGGAAGTTCCATTTTGAACAATGAGGATTAATCCCTCGTAAACGGGTTTGGGATTGAACCCTTATCTGTGCTAAACAAATCATCAAGCTTGGCGACACTTTACAAAGTATTAAAGGAAAGGCCCCTGACCTGAGTAGTTTAGAAACTAACATTCAATGCAGGGAAGAAAAAGATGCAGACAGATGCACTGTAGACTGACAAAAGAACAAGCGTTTATCACATTTACACGAACATAGGCTTTATTATGGCTCAGCAGAAGTAGGAAAACTCAGGCCTGGGGCCAAAAGTAGCCCTCCAGACCACTGTATCTGGCCCTCAGGAATCTCACTGGACCATGTGACCTCCTTAGGCCACAATGCTTATCTGCAACTCCCCCCCCCCTTACCAGCCCTGTTCTGCTATCACAAGTGTTTCTGCTTGGCTGGAATGTGTCCTTGAACTGTGATCATACCTCTTGCTTTCCTCAGTGGAGAAATATGTGTCTGTAGGTGGAGGAACCTCTGACTTTTACACAGCTGGAATATGGCCAGCTGTACAAATGCCACACCTACTGATCCATCTACTTTTGTCCCTTGCCCAGCCCATCACTAGTATACGGCCTCCCAGACAGTTCCATGAGAGAGAGAAAGCGGCCCTCAGACTGCAAAAGGTCCAGCCTCCTTGTGGTAGGGTATTAGATACTGTAAAGGGATTTCAAGGTACGTGACACAATTCTCATGCTGAAGCTGGTCTCACCATTTCAGATGCCTCAATGAAAGACCACCTGGGAGTCACCTGTCAGCCACTTTGAGGTCTTTGAAGGACGTATAATAGAGAAATGTTGTGCAAGCTTGGATTGTCCATGGTTGTTTTCCTCATGTACTGCTGCCACATGTGCAAAATGGTGTAGCTAAGCAGGCCTTGCACATCAAAAATCCCATTGTTGGACATTCCCAATTCAGAATTTTTAACGAAACTAGTATAGGCCATTTATTCCATTGTCTTCCCTGTAAAAAATGGCTAAAGTACACTCTCAAAAGGAAACATTTGCATGGCAGAATCCTTCTGAAAACAGGTAGTGTCCAGAAATTTTCTGAAATATGAATGCCACAGTGTCTATATATGAATGTATTATGCACAAGCTGCTTTCGAAAGAAGCCACTTGGGGGGGGGGAGTGGCGGCTGTCACCCATCATTTGTTTAATATTTTTTTTTAGGGCAAGAAAGTAAAGGAAGAAAATATTTTTTTCAGGGGGAGGTGACTATAAGTGAATTAGAGAGAATATACAGCTGGCAGGAGGTAAATGGCTCGTGTTCATCCAGCAACTTGTTATTGAATTAAACTAATTCTGATATTATCTGAAATTTGAAACCTGTAAGCATTAAAAGGAACATCTGGTAAGCCACTAGGACTTGAAAATTCTCATTCTATTACAAATCTAATATAGAATCAATCTGCATATCATTAGGTTTGTGAAATGAGGCTCCAAGCTAGATATCACTTGCCTAGAGTTATTCCCTCTCCACTTGGGACAATGACTTGTATGCAAAGAAACTAAGGTTTAATAGAGAGCAGACTCATTGGAATTAATGAACCTAAAGGTATCCATTTCAGTGGGTTTACTCAGAGAAAAACTAAGCTAACTAACTCTTCAAGCTTCACTTTCTATCCAACCCAAGTTCTAAGCACAGAGTTGTAGAACTAAAACTGCAATCCTATGAACACTTATTTAGGGAAAGAGTCCACTGAATCCAATGAAAATTTCCCAAAATATGGAACCAGATTTCATGACTGTTTTGGATCCTATTCTATATTACTGGATCACGATACTATTTTTGTTTGTTTGTTTGTTTGTTTAGCATCTCATATTCAGTGTGGGGGGAAAATTCGTCTGAAACACACATCTGCTTTTCCTCCATTATACTTTTCCAGGTGACCCATTCCAGGCATATGGAATGATAATGCCATTTAGTTGGCACCACACAGCAAAAATCCATTTTCATCACAGGCTAGCCGAGCAAAAGATTTCAGAAATAACTGTTCTCTTACATCACCGGCAATGATTAAAGGTTAAACAAAGGTAAAGCAAGAGAAAAACTGCCATACAAAAACCAGGCCTGTACCATGGGCTACAATCGTATAAGAGTCAGTCCAAATCAGATATCGGAAGTAGTTGTGCTGTTCCTCACATCTTCTCCAATTACGACAAACTCTTCCACAGATCAAAACCAAACTGAACTTGGACACTAACATACACCATTTTCCTCCACACGGCTTTTTTCTCCACAAAGAGGACTTTTTACAACCTCCAATTCTAATATAAATGCAGTGAGCTTTCCTTACTTTCAAATACATCGCTCAACATGGTGTCAAGTCTGATTAGCAGAAGGCAGGTTCGTCATCAGTAAATAATTTGATGTGTTAAGGGAAAGTGATTCCATGAAGAAGTGACACTCTGTTAAGTAACTAGCAGGTCAAGTATTGTATTTTAAATCATATGCTCTATCCGAAAAGGGAAACGTACTGAGTCATATGCTTACAGTGAGATGAAATAGTCCTGGCAGTAAATCAAAAGTGCTGGGTAAAACAGATGTGTGAAACACAACTGCTTGGGCTTCATATCTAAAAAAGGGAGTTATTTCATTATTTCGATATGTATACAATACAGGTTAAATTTCCTTTTCTCACCCTGGAAATTCATCTTCAGTATTTTTACAGTGCTAAACCATTTCTGTTGTTTGTGATACCAGAAGTGCAGAATACATATGCAACTGAATCTCTGAGTTACCGTTCCACCAGCCAGTTCTGATTTTCTGGTGCTTGTGTGTGTCTGCTGATATGCCTTACAACATGAGGCTGCAAAAGTGTTCCCTGCAGAGTTCTGAAGAGCTCTAGGTTTGTTTGGTTAGAGCAGGGCAACATAGATTTTTCTTTTAAAAACAAAAACAAAGCAAAAATACCTCAAATGAAGCTTCTAAATCTTTTTTAAAAAATAATAATAATCCAGAACTCTTCAATGCTTCACAGACAAGAAAGCTCACTTCTTGCAAAACTCAGGGAGCTGGAGAAACGTCAGATAGAAGAAAACACAGACATGGAAAAAGTCAGAGTAACAAAGCAAAAGAGGTCTTTTTGGGAGCCCTGATGTGACACGAGGTAGGTAGTGACACCTGGCTTCAACTCACAAGGGGAGAGAAGATCCCACCCAAATCGCCCAGTTATTTGGCCCACACACTCTGATAAATGATATGGGATCCTTACTGGAGATCATAGGCTGGAGCGCCATTTGCCGGCACAGTTCTAGCTTCAAGTTTTCTGCATCAAGAATCATCTTGGACTAAATTTCCTACCAGGCCCCCCTCCAACACAAGATGGTATGGGGAAAGGCAACCAATTTAAAAGAAAAAAAAAAGAGCGACCAGTGAGCCAGGCAGCCTCTGTCCCAACCAATCTTCCAAGAAAAACAGCACGTCAGTGTACTACAGTATCATCTGTAGACAAAAGAACTCTGCAGCAGTGATCTGGTATCAAGTGCCCTGAAACCTCTAGAGAAAGTTATGGCCATCATCTTATGGGGGACCCCATATGCATCCATTTCCACTATATATATTTTTGCCCTTAATATGGTTGTACAGCACACTGTGAACACTGAAAAATCAGTCAAATCCTCCTATCAAAATGGTAATTTGCTAGTAAGGGAGTGCAGCTGCGTTCCAGACCCCGCAGTGCCTTCCAATATTTGTCTTGGCATAAGCTTTGGATCTGATCTTCCCCTATAAATATATATTTATTTCCTACATATCAAAAAGATTTCATCATCACTTGACAAACACCGGGGCTTTTACTGTTCTCCGAGGACATGATAATGGCATCTATTTACTAAATCTGAGAATGTGAGACATGTTCTCTACAGCTGTTCCAGAATATTGCGAAACTCCTCTTTCCTGGAAGCTTGCAAAACCTAAAAAGCAATGTAAGATCTTTGAAACTGGGCTGCTGCTCTCCCCCCTGCCCTTCTCTCCAAGTGAGGGGGTTCAGGATTTATGAGACAGGGTTATTTGAGCACTGCATTTTCCCAACAAGCATGTAAATGACAAATTATCTATCAACCTAGGATCTGAGGCAAGAGTATGGCTGCCTCTGAAAATCTGAAAGAACTTGCAAAATGGCCCAAATGGTTTATGGATGAAATGAAACATATTGTGGGAGAGTGTCACTGAAGGAATTCCTTGGTCAGATTTCTGCTGATGCCACCAGCAGATGTATTCTCATTCAGTTCGGGACAATAGCCCTGTTCATGTTATTGCATCAATTCAATTGTGTTGCACTACATCCGCAGGGACATTTGAAACTTTCAGGAAACAGCCTTTGCCTCTGCTTTGCAATTCTGCCCTACTATATCAAGGTAAACCAAATTTCTATTATGAAGCACCAATGGTAACTTTTGCTAGTTATCATTTGCCTACTGGTGCCAACAGCTTATTCCCAAAGATCCAAAAGCAAACAGCGACCCTTTCTACTCACAGTCAAGTGAGGGTGTTGTTGTTTTGTTTTGTTTGTTTTTGTTGTTTTGAATTGCTGAAACCAGCCTTTTTAAAAAAGGAAACAATTTTTAAAAACACAGAAACAGTATGCCTATAGTAATTTTTCAAAAGATCAGGATTTTTAGTATTACATGCTGCACATTTTAAGCTAAAACCACCCTGCCTGCACGGTGTCCTAACAAAGTGCCAGAGTCTAAAGAGAACAGAATATGAGCAATATTCACTGAATATCATAAGCTATCCTAGATGCTAACACTTTTTTCTACTTAACGGAGGGGAAAAAGAACTGCGTGACATATTTTGTTATATATATACATTTATAGCATAATAGGTTGCTGTTGCTTGGTCTAAAAAAAAGGTCTAAAACACAAAACTTTAGAAATGAGCATAAACATTAAGTACTTAATACCTAAAACATAAAAGGGATGAAAGTTTTGCCAGGCATAAGAGTAAATAAGAGTAACACTGAGAGTAAATGAGCATGCTTCAAATTTTAAACATTAGAAATAATTTAATATAATGCCATAAAAGTTATTACCAAGAGAGCTGAAACAAATGGGAGATGAAATCTAGTTTAGTCCAGTTTAATAATACATTCAAAATCTTCTCCCTCACTTGCATCACTCTCCTATCTTCTCTTCATTTCTGTCGCAAACAACTGACAACATCAGTTTTTTAAAAAAGAGATATAAAGAGACAAACACCCCTTACCCTGTGGGTTTGAGGAGCTGTTCTTGCTTCTCAGTGTTACAGACATGAGTAAACAAGAGAATTTCCTGCATCTTTTTCTCATCTGCACAGCTCTGGGGGCCGGCCAACAGGCTTATTTCCAGCAAAGCCACTCCACACTAAATGGAAAAGAAATTCCTATTGGCCAGGATTTATCAAAACTAATACCACAATACATTTCTTTTAATACAATGGCATTAAGCCAGTAAAAAACATTTTTCTGGTTGCCCTTGTCTACCACTAAGCTTTACTAACATCTCCTTGCCCTCACTTGTGCAAGGTATGAGTAAATCCCTATCACTTTACAGAGAATAAATATCACAAATGGGAGGGGGGCAGTTATACCCTCTCCTTTGTGTTACTTTAAAGAAATGCCTACGTTTTACATATCCTCATACCACACTCAAGGTAGATTTGCACTGTACTGTGCTTATTTGCAAACCAAAATACTAATGTATATGCACAGTCTTTCAAGTGTACAATGTAAAATGTGAAACAGAAAACAGCATTTGTAAATATCTCAAAACACACAGTAGACATGTATGCTTGAGGTTCCTGTCATCTGTCCACTAAAAGTACACATTTAACTGCTTTACTTGTAAACTTATTTGTCTCAGCAAAGGATTCCATGTTTCTGAAGGACACACTTAATAGTTGAATTGCAGATCTGGGACAGCCACTTCTACAGATTTTGCCCTTTCCCTTAGAGGTGACACACATGTACAGAAGAGCATACACATGTGCACTTGTGGTGTAACTTAATCTGTAAGTTTCTCCCAAACAATTGGAGATTCTGTAGAGGCCACATGCCTTTGGAGAAGTCTGATATTCTAGATCCACTTAAATCACGATTCAAGCCCAGTATTGGCACAGAAAGTGCCTTGGTTTCCCTGTAAGATGACCTGTGTCAGGAGAACACCAGCAGAGCATGACTCTGTTGATTCTCCTTGATTTTTCAGCATCTTTGGATAACCACAACCACGGTACATATTGTTATATATTTTCCTTAGTATCATGTGCTGAGGGAATAAAGCTTGGCACATACTTTAGGGAGATACGTGGAGAGATCTGTCCATGAGGCTGTCATTTATCTGCTGTGTTAAAGAGATAAATATGTAACTGAGACGACTACATGTTCTGTATCTGCAGTAATTGACAATGGGAAAATGTTTAGGAAGAATGCTGTATGTTGCCAGGGAGATTCAGAATTTTAAGTATATTTATGTTTCTATTTAATTCAGGTTTTATATGATTTTATTCAGGTTTGTGTAAATTTGATTTCTTTTAACGCCAATTCAAACCCAAGGGTAAATGCAATATATCTGGAACATTCAGAATTTAAAGTTTGTTTTGTTGAACATGGTTTTATTTGGGTCTGTGTCAGCCTTATCTATGTTAACTTGTGTTACTTTCATATAGATATGTAAGTTCACTTTGTTAAGCTCTGGTTTTGTGATGGTCTGATGACTAGAGACAAATAGTGAAATCTGATTTGTTTCATGAAGTGTGGTTGTTGTTGTTGCTTTGGCGTGCCTTAAGATTGGCCAGCAGGTGCCAGTTCCTGATTTATCCCTTTGTTCGGCTTGCTGAGAACCAGCACAGTATCAGCATCACCATACATTCTTTTGAAATGCACCAATTGCACTGTTAAACTATTCCACAACCTCACTGCATATCTGCAAGTGTAAGGCAGGTACTGGAGCTCTGCTTATGTCGTAATAGGTTTTTTAAAAATCTTAACATTGAGGGAGTGATCCTGGGCTGGGGTTTAGGACTTATTTCTGACTGAGCCTGGCTGAGCTGAGTTCAGCCAGAGATCAGCTGCATCCTTAAACTGCTCATTAGGTTTGAACCATTAAAGCGGATTAAAGTGTTTTGTCACCCTAGTGCAAGAAGAATACAAACAGTTGGAAAGTGATGGGAAAATGCACTGAAAAGTGTGGGATCAATGAATGATTAACAGGAAGATATGCAAACACTCCACAAGCCAATCAGGATGAATGCTCAACAGGACATAGTCTAACCTCTTTGCAAGCTTTGTGCAAGCCAATCAATATGAACGCTCAATAAACAGGTGATCCGGAGGAACCCTTAATGATTTGGGTAGTCTAATCTGCTTTCAGTTGATGCTGGTTTTATATATATTTTTAGTTAAGGTTGTAACTATTATAGACATTTTAATGTTGATCTGGACTGAGCTTGTGTTATTTTGCAAAACATAGCATAAAATTGGAGTACTAGAACAAGTTGCCTGGGTTGATGTACAGCAGGGGTTCCCAAACTAAGGCCCGGGGGCCGGATGTGGCCCAATCACCTTCTAAATCCGGTCCGCGGAATCAGCATGTTTTTACATGAGCAGAATGTGTCCTTTTATTTAAAATGCATCTCTGGGTTATTTGTAGGGCATAGGAATTCCTTCATATTTTTTTTTCTTCAAAATATAGTCTGGCCCCACACAAGGTCTGAGGGACAGTGGACTGGCCCCCTGCTGGAAAAGTTTGTTGACACCTGATGTACAGCATTCCTGGGAGATTTGAAAAATAGGTTAGTTGAGCCTTTAACGCAATTAATTTATGGGAACTGACACCCCAACGTGGGAGCTGTTCTCTGACCAGTATTATTTTCATAACCAGATTAGGCATTTCTTTTGAGTTGTTTATAGGCATCGTGCAGAGCTAATGGCTCACACAGTGTCTCCTTTATACATGAAGTCCCAGTTAGGCAAGCCTGTCACTGGTCCCACATGTTTCCATTAGTGGACTCTCTTGGGTATTAGGTCTGGCCCTTTATTGGAAATGTAATTTTTGGGCTAGATGTACAAGGAAGTAATTGAGAAACATGAAAGCAAATGTAAAATTAAATGGGATTACATTCTCAAACAAATTCTTGCAACAGATCATTACTCTCATATATCTTTTAACTTGCTCTCCCTCTCCAAAAACACTGCATGTGCTCCTTAAATCATCTAACATGAAGAGAATGGTGTTTTGTACTTTGCTCCTCCCTGAAGCTGTGTGAACTTAAGAAAATCACTTTATTTTAAAGAACATTCTATTTCGCCATGAACTCTGGACTTTTCCAACAGTTTTGAAAAGCACAGACTTTAGATCTGTCTTGAGACACAGAGGACACGTTCAAGGCGTATACATTTTGGCTCACATTAGGACAGTACCATAAAATTATGAAAACTATCCAGAGAGAAATAAACATTTTATCAAACAACATGCAAGACTTGTGTGCCAAGACCTGTGCAATATGCAAAACAATTTTTCCATGACTGAGATTTTTACAACAAACACAAACACTTCAGACAACAAGGCAATGTGTACTTAGACTCTTTATTCAACATTTCCTGTAAAATCTCATGGAATTGAAAAGCTTTATTCTAAATTCCATAAAGACACATTTGCCAGAGAAGACAACTGGGGAATCTTTACTTTAGAAGGAATCACTCATCAACTGGCTGATTAGAATATAATGTTGATAGCTCAAACTACATGGTTTGATGGATGGCTATTTCTACAGCATCAGTTGTGCTGCTCATCTCCTCACTCAAGTCAGGGTGGATTTCCTTCTGTTCTGGGACATTTCATCTCTGGCTATATGCCAGGCAGAATTTTACAGGGCAGTTCATATTAGCAGTGGGAGCATTAACAGGAAGGAGAAAAGCAAAACTCTGAGTCCCTTAACAGTAAAATCCAGCTCTAGGCAGATACAAAGGAAAAAGATGATTAATCTAAAACTTACAGAAGACAAGGAAAAAGTATTTAATTTTCCTTGGAGTATTAACCTAGGTCAAAAGTCACTTCGAACAGCAGAAGTCAGCATTTCTAAAATAGATGCAAGTATGTTGCCATTTCTCATTCATGTTTTTTGTACATATCTCATTGATAAATGTGTCAATAACATGTTTTTTTGCTACATAATGTCATTGTATAATCTCAACCTTCCTACACTGAACACATACTCTTAAAGAAGTCCACATTTCATTGGGTGCTGGGATTGGACACCATTCATTTTGTCCACTCTGAATGTAAGAAAAACAGTTACCGGTATCTCTGTAAGAAAATGTGGTAGTAGCTGATGTGATCTCTTGGTTTCTGCCCTGAACTCCAAAACTGAAACTCTTGCATGTGATCAGGAAGAAATCTTTATTCTAGGCTAGCAATAGTTCAGGTCAGGCTTCAGGTGCAGAATGCCAAAGGCATGGCTAGACAGATCAAGAACAGCACCAAGGGTCCAAGACTGGACAAGAGCTGCAAAGATGTGTTGACAAACAGACATGACCCTCCCACCAGCCTTTAAAGATCAGATGCATCTTGCTCACTCACAACTTCCCTGCAAGACTGATTTGCTTGGAGGAGAAGGCTTCCCTGGGGGGCATGGAAAAGGTAGCACAACATTCATGGTGGTGGGAAAGAGGTCACCCTGTGGCCTTCTCCTTTGCCAGCTGCCCAGCCTTCTTTGATGCTCTTCCCTATTGCCTCAGTCAGCACCCTTGGGCTGCTCCCCACTAAGGGCATCCTCCATGCCCTCCGTCTCTGACAGGTCATCTGGCAGCAACTGCTGCCCCATCTTTTAGTCATTCAGGATTTTGTGACCCAAGGCAGTAGCTGCCTTTCCCACTATGTTCAGGTGGCTCATAGTGGGGCACACAACCACTATATCTTTTTTTCCTGCTCTTTTAGCCATTTTGTGTTAAACCACATCCCATTCTCTGACAAGCACCCACAACATTTTCTGATAATTCAAAATGAGCTCACTGGCTCTAAAAATGTGATGATCCCTGCTCTAGGCCTTCCATGAAATTGTGTCAAATGTCAATTTTTAAGCCCACAGATAAAGAACAAATCAAAGCACATTCATTCCAGTAGGAGAGTTAGGCATCATTTGCCACTGAAAGCAATAGGACTTAAATTCACTTAATTTTCAGTCAATTGTGCCCCATGTACAGTATTTCAACAATGAGAATTCCCTCACCAAAAACCTTCCCCTACAGACAATAAGTTCCCAAAGGGTTTCCCGTTTTCATTCCAACAGCAACTCAGACATAATACTCATTTCTGGATGACTGAAATGTATTTCAGCAAGTATTGCTGTTATGTTTTCGTTTCATTCATGGTGGAGAGAATAACTACAAAACTGAACCTTTTCAAAGGGCAGTCTTGCAAATCATTTTGCTTTGAGTACTAATCCCTTTACAACATAAAATTTATGGGAAACTATTTGGCTCAAAATATTAATGTAGCTTCTAATTTTGCGCCATAGTGGCTTATTTGGTCATATTTCAGTAATTACAATCATATGGTATCCTCCCACACTGACAAAGTTTGAAATTGGAAATATTTAATCTTAAGAAATAAGAATCTATATGTCCACAATCAAATTATAGCCTAAGGCCTACCAGCACAGATGTTTAAAGTGGGAGTCTACAGTTTGGGGCTTGTGCACTCTCCCTCCTATTCCTTCATACACATTGAAATAATCCCTGTTCGGTTTCGAATAAACCACAATTTCCACTTACATACATATATTGTGGCTTATTTGAATTGTCGTTTACAGAAAGGGGCTTTGCACAAACAGTCAATCCTCAGAACAAATACAGGAAGACCACATTGCTAACCTTTGACCTTAGGTAATGTCCATATTAATCCTAGAGGGAATAACCAGTCTAGGAGGAATTAAAAATTTGAATTTATTCACCTGATGAACTATGAAGGTCACTAAATCCAAATCCATGAACACTTGATCACGTTCCCTAGTAAATTATAGGTCCTTAGGAGGCATTATATTTTATCTGCATGATAAAATTGAAAGAAAATACAGACACAGCTGGAAAGACTATTTTGCTAGGTAATTGTTATTGGTAGTTAATTTCCGCCACTGTCTTAGAGTAAAGTTGAGCATGGCACTCCTTTACTGAACTGAAATTTAAATATTTTAGCTAAAACGAAGAGAAAAAATAGGATCACTTTTCCTTTTCCAAGGAATGTTCAGTGTGAATAGAAGAGACTGTTGTGTCTTTATGATATATGGTTTATTTACACATATATACAACCCGAACATAATACAGGGGGGGGGTTTCCCTGCAGCATTAATTCACCAAAAGGTCTTGCTTCTCCCATAAGTCAAAGCCTTGGATCCAGCCCAGATCAAGCATAACAATGAGGATGAGGATGATAATATTTTACTTATACCCTGCTCATCCAACTGGGGTGCCCCAGCCAGCATGGCTTGCAGCCTGCTTTTAGCTCAGCTGTCACACAACTACTCTCCTATTGTTCTTCTATCTGCCAGGCAGGTAGAAATGGGAAAGGCCCACCCACATGGCACAGAGCAACTTCTTTGGTTATGCTTAGCATTGTGCTGGAGGAGACTCTTGAGAGTTCCATGGACTGCAAGAAGATCAAACCCATCCATTCTGAAGGAAATCAGCCCTGAGTGCTCACTGGAAGGACAGATCCTGACGCTGAGGCTCCAATACTTTGGTCACCTCATGAGAAGAGAGGACTCCCTGGAAATGACCCTGATGTTGGGAAAGATTGAGAGCGCAAGGAGAAGGGGACGACAAAGGACCAAACTGCGGGAGGCAGTGGAAGACAAGAGTGCCTGGCATGTTCTGGTCTATGGGGTCACAAAGAGTTGGACACAACTAACAACAACAACAAGCATTGTGCTTAAGTGGCCAGCTAAAGTCATTGTCTTTAGATTGCCTGGTTCAGCAATATAATCTTTTATCAGATTTTAACCCTTACTGGGTACAGGACCCCCAAGAACTGGAAGGAAATCAGGACATCATTCAGACTGACCCGCCACAAACTTACAACAGCATTAAAGCAAACCACAATAGGAAACAAAACCTTCAGTTCTAAAATCGGGTACAAAACAAGCAAAAACACCACTAGTTTCCCCTCCAGTACGTATGTGCATCCTGAACACCCTCTGTTTCCCCCAAGGCCTCCCAGCTTTCAATTGGGTTTGGAAAGCTGGCAGAGAGCCTAACAGCTTTCTTGAAAACCCATTCAGCTGGGAGGCACATGCAGCCTTGGAAGGCATATGCAGACTTCTTGCTGACCGTCAGGCTGAAGAACTGAAACTGGACTCTTAAGTAGTACTCTCGCTGTTTTCCTTAAACAAAGAGAATGTGCAATTGCTTCCATAACTCACAAGATTCAAACTTCAAAGCAACTGTCAAAATACAGCAACCAGTATCTCTCAGGACTGTGGTTCATAAAGAAAAAAGAAAGAAAACCATGTGCCACAAGTGTTCCAAAGATGAGTATTTCACTGAAGAAAATACATGGAGACAATAAGTTATCTTGCAAAGTACCGTAGGGAAAATATTGACAATTCTTTTTCAACACCATGCCTCCAAAAATGATATAATTTCTCAGAGAGCAAAGTGTTTATTGCAGCAATATAGAGTCTTAAAAGCTAAAGCAATGTGGCACAACAGCTGTATAGGTTGTGAAGAGATTAAACATATGTGAGACATATCTGCAGCATCCCATGTACATCCTGTCAGAGGTCAAATTTGTATTATATTCAGACAAAAGCTGCCCCCAAAATTGGATGCTCATACAATTGACAGTAGACTGAAAGCGTGGTGATAGTTACTTTCTTGCAGTTGTTTTCTGTTTCTATTTCTGCACTGTAGTTTTTAAAAAATGCAGTACGTGTGTATTTTCATTGTTTTATACATTACGGCCCATGGCCAATATGACATCAGTTATTTGTACACACTGTCTTAAACATTTCCATGTTGGTGTAACAAATTTCACCCCACCCTTTTCATTTCCTGTTTCTACGTACTGATACCACGTTAAGTACTGTAATTTAAATCACTTATTAGCATCACTTATTAAAGTAGCCTAGGAATCAACTCATTAGACTGCAGTGATTAAAGCATTTATAGAAAATGCTGAAGGAGTAAGATCACCCCCCCCCAAAAAAAAACCACCTGCTGTGTGATACTATAATTAAGGTAATATTCATGAATCTTGGAGAAAGCCTCACATTGCACATTTTAAGGAAAATATGCTGGGATGATGTAATCTTTTGGAGAAACTCTCATATTAGAAACACGCTCCACCATCTGCTCCAAAACAAGACATTTGACCTGTTGAGTATTTATAATAAATTGTTTTGTCTTTGTTAAGGCTTCATAGACTAATGGAATGCATGTAATGTTCATTGCTATTCAAATGTTAAAGATAGAAAACATAATAAACAAAATTAAAATGTTAGCAAATGCAACGTTAGGTTTAAAATGAAAAGTGAATGTTTATGTTTGAAGCCTTAGCCATGTATCACTGAAAAAGGAATTAGATATTGCAACACACCATTATAATTATGCAGAAATCAATAAAAAAATTAAGAAATACATTGTTCATTAGATCAGGAAATGGTTAAGTTTGCTGCATTTAAGTGGTGTGATATATGCATTCTGGCAACTATCTTATCTTCTGGCTACAGGCCAAGCACTCAAATGAAAATAATAAACTAATGGGATAGCACATATGCCGAGATTTATCATTCCAAAATGTTAAGTGCAACATTTTTTGCCAACTTTATGAAGAATGGACAAACATACTTTAGTGGTTACAGATGCTATTTTGCTTTCCAAAGAAAAATTAGATTAATGTGGAAGGTAAAACTATTGTATATAGCAGTTTAGAAACCTATTTGGTATCAACTTATTCTATAGGCTAATCTCAATCATGGTACAATTTCAGCATTTGACTTACTCCTCCAAAACCCACTGACACCACTGCAAAAACTCCCATTGAGTTCAATTTGCTTCAGAGGGTCAATAATATAATAGAAAAGAAACTCACTTGATGTAATGAATTGACATGATTCAACTAAGTTGATGTGAGAATAGAATAAAGTCTACTTATGCAATGGGACTTTCCTGTATCTCCTCCTCCACACTTTCTAACTCTGTTCTGGGGGGTAAACCCAAGGACGAGTGAAGTTTTAACAGAAAATTAACATAGTGATCTCACAGTGGCCAACCACACAGTCATGAGAAGCCCAAAGTCAGGATCAGAGCTGAATAGATCAGAGCTGAGGCAGGGTGCTGTGAGGCTCCTTAGAACCTTCTCGGGTTTGGTAGTAATAATGGACTCTTTTGCAAATGTACCAGAGTCTCCTGTGTCATCTGGAGAGCAGATCCAGCCTAGGAGTGGACTGAAAACCAAACAGGTAAGCTCACCCCCTATAATTAACCACACCACGGGCTATTTCTATTACCATGCTGAAGAACAGTAACACACCACACAAATCTAATGCTGCTGGACACACCACTCCAAGAAATTAATGCTTTGCACGATGGCCATGTGTAGGGCAGACCACAACATTAAA
This sequence comes from Zootoca vivipara, assembly GCF_963506605.1. Lineage (NCBI taxonomy): Eukaryota > Metazoa > Chordata > Lepidosauria > Squamata > Lacertidae > Zootoca > Zootoca vivipara. The sequence goes on along the minus strand of NC_083283.1, from coordinate 52,140,404 downwards.
GCTTTTCAAATGTTTGCAAGCTAGCTATGTAGGTGTTCCAAGTACTGCTTTTCAGTGACCTATATGACCACCATCAATTTTAAATTATCTTTGAAGTTTGGATGGCTATAACAAAGTAAATTCAGTGGCATATGCCTTTGCATGGAACAGAAAGTACAAGATGTCTACCTTTGTTTTACTAGAGGAATCTCTATTCTAAAAAAATACATATATCATATTTTGATCAAAGGGATCAACTTTAAATAAAATTCTGGGAGACTGAATGGATAGAATTCATTTTCTGTGTCCATTTTTATTGGACTAAGAATATAAAATATGGTATTTTCCCCACAAAAATGAAAGAAAAGGAGCACAGATGGTAAAGGGTTTCTCCAGTTGGTTTTCTTTAGTCTTTCCACATGGTTAATATCTCTTGATACCCCCGTTTCTGCTAACAGCAGGGTGCTGATATATCTGCAGCCAGCTTGGACAATTTCAAGATGACTGTACTAAACATGTTTTATTTTAAAATCTCAAGACATTGTCAGTCTCATTCACAAGCCAACAAAACTTTGTGTTTTGTAGATTAAATGTCAGAAGAGAGGACACTGAGTTTGGTAAACTCAGTTGGATACTGGAAGGTTTAAACGTAAGTTTCTTTTTAGTTTCAAAGTGGCTCCCTGAGCATTCACACAGAATATCACAAATCTTTCTTCAGCAGAAGATTTGGCACAAGGGTTGCTTTCTGGACTGTAGAATAAATGTTCTGCCAGATCAAGGGATGGTTCTCCCATATGTATTGGGAATGCCCAGAGGTAGGGGGATTTTGGAATTAAATCCTTAAGGTTATTAATGAAGTTTTTAAAGTGAAGCTACCTATAGACTTCAATCTTATGACAATGGGTATACTAGGAAACACGGCCATAGAGAAAGGTGACCAGCACACCTTCAAAGCAATGATACTAGCAGGAAAGGCAACAATAGCTTTAGGTTGGAAAGATAGAGAAAAATGGACAGTAGAGGTCTGGACTAATTATTTGTTTGAATTTATTCAGTCAGACATCGTGGCAGTAACGTCACAGGAAATAACATGGAAGGCCAAGTCTATTATGTTAAGGACCAGATGGAACTCCTATCTTCAATGGATAACAACTACTGGACCAGAAGACATTCAGTGGAAATTAAAGACATTGTGCCCGTGGCTGAGGACAACTGTTTGAACCCTTCCAATGGATTATGGGTGGGGGAGGGGGTGGGAAGGGAAAGGGAAAATGGTACGGGAAATTAAAAATTGGAAGGAGAGAATATAATGTATGTAAAAATTCTCGTACTTCAATAAAAATCTTTTTTTTAAAAAAATGTTCTGTCAGATTTCTAATGAAGTCTCAACTCTGCATCCATGCTTACAAAGTTCAATGCAGTTGTGACCCTTTTACCTTATTTTATGAGTGAAAATAACTGCTTCAGACATTTTTTTATCAACAAGTTAGGATTACAATCAGTGTCTATTCCAGAGTGTCTATGGAAGTGGTCTTTTCCCCCCCTGTTGAGAGTCACATTTGCTCAGGGTATTGGGCAGTAACCTTTCTACAATTCTCTTATTTTCTCCTGTCTTTGACATTCCCTTTCCCCTTGTTATGTAGTCTGATAGCCATATGAAATTAGGCCAAGGGCCACAAACTTTCTACCTCTGGTCTATCCATTACAGCAGGCATCCCCAATTCCCATCATCCTTGACCACTGGTCCTGTTAGCTAGGGTTCATGGGAGTTGTAGGCCAAAACATCTGGAGGGCCGCAGGTTGGGGATGCCTGCATTACAGTCTTACACAAGTATCCAATGTGAAAACACTTCAGTAATTTGCAATACAAGTACAATTTGATAAGTACAGAAAACCAAATAACCACATTGTTACTGTGCAGAAGTTTCTGCACTTTTAAATGTTTGCTTAAAAAAAAAAAAGCAACACAGACCACCAGTTTTAGCTTTATAGTATTCTGTGGTTGCTGTTGCTTCACTCCTCAGTTATGGACTTGTTATGTTACTCTGCAGTATATACCTATTTGTCCATGTAATCATGAAGTGTTTCATCACTAATTCCTAGTTCTTTATGCATGGAACTAGATGGCTAAACTGCTCTTAGTTGCAAAAGCATATTCATATGGACATTGTTTCAAAAAGTCAATAAAACATTTTATCTTTTCCTTGGTTTTACATTTTTCTCTTAAGAAAAAAAAAGTTCCTTAAAAAATAATTATTGAAGCCTGGGAAGTTTTCTGTTGTGTGCAATTTCACACTTTAAAATCCAGATAAATCATATAAATCTACACATCTAAATGACCTTGAAGTTTGCTCATGCCATACCAAACTGAATCTCAGTAATACTGGCATCTATATAAATTACAGACTATAGAGCTATGTAAACATTCATTTCTATTAATGCAAGCTATTGTATGCCATTACAGTACCAATGTGCATTAAAAATATTTTAAAATATCCCAGAAAGCATTGCAATGAGTTTGATGTGGTTTTAGGGGCCAAATGACTGGCAGTCTTGCAACCAGAACTCTGGTGAAAATGGCAACATAAAGAAGTGGTGTACATTCTGTTAACTTCTGAAGTTGCCTTTAAAATCAATCAAAACAAAGCTTATACAGTAGCACATAACACTTTGAAGATTCAGCATAATGGCAGGGTGCACTGGTGGTAACCATGCTTTAAAACAGAATTTCAGACATTAGCAAACCCACTCAGCTAAAGTGCTTCAATTGCTAGCACTACATAAATCACTTTAATGCATCTTCAAACACGTCTCACAGCTTACTTTCCCTCGAAGTAATATGCAAAATGTGGCAGGCACAGTTGAAAAAAACAACAGTAAGAGTCTTTCCATTTAACAAAAAAATACAATTGGCTGTATGATCTATTAACACAGCAATCCTAAACACACTTTATTTTTAAAAAACGGCTTTACTGAACTTATTTCTAAATTAATGTTCATATAAACATATTTAGGAGAGGTGTAAGATGGGAAGAGCAATCCTAACCCTCCCCAGCGACTGATCTGAGCAATATAGCCATTGCTGCATCTGAAGCCTTGCCAGGTCTTGCTGGTCGGGGCAGAGGAGTGTTGTTGTTTCATTGCACTGACTCCAGGCCGGTGCAACAAAGAGGCCCAAATCAGGTCCTCACTTGGCAATGAATATTCATTGTGTGGTTAGTCGCATTCAATATCCTGGCAAGCTAACAACAGAAAAAAAGATCCCAGACGGGATACTGACAAGGCACTCTAGACACTATACCATTGCCTCTCCAATCCTCTGCCTGTGTTGCCACTTTCTTCTGCCTGACTCCATGAGTACCCACAACTCCAACTGCTGACCAGTGCCCAGCCATATATATGCTTCTGGCCTATCTAGTCCAGTCTCAGCGAATCACACTGGCCAATTCATAGAAGCATAGAGTTGGAAGGGACCACAAGGGCCATCCAGTCCAACCCCCTGCCAAGCAGGAAACACCATCAAAGTATTCTTGACATACGGCTGTCAAGCCTCTGCTTAAAGACCTCCAAAGAAGGAGACTCCACCACACTTCTTGGCAGCAAATTCCACTGCCGAACAGTTCTTACTGTCAGGAAGTTCTTCCTAATGTTTAGGTGGAATCTTCTTTCTTGTAGTTTGAATCCATTGCTCCGTGTCCACCTCTCTGGAGCAGCAGAAAACAACCTTTCACCCTCCTCTATATGACATCCTTTTATATATTTGAACATGGCTATCATATCACCCCTTAACCTTCTCTTCTCCAGGCTAAACATACCCAGCTCCCTAAGCCGTTCCTCATAAGACATCGTTTCCAGGCCTTTGACCATTTTGGTTGCCCTCCTCTGGACACCTTCCAGCTTGTCAGTATCCTTCTTGAACTGTGGTGCCCAGGACTGGACACAGTACTCCAGGTGAGGTATGACCAGAGCAGAATAGTGGTACTATTACTTCCCTTGATCTAGACGCTATACTCCTATTGATGCAGCCCAGAATTGCATTGGCTTTTTTAGCTGCTACATCACACAGTTGCCTCATGTCAAGTTTGTGGTCTACCAGGACTTCTAGATCCTTTTCACATGTACTGCTCTCAAGCCAGGTGTCTCCCATCCTGTATTTGTGCATTTCAATTTTTTTGCCCAAGTGTAGTACTTTACATTTTTCCTTGTTAAAATTCATCTTATTTGCTTTGGCCCAGTTGTCTAATCTGTTAAGGTCATTCTGAAGTGTGATTCTGTCCTCTGGAGTATTAGCCATCCCTCCCAATTTGGTGTCATCTGCTCAGGATGCCTTCAAGCCCATCATCCAAGTCATTGATAAAGATGTTGAATAAGACTGGGCCCAAGACAGAACCCTGTGGCACCCCACTAGTCACTACTCTCCAGGATAAAGAGGAGCCATTGATGAGCACCCTTTGGGTTCGGTCAGTCAGCCAGTTATAAATCCACTGAATGGTAGCATTGTCAAGCCCACATTTTACCAGCTTTACATTCCAATCATGAGACTCATCCCACCAGGTTTCAGTGATGCCTATTATGTCGTATTTAGTTTGCTGTACCAAGAGCTCAAGTTCATCTTGTTTATTTCCCATGCTCTGTGCATTAGTATACAGACATTGAAGACCATTGATCATTCCCCCATGTCTCTTATTTAAGGATATTTTTCTCCCACCACTAGGTCTGCATGCTGTTTGCTCCATTTGGTCCTTGACATTTGGATGATCATCTTCAGCATTTGATAGACTCCAACCTTCAGGACCACTGTCTCCCTCCCCCACATAAGTCAGTTTAAAGCCCTCCTGATGAGGTTTTTGAGTTTCATGGCAAAAACATTCCTTCCAACCCTTGTGAGGTGCAGCCCATCACTTGCCAGAAGTCCGTCATCAAGAAACTGCAGACCGTGATCTAAGAATCCAAACCATTCCTGTTTGCACCATTTGCGGAGCCAGTTGTTCACTTCCCCTATTTTTCCCTCTCTCCCTGGGCCATGTCGTTCAACTGGGAGGACAGATGAGATGACAATTTGTGCATTTAATTGCTTCAACTTCCTGCCCAGAGCCTCATAATCACTTTTGATCTTCTGGAGGCTATGGCTTGCAGTGTCATTGGTTCCCACGTGGACCAAAAGGAAGGGGTATTTGTCAGTGGGTTTTATGATTCCTTGCAGCCGTTCTGTTACATCTTTGATCTTGGCCCCGGGGAGACAGCACACCTCTCAAGACATCTTGTCAGGCCCACAGATCACTGCTTCTGTACCCCTCAGTAGGGAATCCCCTATCACCACTACACGCCTCTTCATAGGCTTGGTTGGGATTCTTCCATGTGCTGTCTCTTCCAAGGTTACCTGCATATTCCCGGAGGACTGACTTTGCTGCTCATCTTCATATTCTAGATCAAATGTGATGAGGGAGAGATCTTCAAATTGAGTCTGTTCCTTGTCTTCCATGTTAAGGGAGAGCACTTCAAATTGATTGTGTAGTTCTAAACCCTCAGAGCGATCCCTGGGCCTTCTACATCTATGAGTCATGTTCCTCCATACATCTGGCTGCTGTCTTGGGGAACTGACCTCCTCCTCAGGGATGTCCCCTGTCTCCTCCTTGGTGCAGACAGTGTGCTCTGCTGCATCCAAGAAAAGCTCCAGGTCTTTGATTTTCTGGAGTATAGAAACACGGGCCTGAAGTTGCTGGACCTTGTTTTCCAGTAGGGCAACCTTGCCTTCCACTAGGGCAACCAACTTGCAATTGCTGCAGGTGTAGCTGCCTACATCCTTTGACAAGAAAACAAACATTGCGCAGGAATTGCAAGTGACTACAGTTGAAAATTCTCAACCTGCATCCACCAATCAAAATATGCATATCTTCTATCCAGGGCTGGGTTACCCATGAGGCAACTGCCTTGGGTAACAGGATCCACAGGGGCTGTAGATCCCTTGTTCCTGATATAGATCTTCACTCATTCCTTTTTTCCTGATGGTGAGGGGGGGATGCCATTTTATGGTTGCCTCAGGTACCAAAATGTATTGGGCCACTCCGGCTTCTATCTCCCTTCTGCATACTGAGAATTCTAACACTAACCCTTCTGCACACAACTGTCAGTTAAGGCCCCAAGCAAATTAAACTAACTTTCACTAGACCAGACAGAAAATACATTACAATGCGCAATGCAATACAAATGCCAGGACAAGTTACACAATATCCATTAAAACGTTGTTCAAATAAGCAGGATTTCTTCCCAGATAGTAAGAGAAATCATTTAATCATGACATACTTCTTGTTCTCAGAAGTGAGCTATAAATCATATGAAAACTTCCCTTCAATCCTCTTTACCTTGAACTCAATTGGTCTTTCTTGATTCAATTTATTTTACTTCAAGCACATCCATCACTTTCTCAAGGTGGCATCTTGGCAGCAATATGGCTAAGGAGCTAAGTTTGTTCTGCAGGTTTAACAGTACCAGCTTAAGAGCCTTTGGAACATTCTTGCACTAGGTAAATTAGTGAGGGCATCCCTGTTCATCAAAAGTTTTGCATTTGAAGGGAAAGTATTTGTAGATATACTTAATACATGCCATTTGGACGTTAGAACAGGTTATTTTTTCTTTCCAAATCCAGCATTCACTTCTAAATCTAACCTGCAATGTGGGACCTAGACTTCAGAGTTGAAAGCAAGATACAGAGCAATTGAGTTTAAGCACTGCATAAGCTACCATGACCCATCTTGAACAGAGATAACTTGGCTCATTGTTCTTCATATTCAGGAGGTCTGCAATGGGTTGTAGGTGGAGCTGCCTTTGACCAAGGTACTAGGGCATATATTTTTGTAGAGCTGTGCTGGATGCCTGTCTGTTTCAGGAACTCATCCATCAAGGCATAAGTGACTTGCGACTGGGTACCTAAAAGATCACCCCCTAACTTATGGGTCTGCCCAAACATTACTTTCATTATCTGAATCCTTTGAGCCATCCCACCACCCAGCTAAGTAACTTCTAGCACTACACAACCAGTGCTCTACAACTGTAAGCTATAAGTGGTGGAATTGCAACAATGGACTGATTCCACTGGACTGGAATTGCTGTGCTAAACTTTCAGATCTCATGCACTTGTGCGTACATTAAATTGATGATGGAAACCATGAGGAATGGGCAGTATGTTAGAAATATGCGAGCCACATTAAAACCGAGCCTGGCCCAAAAGTTCGCGCTCGATGAGAAATCACAAGCGGCCAAAAAACCCGAATGGGCACCATCTGCCAGCGCCACAAGATGTCCTTCTAACATAACGAATAAAGAAGCAAACTGCACCGTCCGCTACAAACCAAATGGAAACACTTCAACCGCCCCAAGGCGCTTCAAGTTTTTCGAACGGATTAGGCTTTTGTAATGTTCCGACTTAAAATGAGGGGACGTGGCCGGGTGCTCCGGATAAAATGGGGCGGGGGGAGGGAAGTTGGGAGGTTCTCCTATTTTGTCGTCTTTGTCACAACCTCGGCGACGTTTCTTTCCTCAACTCGTATGAGCCAGAACCGGCCCCGGACCGAGTGGCTCCCCCGCCGCGGGGGTCTCCCTAGCCTCCCTCCTCCTCAGGCGCGCCGAGGCCTTGCCGGCAACCAGACGCCCCGAAGCCGGAGATGATGGAGGGTCGCTTAGCAACCGCCCCTCCCGCTTCCAAACAGCGGAGGCAACCGCTGGCGCCGAAGCCGCCGGGCGCATGCTCCGTGGGGCCGGGCGGCGGGGTTGTGCCTCCGCTTCCCCTTCCGGCCTCCGCTTCGCTTGGGTCCGCCAGCTCCCGTTAGTATGGCAGAAGGGAGGAGAAGAGAGCGGCGGAGCCCACTCCTGTGGGCGTCAGGTAGTCGCCACGGAGGAGGGAGTCGGTTTCTCCTTCGGGGAGTGGGGAGTGGGAAGTATATGGCGGGAGCGGGAAAGGGTCGGGAGCTGCTCTGGTGGCGGCCAGGGGGCGGGTGGGTGTGAATGGAAGGGGTGGCAAGGGGTTGCTTAAGGGCCGAGGCTTCCCCTGCCTGCCTGGGAAGGGAAATGGCTGCGAGGGTGGGCTTCTGCTGCGTGAAGGGGAAGGCGAGGCCCGTTCAGAGGCGCAAGTGTAGTGGGCGGGGCAGGTTTTTGGGGACCCCGTGGTGGCTTCGACTACTGGCCACCTGCTGCAGTTTTGGCAAATGTCTGGGCCTCTTCTTGACCTAGGGGGGAGTCTGAGGAAAAGACGCCCCACCCATTGGCACCCACAGAGGGGCAGGCAGCACATGGCACCTGCTGCCTACTTGGCCATAGAAGCAAGGGGGGGGGTGACAATGGGCATCTGCCACTCACTCTAGCTTCTTCCCCGAGCTCTGTTTTTGTGGGAAGTACAGTAGTAAGGATGAATGAAGGTGAGGGCGAGAGGCAGCTGTTGCTCTGCCCACCTGTTTGTTTGTTTGTTTTTATCTTCCTCTCTCTGGGTGGGATGGCAGGGAGGATGGAGCCAGCAGGCCTGCCCATAAAGAGCAGGTGGGCTGGGAATGGCACCAGCTGATCCAGCAAGGCCTCCTCTTGCTTGCTGTCTTTTGTTCATTGGCCAGGGGGGTACATAGCTTTGAGGATTCTGGCTTTATTTCTTCACCATAAAGAGGAAGGGGAAGATGTGCAAGAGGGGGAAGTGTTGACAGTACTGTGCCACCAAAAGGGGAGAGGAGGGTGAACAAGCAAGCAGAGTTCTTTTTGCCTATATATGCACCCCAAGAGACAGTGAGCAAGCAGGTAGAGCTTACCAGGGAGAGAGTGCAATGGCCAAGTGATCATCAAAATATCCTGAAGCATTAAATCAGGTGGAACGTGGGTTGGGGTCCATTAGATCTGGAGAGAAGTGAGACTTGGGTGGAAGCTACCAGTAATTGTAGGGGTGTTGTGGAGGTGGGCTACATAAGATATGAACAGACATTAGTATGCATATGTGAGACCAAGATATACTCTCTCTTTTTGGTAGTTGCTGCATTAATTTTGGTAGTTGATGCATCTTTCGTGGAAGACTTAGATGACTCGTAAGTATGCATTGTTTTTATTGTAGATGATGGCTTTAGACATTATTTGAATCCATATATCACATGTAGATGTTTTCTGGTATTCATTGGCAGGTCACCTCATGCAGCATGCTCTTCCTGCACATGAGTATGTTGCAGAGTCCAAATGCATAAAAGTTAGTCACCTTGTCATTCACACATGGACCTTCTCTGTGGTAGGAAACACAAAAGAAAAATAAGAACCTATAATGCATTCAAAAAAGAAATGGGGTTTTAGTGGGGGTGGGCTACAGAGAGGAGCAGGGAGCCAAAGTCCCTTTGTGCAAGCAGAAATTCACTTGTTTAGTGTGGAATTCCATACACAATTTTTTTATCCACATTGCTGACATTTAAGAGGAGAAAACTAAACACAAATCAGATGCAAGCAGTGCTTCCTGGCACCTGACTGCCCTTGTGGATCCTGCCACCTGAGGCTGTTTCCTCACCTTGCCTCTAGAGTGGGTTAGTTAGCCCTGCATACACTATTTAAAAAATCATTTTGCTAGCAGCTGTGAAGCATGTTGCAATCTCCAATGACACAGCAACAAACTGTCAGAAAAGTGCACTCAATGTGAATGTCAAATTGGATTGGTATTGCCCTTTCAGCAGTTTACCTCCACCAGCTGCTTGGAGCCAATAAAGCTCATCAGAAATATCTCATCTCTTAGACACTTAGTTAAGCTGCTGACCCACCCAACTTTGCAGAACAGTCTGGGCTCGGATACTGGCTTCATCAAAACTGTTTCTCTGTCTGGTTTTGAGTTACAGGCATCTAAATAGCCATGTTCCCTCTATTATTATTATTTATTAAATTTGTATACTGCCCTTCATCTGAAGATCACAGGGCAGTTCACAACATAAAAATAAAAAACGAGAACACCAAATACATAATCAAACAAAAACAAACCAATAGCCGCCATCCCCAACCCCCAAAGCACGTAAGCATTTCAGATCAGGGCTTTGAAGTAGGGGAATGGGATTTATAGCTTTTCTTTTTTCCATTTTCCCTGTAAAAATTGCCACCCCAACTGCTGACCACATGTAGGACAAATATTTCATGTTATAGTATTTGTTGCTTGCAACTGCTTTTACAAGGGGGTGGTGGCGCTGTGGGTTAAACCACTGAGCCTAGGGCTTGCTGATCAGAAGGTCGGCAGTTCGAATCCCTGTGACAGGGTGAGCTCCCGTTGCTTGGTCCCTGCTCCTGCCAACCTAGCACTTCGAAAGCACGTCAAAATGCAAGTAGATAAATAGGAACCGCTACAGCGGGAAGGTAAACGGCATTTCCATGTGCTGCTCTGGTTTGCCAGAAGCGGCTTTGTCATGCTGGCCACATGACCTGGAAGCTATACGCCGGCTCCCTCGGCCAATAATGCGAGATGAGCGTGCAACCCCAGAGTCGGTCACGACTGGACCTAATGGTCAGGGGTCCCTTTTTAAGTGTGGGCATGGGCACACAGGATACTAGTTTCCTTATCTCGCCTAGTTTGTAATTTAAATACAGAATCATAGAATATTAGAGTTGAAAGGGACCCCAAGTGTCATCTAGTCCAACCCCCTGCAATGCAGGAATCTCAGCTAAAGCATCCATGACAGATGGCCATCCAACCTCTCGTGGGAGTCTGTTCCACTCTTACTGTCAGAATGTTTTTCTGAATGTTTAGTTGGAATCTCCTTTCTTGCAACTTGAGCTATTGATCCTTCCCTCCAGATCAAGAGAAAGCAAGCATGCTCCCTCCTCAATGTGACAGCCCTTCATATATTTGAAGATGGCTATCATATCTCCTCTCAGTCTCCTCTTTTCCAGGCTAAACATACCGAGCTCCTTCAAGCACTCATAAAACTTACCTTCCAGACCCTTGATCATCTTGGTTGCCCTCCTCTGCACATGTTCCAGCTTGTCAACATCCTTCTTAAATTGTGGTGCCCAGAATTGGACACAGTATTCAAAGTGTCGTCTGACTAAGGCAGAATACAGTGTTACTACCCTTGATCTCTACACCATACTTCCGTTGATGCAACCTAGAATAGGGTTAGCTTTTTTTGCTGCTGCATCACATTGTATTTGTTTGCTCTTACAGTAATGAAGACCCAACTGAAATACATTTGACTGGTTAAAAAAAACAAACCTCGTTCTTACAGTTGTAATTTTAAGCTTGATTTATATTGCATATATCTTGCAGATTGCATGCTGCACTTTTACATATTAAAACACTTTAGAAATGTAAGAAATGGACTGTAAAGTAACACAATAGACAAAGTATATGTTGTGAGCTGTATATATATATAGACTATGCCAACAAAATAGTGATGTAATGGTTGTTTACCATTATAGATATCAGATTACTAATCTGTAATATGTGTTGGCAAATAATTAGTTGACCTTAATCGCATGCTCAGAATTATCATATGCCTGAACATGTTAACCCGTTTTAGCTTTTTAAGCCTCTTACAAATTATTTAAGACCTATTAATTTTGGTGGTGGTTGCTACTATTACTACTACTAATAAGCATATTTTCTTGTATTGCTTAAGTGCATAGGTATAAACATTTTTAGTGTGGTCGTCAATATTTATGATCTATTGCTAGTTTTCTTAGGTCCACACGATAATGGTTATTATCATGAAGGATGGGAATGATTTATATTCTGTTAACAGCAAGGTATGAAAGAGCCTTCAGTAGTAAAAACAAATTCTTCTCTTGCTTTTGTATTATTTTAATAAAATGTAAAATACTTGTCGAGCATATTTAATCAGTTACGTTTCTTTCTTAGGTTTAAAGAGAACCGTAAAGATGACATTTGGCTTGTAGATGTGAGTATAACAGCAAAAAAGCAAAACAAACAAACCCCACACCACAAAACTATTCATAAACACATTTTATCTTTGTTTAAAAAAAGCTTCTACATTCATGCTTATCTTAATCTCCACAGAAGAAAAAAATAAGTTATAAATACAATACAATGAATTATACTTATCAGGAGTGGATTCTCATAATACCTGAGGGTTTAATGTATGTACTCGTTGTTGTGTGGCCCTAATAAAAAAGATTCCATTGTTGAAAAATCTGGAGTGCAAATGTTAATTATGTTGATGGGCAGATAAACTCTTTGTAATGATATGATAATCCAAAAATTGCTTTGTTTCAAGTTGATCGCATGCAATTTTGCTTTGCATGTGTATTGTATCATATATAAAAAAAGTAGTGAACTATAGTAGTACACTACTGCACATTGAAGTATACCTGGACAGCACTGTTAATATGCAGCATTTTAAAGACACAGATACATGAAATTTTTGTTTGCTTTTATTTTTTCAATTAGTATAATTTTTTGTTGAGTTTTTTATTTATTTTCCGAATAAATGCCCTGTATCTGAATTGATATTCTATTATCCAAGCAGATACTGGAAGAATTCATTTTATTGTAGAAGTGTAATGATGAGGAAACTCAAAATGTACTGCTAAATAACAAATTTTGTGCACATTTCAGAAATGTGGTAGTTTTCATCTGTCCACATTGGTGGTTTCATATACAAGTACAAGTTTAATAGTTTCTCCAAAGAGTTCACTGGCTGTTTGTTTTTGTTTGTTTTTTGCGTATTCTCAGTTTTATGCACCATGGTGTGGCCATTGCAAGAAGTTGGAGCCAGTGTGGAATGAAGTTGGTAAAGAGATGGGAAGCACTGGTTCACCAGTCAAAGTTGGGAAGATGGATGCAACTTCTTATTCTAGTAAGCGCTCTAGTAAGGTCTTCTGATCTCTGTTAGAATTTATACTCTTTGAAAGTAACATGAAAGCCAGTAAGTTAACCAAACACATATAAGCAATTTCAGTGTTGGTACAAAGCTCAGTAGGGAAATTGGCATGGCCTCTTGACCTCTATTCTTTCATGGAAGGATTCAGTGAGTACCGTACATCACCTGACAGCCTGTTCCTATAGAAATAGAATTACCTATATATGCAACAGTTCGTATGTTATAAAAATGTCTGCTGCTGTTTGTTTGCCACTACAAGAAATGCCAGTAGTATGTTTTGGAATATTTTAATTGTATTAATTAAAAGTGCCCTTTTAAATGCTCGGTTATACTACTGTTTGTTTGTAGGCATTGCCTCTGAATTTGGAGTTCGAGGCTATCCAACAATTAAACTGTAAGTAGAATTTTGTGTCTTGTATGTTAAAACTTTAGTGCTTTGTAGTATCATTAGTGTCTCCTGTGCAAAGTTTTCCATTCTGATGTACTGGACCATTATTTAAGTTTCTTCTTTGCTCCCCACTCCTGATTCACCTAAAAGCTAACTGATGTTGTGAGGAACATCATTGCTGCTTAGCTGCCCCTCCCACTGCAGTAAGGCTGTCGAAATACGTTGCTACTGTGTGTTCATAAAATGTGAGCCCTGGGTTGAACTTTTTCCAGTTAACTGTATGTGCTAAAAATATTGCAGCACTTGAAATATTCATCCAATATGTTGACTATTATTTTACGTAGGTTAAAGGGTGATTTGGCATACAACTATAGAGGACCCAGGACCAAAGACGATATTGTTGAGTTTGCAAACAGAGTAGCAGGGTGAGTATAGCTTCAGTTTTGTATGGCATATGGAGTGGAGAGTATGTGGCAAGGGTAGAATGTGGGTGACTTAGCCCATGGTACACTATACAACCAAAGTGGCTTAATGTCATAACTGACAATTGATTACTGTATGCTGAGATAGCTCATAATTCTATTTCATATAAATATGAAATATAGAAAGAGTGATTATGTGAAAGTGACATCTTGACTTCTAAAATCCATCCAAGTAATATGTTTAATCTAGCATGCATACATGAGCCCTTGAATCTGTTGCAGGTATCATATTTTCCCCTCTTGCCTCTCTAAACTTTCCTTTGGTTTTCTTTACAAAGCCTTTAGATTTCTGTCTTACGAACTGTTCACATAGCTCAGCCCATGAATATCCTGGTCTTGACAGGCAGTATGATTACATGAAAAGATTTGTCACCCAAAGCCGCTTCTTTAATAAGTTATTAGTATATGTGCTTGTCATTCCAAGGTCAATTCCTTCTTATTCTGTCAGAAGGAGGGGGAGATCTTTGTTGTTGTTCCAGAAAATTTGTGCGATAGAAAAATTAAGCTACAATTGTTGATTAACTGTCAGTTAATAACAGCACTTTTCCCAGACATCTATTCTGTGCCTTAGTCTGTAGTCACAAGATGTTAAGATAAAATGTAGCCACCTTATTGTGATGTCTGCATGGAGCCTTAGCAGCTATTTCTTTAACAAATGCCTATGATCAATTCCTAGAAGTCTTAAAAACATAGCTATCATAGTAGGAAACACTGGGAGAAAATACATCTAACAACATGATGAAATTACCACTAGAGTTCTTAATTAAGCCTTTAAAATGTTTCTATATTGACTCCAGTAATGATGCAACTATAGAACACAGTTGCTGAACTGGAAAGCTAGGATAGGATGATGTAACATTTCCTAATAATTATTAGATGCTAGATGAAAAGAAATGCTAGCAGCATTTCCCTTCCCCCATTTTTAAAAATAAGTATTTTGCAAGGCAAAAGTTCACTGATGATTTTCATGTGTTCTCCTCAAATTCTAAGCACTTAGATAATTTCTTAGTGTTGTCATCTGATACTTGAAAGTGAATCCTTTAAAAAAAATGAAAATAAAGGTTTTTGGTGGATAATGCCAATACATGAGGTTAGCACATTGTAGTTGATTCCCTACCCCACCCCCACTCCAATGTAATTGTTGAAATATTTACAAGAGAAGACAAGCTGGTGTGATTCAGCACCCCTGTATTGAGTTCTCATTGGTCCTAGATTTAAAGGTGTTTAAAATTATCAGTACTCGGGGACAGCAATTGGAAGCTGCTTTTCTTGCTCCCATTTCTCTTGTTTTCTTTATTTTATTCTTCAGGCCTATTATCCGACCCCTCCCTAGCCAGCAGATGTTTGAACATGTGCAAAAGAGGCATCGTGTATTTTTTCTTTACATTGGTGGAGAATCTCCATTGAAGGTTTGAAACTTCATTTAAATTTTTGTTTGCTGATTCCAAAAGAGTATAACGTTTTTAATACATGCTTCCTAAGATTGTTCTGGTAGCTGGCATCTCAACCCTAAGTAATTTTACCAAATTTGCAAGGGTACTTAAAGTTGCAGCTTTGGGACAATCAATCAATCAATCAATCAATCAATCAATCAATTCAGTGCAGTGAGGTAGATATATTTAGATTCATAGAATTGTAGAGTTGAATTTAATGATGCTAAGATGAGAGAAATCAGTGTTATTCCCTTGAAGAAGAAGATTCGTAGAAATTGAGTTGTTAATCTCCTGGAAGTACAAAAATGGGCCTGTGGATTGTGCCTTTAGGATTTCATACCATAACCTACCCTGCAAATTGAAGGAATGGTGTGGGAGGGAATGGACGAATAAGAGTGCTACTGCTGTTGCCTTAACATCATGAGGATCAGCTGGCTGTAGACAGACACATGCCGTGTTTCTCCAAAAATAAGACACTGTCTTATATTTAGTTTTCCTAAAAAAAAAAAAAAAACCACGGTGGTAAAAGGCAAAAGATTAATATGTTCTGAAGAGAAACCAGAGAGAAACCAGGAGCGAGGGTAATTCTAGCTCAGGTCTGGAAACAAGAGTTAATTCCATCAGTAGAAGACTGGAGAAGGAAAATGGTGGAATATATGGAAATTGCAAAACTAACATCGAGAATAAGACAGCAAGGCAGCGAGGTGTACATGAAAGAATGGGGAAAATTTATAGCATATATAGATAAGATAGTTGAAACAAAATAACATCTTAAATAAGAAATTACTCACAGAAGGAAACAAACCCACAACAACAAATTAAAAATCTTTATTGGACATACAGATAGAAAATACAGTACAATGTATAGTAAAAATAAAATAAATAAATAAATAAATAAATACGCATATATATATATATATTTATATATATACAAAAAGAGGATTAAACAAGAAAATATTAGTACAAAAAGAAAGATGATGAAGGTTTAAAAACGATATGAAGAATGTTGAAAATAGACTGAAACGATAAGGAATGTTATACCGCGCAACCAAACACATGAATATAAAAACAGCAGAAGAAAGTAGTGTGGAAGTCGATCATCGGAATTTTTTGTAACTTTAGGTTTGAACTTTAAGAGTTGTTGTTATTATTACTATACTAAGTTGTATTTTTATTTGAGAATTATAGAGAATTTGTAAAGATAATGAATGTAATGTGCCCAAATGTTTGATAATGGAGTATGTGGTTTGCGAAAACTAATAAAAATTAATTTTAAAAAAACACATGATGGCTTATTTTCAGGGGATGTCTTGTTTTTTTTATTAAGTATGGTACTAACCTACAAGGTTAAACTGCCTCTCACTATGGCTTATTTTTTGGGTATGGCTTATTTTCGGAGAAACACGGTAGTATGACTATGTTGAGACACAGTCACAAGTACTTAAGGCCAGGGTTGGGAACTTGAAGCCTAAGGTCTTGATGTTGCTTTCAGATTAGTTTTGTGGGGGCTGTGGGGAAACATGAGGGGAAAGGAAGGGGAAGCTAGAATAAATGGAGAGATGAGAAATTTAGAAATTTCCTCTGCAAGTGATCAGTAGCCATATGCTAAGAGTGATCTGTCCCTTCTCCGGCAGCCTCCTGGGAAGGAAGGATGGGTGAGAGAGAGGAAAGGCTGTTCATCCGTGACTTCAGGTCCCAACACCAGCATGCAGCTCTCAACCCAAAAAGGTTCCTTGCCCCTGCTTTGGTTAATGAGGAACCAACATTTAGCAGTGAAATAAGCAACATTGTATTTTTGTTTTGCTATGTTTATTATGAAGATTGAGAAACTGTTTTAAAATGTCTATTTGTATTTCCACAGGAAAAATACATAGAAGTTGCTTCCGAACTAATTGTTTATACCTACTTTTTTTCTGCCTCAGAAGAGATACTACCTGAGGTAAATTTATTCAAGAATGTATGTAAATAAACACTGTTAGATTACCATTAAAAATGTTTGAGGTGGTGGTGGTCGGGTGTTTTCATGTTTTGTTTTGGTATGCTTTACATGAATGCAAGTAAGAGTTGTCATTTTAAGTCTTTCTCCATAATCGGAAATGAGCCATTTAGGTGTGACAATGCAACATGTCCAGTTATGGCTTTGTGAAGCAGCCATAGCTGATAAGGCAAGGCACTGTTAAATTTCAGCTCCATTGCCTGAATTCCACAATCGGCACCATCTAAAATTAAGAAGAGACTCTTATAGGGCACACAGTTTAGTTGCACATGTTCTGTTTAGGTCTGTCTTTCCTTGAGGTCTTTGAAAAGGGGGATGGGGCTGATTCTGGGTCTGATATTTCTTTGTGTAAAAGAAATGGAGCTGTTGGGAGTATAATTTTGTCATGTTCTTGTTGCCACTTGGCAAGGGAAAATGGAAACAGGGCAACTTCAATCACTTAATGGGAGACTATGGGTGATGAAAGTGATTTGTAGAGGACAGGATAGTAATGTTTGGAGGTTGCAATGGTAAGGCTGGAATTTAACATCATGCCTTGCCAGACAGAACAGTCTCCCTTCTCCTCCCCCTGCATGCTGTTCTGTGGGTTCTCCTGACACACCCCAGTGGATTTGTGGGATCAGGGGTGCAGGGGTGAAAGCCTCATTGCTCTAGTGAAAGCCTTTGCAGTGGCTTTCGCTAGCACACCTGGTTAGTGGAAACTGGTCCTAAGTCTTCTCAATAATATTTTGTATCATTCAAAATACACCAGTGTGGTGTAGTGGTTAAGAATGGTAGAATAGTAATCTGGGGAACCGGGTTCGCGTCTCCGCTCCTCTACATGTAGCTGCTGGGTGACCTTGGGATAGTCACACTTTTCTGAAGTCTCTCAGCCCCACTCACCTCACAAAGTGTTTGTTGTGGGGGAGGAAGGGAAAGGAGATTGTTAGCCACTTTTAGACTCCTTAGGGTAGTAATGATAAAGCGGGGTATCAAATCCAAACTACTACTCCTCCTCTTCTTCTTCTCTCTCTGTGTGTATATGTATATTTAGAGAGAGACCCAATGCTGTAGTGCACTTAAGATAGTTAGATCTCTCTTATCCTAGTTTGCATTCTGATGCAAAAAGAAGTTTAAAAGATGCACCCTATCATAGCTGCCAAGTTTTCCCTTTTCTCGCGAGGAAGCCTATTCAGCATAAGGGAAAATCCCTTTAAAAAAGGGATAACTTGGCAGCTATGCACCCTATACTAGTTATATTTGTGGTGCAAATGTAAATACTTTACCAGCCCAATTCAGTACTATACAAAGATTTTTTTTAAAACGACTTATCCCCATTGTGCTGTCATTGTTTTGGGTGGCAGATGTATTATAAGAGTTAGATCCTCTCTTGAAAATGACCACAGTGGTGGTGGTGAGGTTCAAGGTAAAGTTCAAAAGACAATTCCTTGCATTTTTATTCTTTGACAGCTTGATGCACAAAAAGCAATGAGGCTATTTTTAATGAACACAATTTATTGTCTCTGCTGGCTTGCAATTTATCCCACTTTGTGCTAATTTTCTTACTATCCTCAGGGTTTGAAACTGCAAAAAATAGGGACAATAGAATTTTAAATTATCTAGAGAATAAAAGTACTAAGGCCAAAATCCCTTTAAAAAACAGGTTCTCATTTTAAATAGGAAAAGTACACCATACTTTTACACTAGAATTTTTCTAGAAGTGTCAAGAACGCCTTACTTGAACATAGGCATTGCACATCTATGATACAGCAAACAAAAATATTAACATTTATTCACCAGCTAGTTTTGTTATGTAATACACAAACCTTTTAATTGTTACACATACTAAACTGGAAAATCAAAGCTAAATTTCTAATTTGTTGAATAACTTGAGCTATAAAAGTACATAAATAAAATTTCCTCATATCCCACCTCCTTTCTTAATAGAACATTTCTGCCCACAGTTTATTTTTGGGTATTGTCAGTTTTCTCCTTCAAAAATGGTGCCTAGCTTTTCTGTCATCCAACTGGGGAAAGAGATTGGGAAGAATATCTGCATCAGAAGTGCATTGTCAGTGTATTATGTTGTGATGCTCATTTTTAATTTTATGTATGACTTACATTTTATATTCCTGCCTTTCTGCATATAGCACCCAAGGCAACTAACAGCAATACAAATGAAAAATATAATGAGCCCAACTAACAGAATGAGAAAGCAAATAGAACCCGTAAACCAGTCAAAGAAACCAACAGATGTAACTTTTTAATCTACAGCTCATCTTAATATATTTTGATGTGACGTCAGCTTGACAAGCCAGTGCCAAATAAAAATTTAAATCTTCACCTGTTGAAAGAGAGACATTAAAGAGGGTGGTGATGTAGGCATCTCTAGGCAGGAGACACCATGGTGCTTTTTTTTTTTACACCTTCATACTGTTTGTTTTTATTCAGTGACTTTGTGTTTTATGAATATTTATAAGCCACTTCATGGTCTATAACTGAAAAGTAGAATCAATAAAAAACTGGGAAATTTGAATGTATCCTGGAAGTTTCTTTGTGCCCTTAAAGTGTTTGCTTTATCTTTTTGTTATCTTTCAGTATGTGTCACTCCCTGAGATGCCAGCTGTTATAGTTTTCAAAGATGGAACTTATTTTGTGTATGATGGTAAGTTATAGATCAAGAGTAAAATGTCAGTAACATGTATCAGATTCCTCCCCCCTGCATTTTAAGGATTCTCGCCCTAATACGTCTCAGTCTAGATGTTGTTACATACTTTTCAAAAATATCAAAATGTGTGCACAGTCTTTGATAATTTAGAGATGTAAAAGCAGTGCCATGCCGGCTCAGACTGTGACTGGCATCTATGTCATGTGCTTCAAAGTAGGTTGTTCCTCTTATTTATTAATTATTAACAGGCACTCTGTAAGTTTCAGTTGTGCACATGGTGCTTTGGTAGGCCTAGTGTATATTCTAATTCCCCTCTTTCCCCCAGGTTTTCTTTTCCAGTTGACTTGGGATTCTGTAGCTTTGAGAATGTGCTGTCCTCGTACAGGTGTTCTGGGGTTCCTTCCCATTAATATTTTTACCTGAAATTGTTGCTGGTCTGGTAGTTCTACAAAATTTGAAGTTCCCCAAAGTCTACTGGCACTTCTTTCTTCTTCCTGGATCTTCCTACTTTGGTTATATATGGGTTTGGATCCAGACCTACTCTTCCATGAATGGAAGGGCTCCTTCCATTTATGGAAATGAGTCAGATCCAGTTGAGGCTGCATCTCTGCTTACTGAAACTCACAGTGACAGAAGAGGGATGGGTGGTTGTCACTTAGCTGCACCACCTGCTCTGAAGAGTACGTCAATACTTTGCAGCAGATTATAAAGGGAACTGCCATTGAGTGGGACAATTGGCTAAAATTGCCTTTCGCCTACAGAATAATCTATTTTTGAATTCCACTCTGAGCAATTTTTTTTATACTGGGAGTAGATCACAGTCTCTTGGGAGTTGGACATGCCTGTATGATAGTGTTAGAAGAAGGCATACGTATTTCATTTTTTCTTTCACTTTTTTTTCTTTTTAAAGAATATGAAGATGGTGATTTGTCATCCTGGATAAGCAAGGAGAGATTTCAGGGGTATCTTAATGTTGATGGATTTACTCTGTATGAACTTGGAGACACAGGTAAGACATCCTTCCTTCAGAACTTTATTGTACGTTACATTAATACTTTTGTATGTAATGTCAGCTGCAATTTTTAAAAGCTGCTTTATGATGTGCTATACCGGGGAAACATCAAAGGATTTAATGGATTGTGGATTTTCCACTGATGCACATCCCTTCTTCAGATCCTGCTTTATGATGCCAAACATTCACACTACTAATAATGCTAGTAATCAGCACTCTTCAAAACTCCCTTCCTATGGAAAGCTAAATCTAGGCTTGAGCTCCTCTCCCAGATATGATATCTTTCCATGGGCAGCAAAATTCAGTCTTGCAATCCCCCACATATTTTGAAATGGGAGAGTTCTCCTGTAACAGTAACCTACTGAACATTGAAAGGTGATAGGCATTGTGTAGGACACACACAGAATAACTTCAGAAGAAAGTTTAATAGTAGTGATGGAGTTTCCAACTTAAATACTCTATTCTGCTCCATGTCTTCCATCAAGGTTTATTGTAGCTTGTGTATCTAAGACCTTTCCATTTGAGAAAGTGCTTTGTGGTTGGGCATGAGTAGTGTTTTATTTTGAGTAGCATTTTCCATTTCTGGAGCATTTGGCAATGATATATATATAATGGTTACAAAATAAAAAAATTCCTTCAGTAGCACCTTAAAGACCAACTAAGTTTATATTTTGGTATGAGCTTTCGTGTGCATGCACACTTCTTCAGATACACCTGATCTGAAGAAGTGTGCATGCACACGAAAGCTCATACCAAAATATAAACTTAGTTGGTCTTTAAGGTGCTACTGAAGGAATTTTTTTATTTTGCTTCGACTCAGACCAACACGGCTACCTACTGGTTACAAAATAGCTGTTCTGTGTCTTTGGGGATGGGAGGTTACTTAAAGAAGAAACATCTTTCTGTAGACATATCCTAAATTTAATTCTGTGTCTTTTACTTTTTAGGAAAACTTGTGGCTATTGCAATTATTGATGATAAAAACACTTCTGTTGAACATATTAGGTATGTTGGTGTGTATACATGATAAAACATAACAAACCATTTAGAAAATGACACCTCTTGAACATCAGACTGCATGAACCCAGCTCTAATCCCTAACTTGTCTGTTGTTGGACTACGTTGTTTAAATACTAATATAAAAAGAAGCTGCACATCAAAAACAAGCCATAGGTTTATTCAGATATTATTAATAAAGGGAAAAGAGTATGGTCCTATGTACAGTTACTAGGAATTAAGTCCCGTTGAACTCACCATTCATGGGATCAGGTTTCCCTTTCCTTTTTTCGCCAATTATTTTTATTGATTTTCCAAATTATTACAAATTAAACCAAATTAATTTAATTTAATACATTCTCATTAAAAAAACAGGTTAAAAAAACAGGTTAAAAAACTGGTTTCCTGTCACGTTACAGGATATGTCCAAGATGCGTCTCCACTGCTGCATCCATTGTCACTTAAGTCTCTAGCTGACATCATTTCACTTGCCATTGTTGTCCATTCATTCAGCTGCCCTTTTTATCCTTTTTATCAGATAGGATTGAGCTGTATGTCAGACATATGAAGCTACTGTATTGAAGGGCACAGACAAATACAGTCATACCTTGGTTGTCAAACGGAATCGGTTCCCGAAGTCCATTCGACTTCCGAAAACGTTTGAAAACCAAAGCACGGCTTCCGATTGGCTGCAGGAGCTTCCTGCACTCAATTGGGAGCTGCAGAAGCCATGTTGGACATTCGGCTCCCAAAGAACGTTTGCAAACTGGAACACTTCCAGGTTTGTGGTGTTTGGAAGCCAAAATGGACGAGTACCAAGGCATTCAACAACCAAGGTACAACTGTATTCATATAGTATGTAGTGGCACAAAACTGAGTAGAATCTGGATTTCTTGTAAATCGGGAGCCATGGAGCAGTCTAGATGTAATGGCCAAACCGTACCTTGGCCTTCATAAACAGGCTTTATGCTTAGGTACTCCCTTATCTCCATGGCCCAATGTGTTTCATTGCTGAATGTGTAGCAATGCTGAACAATACCATTGCTGAATAGATTCTGTTTCTATTTGTGGAAATACTGTGAAATGTTTCTTTTTACAGGTTGAAGTCTATTATGCAGGATGTTGCAAAAAATCATAGAGACCACTTTCATAGGTACATGCATATATTTAATCACTTGTTAATTGTTCCTAGTCGTGTGTTGAGTGTGTTGAATAAATACTGCAAATTCTAGTAGTTTTGACCGTGACAGTTAACAACAAATCCATTCATAATAGCTAGGTAATCTTAAGACCATATACACAAATTGTCCAAATTTAGGAGAGAAGTGGAAGAAACTAAGCTTTAGGCGTTGCATACGTTTTGAAAATGTGTGTGTGCTGCATTTTCTTTTAAAAAAGACTTTTAAAATACCCTAACACATGTATGTCACACATTTGCTCTCTAGCACCTTCTGATGTCAAGATAGAATAGAAACTACGTTCTTCCTTGAAAAAGTATAGCTTCACAAATAACTGTAATGAGAAATAAGTAATACTGAGATGGAAAAGCTCTTTCATTTTATTAGCTCTGTAATATGTGTGCAGTTCGGTTTACCATATTGACATCAATTTAAACTGCAATTATTAGCCACTTGAAAATACAAATATTAGCTCATGCAGAGCAAGATACTTTTGCATTTTTTAAGCTTTCAGATATATGAACAGACTGCCAGATCCTTAATGGATGTAGCTAGATGTTTATCCTGGCACTACTCTTCTGAGAATAGTTTCCTAGTCCAAAGGGACCAAGGTACAGGAGATAGCAAAGCTGTACAACAATGTTGCTACCCATGGGTTTTGTTCAACTAAGGGCAGCTCTTCTGGAGGTTGTAAATTACTTGTGCACAAATGATGAAGTGTGAGAGTGGTCTAGGCTAGGGGAATGCAGAAATGTGCAGAATTAATCTATTTTTTTGTACTCAATATTTGGATCTTAATTTTTAATTCTGTTCTTGTTAGTTGTGGGGAGGAGCAAGGGGTTATGGTAATAGGCACTGGAGTGCCCCTCTCACATTTCTGGCCACTACTTGTAGTATTGTTTGGCCTGTCCAGTTTCTTTGGATCCAATAATTTCGGTATTTTAGTATTTTGTTGGAAGCCGCCCAGAGTGGCTGGGGGAACCGGGCCAGGTGGGCGGGGTATAAATAATAAATTTATTATTATTATTATTATTATTATTATTATTATTATTATTATTATATTACAAGGCATAGATCCAACTGTTTAAACAAAATATGCACACAGTCCCATGCTTTTGCCTAGCTATGGGTTGCATCCAGTGCTCTGTTAGCAGAGTTCTGCTAGCACATCGAGACTTCCATTTCCTCTCTTCCGCCTGTGTATCCACAAAATCTGAACACATAGGAGAGGAAGAAGAAAGTGTGTTGTATGAACAGAGCTGCAGCATTGGATATGACCCTGTGTTATCAAATCCTCCTCCTCACAAATACAGTTGCTGAAATTTGCTGAAATTAGTCCATTTTTTATAATTTGAAGTAACTACCATAATAAATAAATAAATAAATAAATAAATAAATAATAATAATTTATTAATAGTTTCCCCCAGCCACTCTGGGGGTGGCTTTCAACAGAGCATTAAAAACAGAATAAAACTTCAAACATTAAAAACTTCCCTAAACAGGGCTGCCTTCAAGTGTCTTCTAAAAGTGCAGAAAAGCATAAAATGTGATTAATTGGCGTGGCGAGCTCTATATTAAGAAGAGAGTATCGCTAGAACTCTGAAAAGGAATAAGCATGTTAGGAGTGATAATACAAAAGAACTTTTTTGTTGTGGGTTTCATGCTATCTTTTCACTAAGTCACACATCCCTTAAATCAGGATCCCTAATTCCCCCACTCCCCATGGGTTGGTGAGACTGCCTTAATAACAAAAGGCGATTTAACACCTGACAGAGTTCAGGGGAAGTAGCTGTTACGCTGATCAGCTGATCAGTGT
The DNA here is from genome assembly GCF_963506605.1 of Zootoca vivipara. Lineage (NCBI taxonomy): Eukaryota > Metazoa > Chordata > Lepidosauria > Squamata > Lacertidae > Zootoca > Zootoca vivipara. The sequence continues at coordinate 52,115,644 of NC_083283.1, read as the reverse complement.
GGTAGCAGTAACTTCCTGTGACACACTTTCACTGCCGGTCAGTTGATCGGCTCTGGGAGCGGCCATTCAAACGAGCTTGCTGTAACTGCTGATCAGCAGTTGCAGAAAATCTGTTTGGCAGAAGCAGTTTTGATTCAAACCACTGCCTCCAAATGAGGAACCTCCAAGTTTGCCTCCCAAGTTCTCCAAATATAGATGGATACAACCTGCTGTCATCTTTTAAAAGTTAGGTTTAATTAACAATTTGTATTTTGACTCTTCACAGGAGCTTCCAGTTTGGCCATATGGATGGTAATGAATACATGAATAGTTTACTAATGGAGTAAGTATGTTTTTGAGATTTCATGCTAATAATATCATTTGTCTAATAAGGTTTATATTTTGAAACTCTGTTCTTATGTTTGCTTTAAGCAGGTTACAAATATCTGTAGAAAGAGAGCATATAAACTTGGTAGATGTGTGAAAGCTGATCACTACATGCATTGGTTTTGCACAATGTAGGATGAGATACTCTGCCCAGTGATTGCCTTCACAATAATGGGTTCAGCATGTTCCCTCTATGGAATTGCTGTGAACCCTGGAAATTTATCATATGAATTGTCTGTGCCAAAGTTACACACTTGTCCTAATTTTATGATTTGTACTGTTTTGTGTGTTTGTGTTTAAAATAAATAAATAAAATAAAATTTGTGTTTAAAATAAATAGCACTTGGATATGGCCCTTCAATGTGCAATAAAACCATTTTACTTTTAAAGAGAACACTTTCATTACAGTATATATAAAACCTAGATACTTAAAGTTTGTATATAACTTTTTCCACTAGATGGCAGGATGGGATGGTAAATGGAGAGAGAAAAGGCACATAAATGGGAGCTGAACATGAAACACACACACACACACACACACATTCTGATTGAGGCTTATATATACTGAGAAATGATTACACACCATTAAGGAGAAAAACGTATTAGGAACTTATGACTTTGTTTTACATGCTTGATGGATTTTGAATTTCAGCTATTGTTGCTGAGCTTTTATGGCCTAGAAGAGGCGTATAAAGCTCTCAAATCTCTCTTTGAGAGGATTCATAAGGGCAGCTCCGGGTTATGTTCCATTGTTTTGGCAGAGCAATAACCCTTCTTTTTCCTGAATAGACGCTCAAATTACACCAAAGCTTAAAGCTTGGAAGCTCACATCTGATACCTATGTTTCCCAGCAGAAATGAGGCCATTCCTGCAGATCAGGCATTGGTTGAAACAACTTTGCTGAAGGCTCCCCCCAAAAAGCTCAACACCTTTGGTCAATCCAATGGGTAGATCACTGCCAGTTTTTTATAGTGGGAATAGATCACAGTCTCTTGGGAGTTGGATATGCCAGCTGTAATAATGAGAAGCCATGACTAGCTCTCCTTGGCTTGGTCCACTTGATAAATTACAATATTATTCCAAATGTAGTCTGTAGATATAGTTGGCAAAAGACTTCCTGCTGGAGACTACAGCAAATGGTATTTTGGCAAAAGACTTGCTGCTGTAAACTACAGCAAATGGTACTTTTGGGCATGTTGTAGAAGTTAGTAGCTAGCTACAATGGCAGTCATGGGGACAGGGTGGATTTGATTTAAATCAATCTGATTTAAATCACGATTTAAATCACGATTTAAATCACTAGTCAGTAAGGCTTGATTTAAATCATAGTTTTCTACATAAAGACTAATTCTTGCTGGTATAACTTTAATATGCAAGTAGATGAAGATTTTTAGAATAACAACTTTTCATATTAGTTTTTTATCCCCAGTTTAATAGGTTAATCATTCATATTTGGACAACTTTACTGTTGTACTTAGGAAGGAGAAAAATAATCATTACCTTAATAACAACAATTTAAATAGATTTATTCAACTGAAACAATAAGATTACAGCATGTTATTTGCTTAAACAAACATCCATGCTTGTTAACTAATTTGGCTAAACAAAAAACAAAATATATATATATTTTAAAAAATTTAGACTGTCAGCCCAGCCTACACATGAAAAACTTAAATACTGTCCACTCCAAACAATCAGAAAAATATTGTTTCTATTCTATTCACTTAACTTCTTGAAACTTAGCACTGAAGGGGTTGTTTCTGTATTCATAGGTTTGTAGAACAATAGGATTAAGGTCTTTTTCTCAACTCTGTTCATGTTATAACATTTTTGCTGTGAAGAAGAGGCATGTGATCTCTGTTGAGTCAAATTCAGTTTTGAGAACTGCTAAAGTAAACCAAGCATCTGTGATATCATCTTGTAGGCAGAGAAACTGCCCAATAATCTTAAAAAAACCTCTGGAAGAGCATGACATTGTGAATGGATTAATGGAATTTATTTACCCCAAAAATTAAACATACACAACCTTATTCTACATAATTAAAAAACTAATCTGTATTTCATGATGGAATAACCTTTGGATGGTAATATATTTTCCTCAAAAAGCATTTTATTAAAAAAATCGATTTAAATCAAAAAAATCCGATTTTTAAAAAAATCATTGATTTTTATCCACCCTGCATGGGGAATCAGATTTCTGTCTATCAAGATTGCCTTCATTCTGCTCTAGATACCACGACTTGCTGGCTACTAGTGTAGTCTTGTCCAGATTCACTTGTTGTATCTGCTGTTCCCCCTCATAGTTAAGCCTTGGGAAAGTAGACTATGAAACCTTTGTCAGAAGCAAGATGGTTAAAGCTGAACCTTGTATGATTTTTCAATGTCCTAGGAATGTGGCAAATACTCCACTACCACCACCTCATTTGGTCTTCCTGCAAGAAATGAGTTGAATCACTTGTTCAGATACTATAGATAGGATAGTTGCAAAGTTACCAATAAGTTTTTTATAGTTCTTAGGTGCTCTATTAATAAACTAAATGCTGATAACTGATAGCTTTTTTCTTTTTTTAGTTCCTGACTTGTTTGATTTTACTGTTTCAGTGATCTGAAAATCCCCACTATAGTTGTATTGAACACATCCAATCAACAGTATTTCCTACCTCATAAACCTATTGAGAGTACTGAAGATATGGTTCAGTTCATTAATGAGATCCTGGAAGGCACTGCAGAAGTAAGCCTTTCACTATTATTCAAAATCTCTTTAACCAATTCTTGAACTGCTCAAAGACCTAACAGTTTGTTGGCTATCTTACTTCATTTCTGTTTTCTGATTTGAATGTGCAGTACCAATGTTCCTTGAAATACAAGAGTCGCTGGAAAGAACTAACATTAGAGACAGCCTGGGGACAGGTCCTTGCAAGGGACCCCAGGAATGTCACAAGAAAATAATTTTCCCCTTCAGTGGAAAAACATTATATATCAGACTACATGGTGAAGAAAGGTGGATGCAAGCTGAAATATAATTGACTAGTGCTGATGCACGCTAATGCATGTTCTGGTCCATGGGGTCACGAAGAGTCGGACACGATTAAACATCAACAACAACATCACCAATGCCTGTTTTTACCTTTGAAATTTTAGGCACACGGTGGAGATGGAATTCTTCAACGGATCAAGAGAATAATTTATGATGCCAAGTCTACTGTAGGAGTAAGTAATGTCCCGTCTCTGTTAGATAATGTCTAAGCGTATATCAGATTTAAAATAGGGACAGTACCTGCCAAACATCCAGCATATTGAGGTCCACAGGTTACCCAGCCCAACATCAATATCTAATTTGATCACATGATTTTGGGTGCTGGATTCTGTATTTTAAACCAGTTTGTTACAGTATATCTTCCTTTTGAAACGCACAGCTTGGCATCAGGAATCCAGACATATGGCAACCCATATTGGCAGTGTTGCTTAAAAATAGCTCAAAAACTTCCTTTTTTAACATTTATTTTTAGATTTCTGGCAAAACTTTAAAAAGCTAATCAACTTTGGCCAAAATAAAACTCAATAACTTTTCTGTCCGGATTTTCACTTTTTGAAATATGCCAACCCTAGCTTAGACTGAGAGATGGATCACAGAAATCCTTTGAAAATCAGCTTCCCTCTTTAAAGTGCTCTCCATGGAGTCAAGCAATAATCCTTATGTGGACTGCTGCTATGAGTTTCCAAGACAGTGATGCCTCGACCTATGAATTTAATCTGTTCCGAAGGCACCTTCGTAAGTCGAAAAACGCCATTGGAAACACGATTTCCCATAGGAATGCATTGGAAACGGAAAAATTCGTAAGTCGAAGCAACCCTATCTAAAAATTCGTAAGTCTAAAAATCCCTATCTAAAACCTTTCGGGTGTCGAGACATTCGTAAGCGTGCGGCCATTACACCCCATTTGTAAGTCAAAAAATTCGAATGTCGAGTCGTTCGTAAGTCGAGTTGCCACTGTATTCCCAGCAGCTGCAGGAGTTGTAGAGATATACAATATGTACTACAGTGGTACCTCGGTTTATGAACACAATTGGTTCCGGAAGTCTGTTCATAAACTGAAGCGTTCATAAACTGAAGCGAACTTTCCCATTGAAAGTAATGGAACGTGGATTAATCCGTTCCAGACGGTCCGCAGAGTAACCGTTCATAAACTGAAGTGAACTTTTCCATTGAAAGTAATGGAAAGTGGATTAATCCGTTCCAGACGGGTCTGTGAAGTACTTAAACTGAAGCGTTCATAAACTGAAACATGGGTGTAATTGGTTCTGGAAGTCTGTTCATAAACTGAAGCATTCATAAACTGAAGCGAACTTTCCCATTAAAAGTAATGGAAAGTGAATTAATCCGTTCCAGATGGGTCCGCGGTGTTCATAAACCGAAAATTCATAAACCGAGGTGTTCATAAACCGAGGTTCCACTGTACTGGTAATCCATGTAACAAGTACCACTAAAAGATGCAGAATTTATTCAAATATTTAGATGCTTCATGAACCCTCAAAACTTACTTGTCAACTGGTTCAGCTACCTTCTCTCTGTACTCACGGCACATCTGGAAACCTGAATGTCGTTGTTGGCCTGCCAGAAACGCAAACAGCAAACAAAAGAGCAATAAGTTACATATAGGTCTGTGCACATATTTCCATAAACACATAAAATCTGTCTTGGGGGCAAAGCCTGCATAGATGTACACAAAACTTAGTTTGTGGAATTGCCCTAAAGTAGAATAACAATTATAATGGCTTCAGGTAGTTAGCCATGTTAGTCTGACAAAGTGTGCATGTACACAAAAGCTTATACTCAGAACAATCTTAGTTGGTCACTAAGGTGCTACTGGACAATTTTTTAATTATAATAGCATTAATTTGGTCTGAACTTAATTGAAGATGTTTGCGGGGAAAGTACATCTGCTTAACACACTGTAAATATCAGAAATTTTTAAATCAAATACAAGTTCTACTAAATGCACATTCCTATCCACGTCTGTGCAAAAGCTTAAGTCCCATTGAGTTCAATGAGACTTAGTTCCAGGAAAGTGTTTATAGCACTGTAGCTTTAGTAACATTTGCTACTTCTTATCCACTTGATATACTGAATGCCAACCTTCAAGATTTTGACAGCCACCAGCTTCATCGGTTCATAAACTCCCTTTAAAATAAAGTCTTTAGGTGAGCGATCTCCACTTGCCTGATGCTTCAAGGAACTGCTAAGTACATAATTCCCACTGTTTTTTTCTGCATTTTATTTCCCTCTGACTTACACTTTACAAACCCCCTTCCCCAAAACCATGTGCAGCTCAGGATAACACTCCATATATCTAATGGACCGTATTCCATGAAAGCTTATGCAGTGATATATTTGTTAGATGTTGTTGAATTGTCATTAACAGCTAACTATTTCTCAACAGTCTGTTTTCAAGAGTTCCCCGCTTCTGGGCTGCTTTCTCTTTGGTCTACCACTGGGTGTCATCAGCATCATGTGTTATGGAATTTGTATGGCTGACTCTGATGGAAGATCAGATGAAGTTGAGGCATCTAAGAAGGACAGTGCAGGGCGGGAACTGACTGATGAAGGCACTGAGGAAGAACAAGAGGAAGAAAACAGTGAGAACCGTCTAGAATTTCCAGGTGGCGAGCAAGAACAGAAAACTATATTTGAAAAGAAAAAAGACTAAATTGCTTAATTAAAAAATATGTAGAATTTCAAAATATAGACTTATTTATTGAATTCATCTATTTACCTGTGACCTTCAAAGATGATGAACTTTTTGTTTTACATGCATGTGTTCCAATTGCTTGGCCGTGAAGAAGAATGAATGGAAGTCTGGGTTTCAGAGTCCTTTACTATCTTTATCCTGCTGAAAAGAAATCAAAGTAAGGGATGTATATATGAGCTATTTTACAGCGATGCACACTGAAATTGGGTGAAGGATTTGCTTCTTTCTTTTCTAGCTACTGAGAACTGGTTTAAAATTATTTTAACTATGTGGCCAAAGTAAACAAAACATTTAAAAAGGACAGCAGGAATGTTCTCAGCCTAGAGTGAAATCTGTAAAGGGGGAAACATCCCTTTGGGACATTACATAAATGCTTTTTAAAATAGTTAGTATTGCTTTGAAAATCAATACGTACTTCATTCCATGTCTTTTTCGGTTGTTTTTTTTAATAAAAAGATGTAAATTTTAGATAATCTGTTACATAAGTCTCATGGCAGTGCTAAACACAGGTATTGCGGTCTCTCTTTAGTTGTTTTTTATGCAATTTTAATAATCTTCAAAGTAGTATTTGCTTACTGGGTCCATTTGCTATTGCATTATATTGGTCCAATATGGTGCATTATTAAAAATTCACTTCTGTATTTAACTTAAAAGGAAAAAACCTTGCTTTTAGATGAGATTTCCCCAAATCTTGACAAAACTAAGGGTTTCATTTGCTTATGATGAAATTAGTGGAATATTTTTTCTGTGCGTGTGCTGCATGATTTATGACAAGTGTTTCTTCAATATGCCAAAATATTTTTAAAGGTGGGTTAAATCTTGCAACAACTGTGACTTCTGCAGGTGAAAAACACATAAACAAATATTTTATTGGCTTGTTATCAGTGATAACCTGCATTTGTCATCTCAACTACATGTTGATTGGACAGAGCAATTTAATTATCTGAAGGACTGTTAACACTTATAGAAAAGGGGGGTATTTGTCAGTGCAATACATTTTCATTAACTGTTAAATCACATAAGTCATCTCTAATACTGTCCCTTGACATTGAAAGCAACTACGGTAAGCTCTCTCCAGAGTTAAGATCTCAAGGGATAAGCTATAAGATGGTGTTTGGAGTATTGATACCATGGTGATTACCATAGCAACCAAACCTATGCTGCTCATTTTCAGAACTATGGCTATGTCACATCCAGTTGGAAAACTGAAAAATAAAAGCTTCCCAGCTTGTGGGTCTTGGTAAAGCAGTTTGGTATAATATGTACATTCTCAAAAGAAATTTTAAGCTTGGATAAAAAAAGTTTTAAAGAATTAAGACTAGAAGATAAATTTTTTTGTCCTCCTGCAGATAGGGAAACCCTGTAGTACTTTAAAGCCAATCAACTTTCTAAGACATTCTAAGCAAACAAATTTGACTTGCATAGTTTTGTTATTTAGAAGGAAATAAAGCTGATAATAACACGGCTGTTTTGAAAATGCATGGGTTTTTAAAGTAGGGTTCTCCTTGATAAAAATGAATGTTGCTTTTCAAAATAGGAACAGATGAGAAATGTTAAAGTGTTTAGCACTTTCACTGACAGTTCTTTGCCCAAAGAATAAATTGCTGGTATTTAAATTATACTTAACATAAATATTCTAGCTGTGACAGTTTGGCTTTATAAAGAAACTTTGTTCTGGCTATTGTTTAAATTTAAACCAGGTTGTGTTGGTTCTGAACAATGAATGTTACAAATGGTATTTTGTTTGAGTCAAGGATAACTCTTGTCATGTCATGCACAGTTGGTTTTTCACATAATTGAGGTTTTGTCCAATGCTGCAAAATTCCCCTATGCTTTAAGCATCAAAAGCATAAAATGAGCTGGGTTTTTAGACTGTACCAGAATAGCATTTCTACTTTGTTGGTGTTATATGTTGTTTACAGAAGTAGTGAATGTCAGCACAAGAAATCTGAATTCATCTACTATTTCACACAACTTCTTAATTTTGTGTTCTTATAGCTTTCTTTTAGATACAAATAACAGCTACATGCTATATAGTAGTTTTTCTAGTGCTGAATCTTGAGAGTATGCTTTCAACAACAAAAAAATCCTAGCATTTATACCAATTTATAGGATGTTAAGCAGAGTGGTTTGGACAGTGGCAGTTAAAATAGGTACCGTATATGTTTGCCATCCAGCATATGGAATGTCCAACTCCCTGGCGTTTACTGAACTCAAGTGTACTGCCATTTCATTTCAGCTTCATAACATTGCAGTTAAAGTAGATTTAACTGAGCATTCCCCCTTTTATGTTGGGCATGAATAACTTGTGGTATAAAACAAAATGACTATTATTATTATTTGATCATGTAAAGAGCTCCACACAGTCAGGTGTCTATTTTAACTTGAATGGAAGCGCTCCAATTTTATTTTACCTTGTTGAATTTATCAGCTGTAAATGTGTGGGGTTTTGGTTTTTTTACAATAATAAAACATTTAAAAGTACTGCTTTTCACTCCTTGTTACTCTATTTGCATGTAGTTTGACATTTATAATAGATGAGAGATAATAGAAACTGGGATCAGACCAGCATTCTCTTTCCCACATGACTTTTGAAACCCACAAGATGACATTGGCCGCAACCTTCTCCCACTGTTGTTCCCCAGCAATTGGCATTCTAAGGCCTACTGCAACTGCTGTTGTTAAAAGTAATAATTAGCCATCATAACTGGTAGCCATTCTAATAGCCTTATCTTCTATGAATTGGTCTATTGCTCTTTTAAAGCCCTCTAAGCTGGGAACCATATTGTGATAACAAATTCCATAGTTTAGCCATGTGAAGAATTTTGAATGTGTGTGTATGGGATTTAGCATTATTGGATGATCCAGGTTCTAGTATTATATGTGGCAACCTCTCTATCCACTTTCTCCACACTATAACATACTTTTATACAACTTTGTACTTTCCCTTACTTGAATTACTTGAATTTTTCCTTAATAAAAGAGCCCCAAATACAAGTCATCTTCATAGAGGAGTTTCTTCAGCCCCTTAATCATTTTACACTTCTTCAATGCCCTTTTCGAGAGGCAGCAACCAGAGATGCCCACAGTATTCCAAGTGTAGTAATACCATTTGTGTAAAGGTACTATAGTATTGGGAACTATAGTAAAGGTACTATAGTATTCTCCTTTTTCATGGTTGTTGCTGAGTCGCTCAAGGTTTTCATTGAGCCATCCACCATGACTCCCAAGATCTCTTTTTTGGTCAGTTGCAACTAGCTCAAACCACATTGGTGTATATGTAAAATTGGAGGGGATAATGCCCCCAACGTACTAGCATAAGGTGTCCTTTTAATGCATATATTGGTAGAAATGCCACATAAATTTGCTTTGAAAAAATGTATATGTTGGGCAAAATTGCATGCAAAAAATTGCATCAGGGTTTTCATGAGGGTTTTTAAAATAATCAGGAACTCATGTGGAAATGAAAAATGAATTTAAGATTAGAATGATAAGAAATGGAAAAGCTGAAATTTTCATGGTTTCTCATCCCTAGGCGGACCATAAACACCCAATTGGCATGTCTTCAGAGGAACATGTTGGTATCAGTCAGGCTTACAGCATGAAAGAATTGCCTTGAAAAATACTCACCTTGTGTGTGTTTAATGTGACCTGTATACACAATGATAAAATATTCAATCATGAACTGTGTTTTCCATAGTTTCTTAAAAAGCATAACCAGGGAAGAAGGCAATATACAATAATGAAATGCCTTATAAATCTGCTATGTTGTGGGCAAATGTTTTTTCCTTACAGTAGTGCATGCTTTCTAAAGGATCATCAGGAGGGATGCTGTCAGTGCTACTAAACAGAAGGGTGTTTTGTATTTGTTACCTCTGATGTACAAAGCAGAAGCACAGCACTCCCTTTCAATAGGTCATAATCATCTGTCATCCGCAGCTGGAAAAAGCAAACCTATTGGCACAACACTTGTCAGATGTTCTGAAATGTGGGCGCATGTAAGTACTGTATAAGACATTTGGTTGTTTATCTGAGAGCTCTATTCTTGTAAACATGGAGGTAGGCTATATCCCTGTGGTCTGACTTACCTCTGTTTATGATAGAGATTCTCAAGTGCTGGGAAGAATATAATCAATTTGATCCAAATTTTACTGCTTGTAGGGCTTGGGAAAGCACAGATTTTCCTTTGGCCCACCTAGTATTGCACGGTGTCTCTGCTTTGTTGATCTCTGAACTGCACAGGATGAAAAGCATTTCAGCTTCTATTCCATAAGGAAAGACCATTTTTGGCCAATATACCAGATCTCGCAAGAAGGAGAAATGGGTGTGTGACTAAACACAATTTTTAAAAATCCTTCCAGTAGCACCTTAGAGACCAACTAAGTTTGTCATAGGTAGGAGCTTTCGTGTGCATGCACACTTCTTCAGATACCTTCAGATATCTGAAGAAGTGTGCATGCACATGAAAGCTCATACCTATGACAAACTTAGTTGGTCTCTAAGGTGCTACTGGAAGGATTTTTTTTATTTTGTTTTGACTACGTCAGACCAACACGGCTACCTACCTGTAACTGGGTGTGTGACTGTGTTTTTAGGTAAGAACTATCAACCCTTAGCTGATAGCGTACTGAGAATATTTCCTTGCACACATTTACCCAGTGGGACTGATTTTATTTTTATTTTGCTACATGGTTGCAAATATGGCCTTTAATGACCATGTTTCAAAAGACATTTTCTACTGGTACAGTTATTTTGAGTAGGTGACTTCTCTGCTTAAAAACATTTGCAACTGGGAGAGGTTCTGCTCTTTTGATTAAAATGAATACTTTTACTCTAAATTAATCTAAGTGTGTACCCTTTACTTCTTGTGCAGATCTAGCACCCTGTCAAACTCATCAATTATCTCTGGAAATTCATATTAATGCTATAGTAGCTGCTCAAACATTGCCTGTTGGAATACAAACTGCAGAGAAAAATTTTTATTTCCTAGTATTAGGTCAAGTTCAAGGTACAGTAATATGCAAAGATGGTTTAGAATATATATATATATATATTTCTTTTCTAAAACAAGCAAACACATCATCCTGCCAACAACCCCACTGGCTGTTACAGTGGTACCTCGCTAGACGAATGCCCTGCTAGACAAATTTTTTGCTAGATGAATGGGTTTTGCGATCGGAGGGTTGCCTCGCAAGACGAATTCGTTTTGTGAAAAATTCGTTTAGCAAATTGCGGTTTCCCATAGGAATGCATTGAAATTCAATTAATGTGTTCCTATGGGCAAATAAATAAATAAATAAAATTCAATGCATTCCTATGGGATTCACAGGACAAATTTTTCGCAAAACGAATTGACTCACAGGACGAATTAAATTCGTCTTGCGAAGCACCACTGTACAAGGATTTATTTCACAGAAATGCTGTTTCTTTAATAAATGTCAGGCTGTTTAGTATGTGAGATCTACCTTTTGGCCCAAGGATCTTTATTTAGTCTGAATGGCTGTAAAGGAAATGGAATTATTCAAGGTTGTTTCAGCTTATCAGATGAAGCTTCTCAATATATGTATGCTACCCATGTAAGAGTTTTCTTTTGATCCTTAGTGCTCTCTGTGTGTGTTAGCTTGGGGGTTGTCAATGTTCAGTTTCCTACATGTAAAAAGCCTGCATTTACAGAGAAACTAGAGATTTGGCTTTAGGAATTTGTGCTTCAGTTAACAATGAATTCATTAACACCTCCATTCAGTGCACATCAAGGCAGATAAGCAACAACTGAATAATTTTGTCTTGACCTTCAGTGATAAACATATTCAAGCAAATTACTATTTCCCCTCTAGCCAAATGTTAATTTCTGTGATTAAAGTACTGCGCACACCAACTCATCATTTTGCCACTACTATTGATCATACATGCATGCAATTGTTCGATGAATAATTATAAGATTGTTAATTAGAACATGGGGCATATATATTTCTCTCCTCTCCCATGTATTCACTGGCAGAGGATGTTTTTTTTAATGTTCCTAATGACTCCATTAATTATTAACAAGATCTGGAAATAACAGCATTTATTCCACTTGTAATAGCAAAGAAAAAGAAACACTGCTTAAAATCATTTTGTCAATGAAGGACAAGTATTTAAGGCAATGAGGTCTATTTTCCTTCCCTTGGCAAAATTCTTTGCTCCACAGCCAATGCTTTCATTACCTACTAAAAGACATGTGATGTGTTCCTCCTGATAGCCACTTGGATCACTCTGGAAGCTGGCTGTGAGTGGCGTCGATGAACTTTTCACCCAACTGAATAGTGTGAAATGTCATGGGAACATTTGGAAAGATCCAATCCCCATGGTCCAGGGGAACAGCAAAGTACTTGGAACATCTGCCAAACAGACACTTGCAAGTGGTCCAGTTGGCAGATGGAAAAAAAGTCGCAGTCATGACACGTAAATGCAAACTTGTTGGCAGGGGTGATGTTATTGCTGTTGGCACTGATGTGTGTATGTAGGACTGCCGACCCAAGTGGAGACTGGTGATGGAGCCCTTTTGCTCAGGGCAGACCAGGACAAGTCCAGGCACTCAACAAGAGAAGGAAGAACAGAACATGAATGCTGGCTAGTTTATTGGACTGGCCTATTTTCTGCCAGCAAAAGAGGAAGGGGGGGGCAAATTGGTTGCCCTGTCTCTTGGCACGATGTATTAGATAGATTAAGGGTATAAGAGCCAAAAATTAAAATGCTGGATTTTTTTTTAAAAAAACGTGCATATTAGCTTCACAAATGTCTTTTCCTGCACACCCAAGAAGATGAAGATTTGGGTTTAAGGGGCTGCAGCTTAATTAAATAAACATAATTCAAACGAATGCAGCAGACAAGATTGATAATCTGTGCAGGCATCCTATTTGGGTCATACCTTGAAGAATATAACCCCGGTCTCCCTCGAGCGTAACCCCACCCTGGTTCCAAGCCATGGATCGGAAGGTTAATTGATATGTGTCTCTCCCATTCCTTCTCACCCACAGTGCCCAGTTGTTACCTCCACCTTTATCCTGTTGTCCATTACTGCTGGATTTAGGGCAGCACAGGTGGTTCCTCTGCATAAGGTGGTGCGCCAAGGGGCTGCAAAATTGAGAAGACCCATAATTGAGAAGATCCATTTGGGGGGCACCAAATTGTGGCCTTGTACAAAGTCTGCCCCTGTCTCTAACTTTCAGAAGTATGCAGCCCCCAAAGTCCAAGGGACACCCCTCCTTGTTCCACCCCGAAGCCAGCCAGCGATTAGAGGTAGATTAGGACATGCCCCTTTATGAAGCTGGTGCCTCCAGTGTGTACCATGGCAGCAAATTGTTTTAACTGATTTTAATATCGTAGTTTTGCACTGATACTATCAGCCCTGGCCCTGATGGTGAAGGGCAAGTAAGAATCTAGATTATGATGCTAATAAGAAATAATAATAATAATAATAATAATAATAATAATAATAATAGATAATGATGAGATTGTATTGTATTTCTTTCTCCCTGGCCACCCTGCATGGTGGAGGGTGGGGATCAAAACTGCTCCTAGGTGAGTCCAGAGCAGAGTGTTTTCCACACGGAAAGCATCATAAAGGGGACTTTCTTTCCCAGCTCCTCATTATAATGTGCAGATCTCTGTATATGACCTCTGTTCTAAAAGTTGTTGGTGCTTTGCCGATGGAGTTTAGAACTGTGCTCAAGTTTTGCAGTCTTAAATTATGATCTACAGTTCTAATTTTACACCTGCTCTTCATCAAGGTCACTGTCGATGCTAAGGTTTGTGTGCGAGAGAGTTTTAATGAGAATAAGCATACAACTGATGCTATGATTGAGGAGCTTGATTAGGCACAAGGGCTAAAAATGTATCCAATGGTTTTTTGTTTGTCAAGAAAGGGCAATTCTGTGTCTGTAATATATGAATAAAACATTAGCTAGGTCATTAAAATGCATTGCTAACTATTGCTCTCTTAGAATTGTCATCTATTCATGAATGCATGGAACTGAAACACTATTAATATTAATCGCAAAAACATTGCATCTTTACATTTCTATAAATGGATCAAACAGGTAATTTATTTTCCTGAAAAATTGGGAAGAGAAAGGGACTTCTCAAACTTTTCTTCTGTAAGGCAGAAGACTGTACTGCCCTATGTAATCATAGTGTCCTAAGGAATTACTATTACCGGTAATTGAAGAGATTTGGATGGAAGTCTTATGGCCACATGGAAAAATAAGTGTGTGGGTTGATGGGGTCTATTTGTACTGGTTGAAAGCTGCAACTATAATCAAGGTGTTAAAAGCAGGGTTTCAAAGGCAAGCTAAACCTTGTTTGACCCCACAGAATGTGCTGAATTTAAAACAGGGACTCCCACCCTAAACATACTTACCTGGGACTAAGTCCTATTGAATTCTGTGGTTCCTGTTTCTAAGGGATGGTTGAGTCTGTTAATTTCTTTCACTTTTTTTTAAAAAAGTCCTTATGAAAATTTGTCCTTATTTTAGTACAAGTTTCTCTTAATACTCTCATTTTTTAATGTAATTTTACTGTAAAATAATGCAGTTCCGTATGTTGTTTTCATAAATATATACATTTTCATAAATATATACAATTTATATATACATTCATAAATATATACATGTATATATACATATACAGACACTTTAACACCTGTTTATGCATTTCTGTGCACAAATCTTGGCTCTAGAACTGCATTGCAAAATCTGGAGAACAGCGGATTTCAAAAGATGGCTGTTTGGTTCCTCCATTGTTTCATCAAGTATGAATTAGATAGGTTTGCCTTTAGATGCAAAGTGAGATGAAATTTTCTCACACACATGTTCTAAGTAGATACAGATTGCACTGTTAAATTCGGCATTTACTACAAGGCTTTCCCAATATTTGTATTTTTAAACACTGACAGTTTTACCTGATTCTGAGCACAATTTCAAGAAATTAAATGCGAAAGAGTTCACAAATTTTTGTTGAGGGTCAACTTAATGATGCTTGAAAGACACCACATGCTGAAGGGGTGTAGGTGAAAATTAATATCCATTTTAGGTGTCAGAGTAAGTAAAATGTGTTTTCTTTACTGAATGCCATAGTTGCACTGGTCTTAGGTTAGGGCCAACTATTCATCAGCACCTTTGAGCTTTCTTGTATAGCCGTGTATATTTGAAATGCCATGATGTATTAAAATATCAGCTATTTTAATCAGAAAGCCTGTGCTGGCGCAACATCTACACTGCAAAGTATCGATAATATTCACATTACTAAAACACTGGCATTTAGGGATATTAATTTCAATGCCTCATATATTAAAGAGTTCCTTTGGGTAATCATTGCAGAGTTTCAGCATCCAAGAACTGCAACAACAGCTGTTAGTTGGGTAACTCCAATCAACCCTGCTAAGTATATACATTAAAAGCAGGTTGGAGCTTTTTCAAAAGAGGCAAAGTGGTTAATTTTTAAAACTTAGCTCTATAATAAACCATTGTGGCTAATTTGGCACTCATATCCAAAGTCATGCTGTGCCATATCTTATTAGTTTAGGCTGGCAGCAAGGCCTTGTCATGGACCAGAAACTGAATAGTGTGGTCAACATGCTAGCAACAATACAGAGAACGTAATACAAGGGAAGATGGGAAACCTTTTAAATAGAATCCACTATACAGCATCCTCTTTGCCAAAAGGGCATTAGGGCTTAAAGAAAGCTAATTCAACCATCTCCATGTGTCTTGTCCTACATGTTTTGAGATGGGCAGTGGTGGTTACTCACCAGCAAGGAAAGTCATTCTTTAAGCAATCAAAAGCATTATATTGTTCATCATTGTTTTGTATATTCTAGGGCTGAACCTCGATGTTCCTGCAAAATCAGCAGCCTGCTATTCCCCAAGGGAAGTGATTACAGTTCTATTTTGAATAAAGCTCTAGTGCAGTGGTTTTTCAAATGTACTAACTTCATAGGGAAAATACATAAATTTATCTCTTGAGGAACCTCTAACTGCCTGACCCAGAGCCAGAGGTGTAGCAAGCCCAGGTGGTACCTGGTGCGAAATTTTTTTTTGTCACCCCCCGCATGCCGCTTTACCAGGGCACTGGCAAAGCAGCGCCCTCTTGGGAGCCACAGCTCCCATCTGTCCCCCTCCCTCCCTCCCTCCCTCCCCCCCCGGCTCGCTGTAAAGCGGCAAAGTGAGAGCCACTTATGGTGAGCCAGGGTGGGAGGGAGGCTGGGTGGGGGCCCCCTGGCTTGCCGTAAATGGCTCCTGCTTTCCTGCTTTACAGCAAACTGGGGAGGGAGGGGGAGCCGTGGCTCCCATCTGCCCCTCCCAGGCTTGCTGTAAAGCAGCAAAGCAGGAGCCGCTTATGGCGAGCCAGGGAGGCAGGGAGGGGGAGCCGTGGCTCCCATCCGCCCCTCCCTGGCTCGCTGTAAAGGGGCGGATGGGAGCCGGGAGTGCACCGCCCCCCTGCCCCCCCCCGTTGCGATGCCACTGCCCAAAGCTGAAGATACGTTGGTCCTCACCATCATGTGAAATGAAATGAGAGTTTGGCATAGACCTAGAAGATACACAACATTCCCACATGGCTTTGTATTGCAAGGGGATATTGTTGATGATGGGCCAGATTCTTGCCTGCCATCTGCAAATGTTCACCTGAATAACTGCAGATTTTCCCATAGTGTAACAAAAGATGCCCTGGTAAATTATTCTGAACTGCAACTTGCAATTCAGTAGTTAACCACATGTTCAATACTCAACAGGTGAGATGTCACCTGTGTATACGTCCTAAGAAATTTGTAAATGGGCTAAAAAATAATAATGTTTCTCTGCCTTTGTATGCTGCAATGGCACAGGTGCAAGCAGAGACACATTTTCATGTGCATTGGATCTGTGAATCCAATGAAGAACATTTATTCATGCATACAGAAATAGTTGTAAAACCCTGTAACTTATGTTTCCCTAACTGAAGCCATGCAAATCGGTTTCGGCTAAATACTTTGGAAAGAGGTGGAACTCTAGCAAAACCTGAAACTACACCTTCCAGTAAAATGCCATGCAAAAGTTATGCAAGGCATAATGAACGGGAAAATTACAGTGCAGTGAAACATCTACCAGTCACAGCAATCAGAAGAATCCTAGCCTTTGTAAACAAGCTTATAAAAGTGTGGAGACTCCCAAATATGCTCAAGATGAAATAGCAACTGGAGGTAGAAAGGATACCTGATTTTTTATTTATTTTTACCTCAGTTACAACAAAACTACTTACTTGCAAACTCCCGGGTGTTGCTTTTATATGCTTGTTTGCTTACTTTCAAATACATTCATGTTACTTTTTGTAATACCAAACCGAGCATTTGAAAAATATCTGCTAGTGAAAAGATGTGTGTAGTATTACCTGAAGGAGCATCTCCACCCCCGTTGTTCAGCCCAGACACTGAGGTCCAGCGCCGAAGGCCTTCTGGCGGTTCCCTTACTGTGAGAAGTGAGGTTACAGGGAACCAGACAGAGGGCCTTCTCGGTAGTGGCACCTGCCCTGTGGAATGCCCTCCCAGCAGATGTCAAGACAATAAGCAACTATTTTACTTTTAAAAGACAACTGAAGGCAGCCCTGTTTAGGGAAGTTTTTAATGTTTGATGCTGTCTTGTTTTTAATATTTGGTTGAAGGCCGTCCAGAGTGGCTGGGGAAACCCATCCAGATGGGCGGGTTCTTCTTCTTCTTCTTCTTCTTCTTCTTCTTCTTCTTCTTCTTCTTCTTCTTCTTCTTCTTCTTCTTCTTCTTCTGAAACTTGCAGGGCATTTGACATCTGCTCTCTAGGTCACCCATAGGTAAAGGTAAAGGGACCCCTGACCATTAGATCCAGTCGTGAACAACTCTGGGGTTGCAGCACTCATCTTGCTCTATAGGCCAAGGGAGCCGTCGTTTGTCCACAGACAGCTTCCAGGTCATGTGGCCAGCATGACTAAGCCGCTTTTGGCGAACCAGAACAGCGCACAGAAACGCTGTTTACCTTCCCGTCGGAGCGGTCCCTATTTATCTACTTGCACTTTGATGTGCTTTCGAACTGCTAGGTGGGCAGGAGCTGGGACCGAGCAACGGGAACTCACCCCGTTGCAGGGATTCGAACCGCCAACCTGATCGGCAAGCCCTAGGCTCAGTGGTTTAGACCACAGCGCCACCCGTGTCTATACCTAGGTCACCATACTTAAAGTAAAATATGCTTCAAGAGGCAGACACAATGGGGAGGCTGATACCTTACATCTGGTGTAAGGAGATTGAGGTCTCGCCTGCTAAAGTGGTATGTGCATGGACTGATTTACATTAGTGGATTTGTTGAGTCCCTAGTGTTCATTTTCTACAGAATGTGGTGATTGGGCTGAAACACGGCTGATATAGCAGCATGGATGATACCACTCCAGGCTGCATTTTTATTAAATGACTATTAGTTTAAAAATCTCTGCAAATAGACATCCAGCACTGGAAGCAAAATGTGGTGATAAAAGCCTTCCTGTTACATGTGCTAGTTTTATTTTTTATGAGGCGTTTTATTATGTGGACACACATTGCAAAGCCACAGGCCCCACCTGTACTATGAAGTAGTACAGTCCATTCTACAATTCCATCATTCTACCTCTTATTCCTATCTCATTCTGCTGCATGTGTTGACCTACCATAAATAATTGGATTTTCTTATCATGTATGATCAATTTGCTTTCACAATGTATTTTACCCCCAATGGAACTGTGTGCGCATTTCTACTGCAATTTCTACTGCATTTTGAACATTTGAAGAGAGTGGCTCATGCCTTAAATTTGTGTCACATGTCTTTAAGGTACCAAAGAACTTCCTTGTGTGTGTGTTTGTGTGTGTGTGTGTGTGTGTGTGTGGTTAATAAAACCAAATAAAGTTACTTTTGTTCTCATTTCAAAGCGCATGTTTTTATAGGACGTACTTGGATAGTTTGGCTCTTTCTTCAAGTGGGTACACAAAACAGAATAAAAAGGCCTTTTGTGAAGGTGGTAATAATCAAAACAATCTGTTGCAACTCAGATAAAAGTATTTAGGGTGATAAAGTCAAAAGTAAATAGAAATCTTCCTTGGGGAAAACATTTTTATCTGAAAGTAAAAGTCAAGGTAAGGATAAACTGAATTCGTCTCACGCGCTCAAGGGCCTCCATGATACTGTGACAAAGAGACCTCTTCTGCAAAAATTTCCCACTTGACCAACAACCACAAGAAAAAAATGACATGTAGAAAAGCAATATTGGCAGTCACACACCAAAACACTATCCAGGACAAATCTTCAGAGTGCTGGTGTGATGATTGTGACTGCCTTGCTGGTTTAGTGTAGCTGTTGGTCAGGTGAACTGGATGCTAACCCTTTCTCTTAACCCAACAATGCAGGTTCTGATGGTGATCATCTTTTCAATGGTGTGCACAAGTTAAGAGCATTAGGCATGTAGATTCCAGTGCAGGAGAGTGCCTCTGAAGAAGTAATCAAGGATATCCACATGGAAACAACAAACAATGTTGTCAACCATGAAGTGTTTACTTCCCCACTTCCCCTGTAAAATGACAACAACAACAACAACAACAACAACAACAACAACATATTATTATTATTTATACCCCGCCCATCTGGCTGGGTTTCCCCAGCCACTCTGGGCGGCTTCCAAGAGAAAAATAAAATAATCAATTAAACATTAAAAGCCTCCCTAAACTGGGCTGCCTTCAGGTGTCCTCTAAAAACAGTGACCTTCTTCCTTAACAAATTTGCTTTGAAGGTGACAGGGAAAAGCATATTCAGAAGTGAAAGTGATACATAAAGTAATAATAAACTTTGGATTATTTCTAATTGCCTCTTTTGTTTTGCCACAAAACCTATATGTATCCAATTGGAGGAGAGGTATATGTGTCCTAGGAAAAAGAAGCTACCGTAATTCTGTCTTGCAGTTTTGGTATAATCATCGTCTTTATGCCTGGTTATATTTTTAGTCATCATGAATACTACAGCTTGAGTTTTCTTTCCCATGGAAATTAAAACAGAGCTATATTTTACCATCATAGAGAAATGGGAAACTCTGTTACCTATGATAACTCAGTTCTTAGTTATATGTGTTTAGTTATAAACTGCAAAATGATAGATGAAGCCATTTTTTGAAAGTGAGAGATTATAGAGATTAAAGCCTGTGGTGACTTATCAAAATCTTTAATGCTTCCTTTTTGCTGCTGCTTTTAATTCTTATCAGTGACACAGCATAAACTCCAACATATTGGATTGAAATGCCATTTATTTTTATACAGTCCCACTATTGTGCCGAAAAATATTGAATTTTGTAATTCGATGAACCAACATCCTACTGAGCATTAGTTATAGAGGCAAATAAAACTCAATATGCTGTGTCATAATGGAAGATAAAATTAGGGAAAACAGTTCAGCAGCTTTATTTGGAGTGGAAGGCAAACATAATTTGGCCCATAAAACATGAGACCTGTGCATTTTTGATAGGGGAGAAATGTCCTAATTGAATAATATGCAAGCCATAGTAACAAATTATATCAATTACTGCTAATCTTGGCTGTTATCAGAGTAATTCAACCATGTGAGAGAAGTACACTTGGGCCCACTGAAGCCATACATATTATATTTCTCTCCCTCAGATTAAGATGGGAGTGTCTCATGAGTAGGCATTCCAACAATCATATGCTATTTTCCCCATGAGGCTGTGCCAATGGGGTAACTTTTCATGGCAAATGTTAAATGTATGAATTTGAGTATTGTGTGAGAGATAATATTCTTGGTGCACACAGCAAAATGGCAAACTCCCATGACCCACTGACAAATAAATAAGGTAGTTTGAATGATGCGAAATGGTCATCGCAATGGCATGTTGCCCATGAAGTCATATCAGCATAGCTATAACTGTGTAGTCTGCTGTAGCAAAAATGAAGTGCCTTGTTGCATCTTAAACAGAGTTATTGTAGTATTTAGAGTTTCAACAAATGCAGGCAGAAAGCAAAATCCTTCGGTGGGTATAAAAATGGGAGTGGGGCAAATGCATAAGGTGCAATGTTTGTTTGTGTTTTGCACTCTGTCAAAGGCTGATGTGTAACTTTTGGGAGGTGCATCGCATTGTTCAACGAATCTTTGCAAGATTTAGCACAGAAAGGTGTAAAGGTCAATTCAGTGAATATGATCTAGAACAGGGGTGGCCAACTCCCAAGAGACTGTGATCTACTTTCAGAATTAAAATCTGGTGGTGATCTACCCCCATTTTTTGGGGTTCAGCTCAAAGTTGTTGAGCTTTTTTAGGAAGAAGGAAAGGGGGGTGGCCAGATTTGGTAACCTTTTGGGGGGGCAGCACTGCCCAAATACTTTTCTTACAGAGGACAACAGAAACTTTTAGAGACTTCTTGGGAGAGAGTTGCATAAAAGCACTCACAAAACTGTACGCAGCACAAACTCCTTTACCCACTCCATTAACCTACCTATCAAGATTTCTTTAAAAAATACATGCCTTCATCCATTGTTAGTGTGACATCTGTGTCACCATTTCAGTAACCAACTGTTTGATATCAGGCGAGTACTGTGTCAGGGCCAGCTTCAGAGAATCTGTCATGTTTGAACGTTGCTTACTCTTTGTCATTTTAAAATATGGAAATGCAGATTCACACAAATAAGTACCAGTAGAACCAAAACATGAGTTCTAAAGGTGGGAAGCAAATACACACACATAAAGACAATTGTTGCAGTGTTGTTTTCCAGGCAGACCACCTTCAGATCATAAAATTGTCCCTATTAAACTCCTATGTATCCGCAAAGTCCCCCCCCCAAAAAAACCCAACAACACAGCAGCATCCCCCCTCCCAAATGCCCCTCAGGAAATCCCAATACACATAAAATTACTACTTGTATTACCAGCATAGGATAGTTAAAACAACCTTTTGAGGGTTCAAGAGGAGGGAAGGCAGGCAGGTAAAGGGGATGATGTGCATTTCATGGGGAAGTTGAGAAGCAGAATCAGCGAGACTCCTGCCTAGAGTGGCAGCAGCAGGCGGGTGGTGGTGGGGTGATAGGAGAGAATATTAATGAGCCCTTGCCTGATGGAATGATCAGTGGTTTTCACCCACCTGGTGCCCCTGTGTAAGTTTTGGACTACAGCTTCCATTGGCCCCTGGGGCTTCGTAGTCCAGAACCCCCTGAAAGACAGCAGGTTGGAGAAGACTGGGATAATGCAAATGCTTCCCCAGAACTTGCTGGCTTTATAAGCAGTGCATTCAAGGGGCTGTAGGGTGATCACAGAAGAGTGAGACCTGTGCCAACAGAGTGTACCCCATTCATGCCCAAGGAGAAGGTTATTTGCCCCCAAAGTTTGCAGAAGTACAAAAATATTCTAGCGGGTGTGGGAAGTCCTGAGGGGAGGACATATAATGAAGACTGAGTAGTGAGTCTGTTGCTGCTCCTGTCACCTCCTCCCGCCTCAGCCTTTCCTGCCGGCTTCCCTCCCTTGTTTGTTTGTTTGCTTGCCTCCTCCAGCCAGGAGCACCGGTGCCCCCCACCCCCGACTCCCAAGTACCCAGAGCCCTCGCAGGGGCACTGGCAAAGCTGCGCAGGTCATCCTCTCAGGAGCCGTGGCTCCCGTCCGCCCCCTCCCTCCCTCCCGGCTCAGAGAAGCCTCCCTCCCGTGGCTCCTGTCTGCCCCTTCCTGGCTCACTTGCTGTTGCTTCTTGTTAAAAACCTCCAAATTATGAGTTTTGATTGATTCATTACATGCTTATCCATTTGAATGTAAAGAGAAGAGGAGTGGGAAAGTAGACTTGGTTTTTTTTAAGGGAGCCGGGGATCTCTCCGCTGGCATGTGGGAGGAGGAGCAAGCCATTATGCGCCACGCACTCACACACACATACTGGTGAGTTCTATATCGGCAAGAGGGAAGGAGCTCTCCCTACAATTCTGCAATTGCCCGTGGCTATTGAGCTTTGGGGGGGGGGGACAAGAGTTGTTGAGGTTTTTTTTTTTTTTAGGGGGAGAGCTCTTTTTTTCTTTTAGGCTGGCAAGCACTAAGGAACCCACGATCTACCTGCGAGCTACCAGAAACTTCCTTGCGATCTACCGGTAGATCGCGATCGACCTGTTGGACATGCCTGATCTAGAAGAAGATCTCAGGTTTTCCTCAAAGACACTATGTTTATATTCTTACATTAAGTAATTTCGAAAATATCTTCGCTGAGGTGTGTCAGGAGAGACACTACGTAACTGCAAGAAGATTTTTAATTTCCCCTAAATTGGCTTCCCACTCAGAAAACAGTCTGGGTCATTTTTAAAGAATGTCTGAAAGGAAGGAAATTAATATTAGCTTTCAGGACTCTGATCTAAAAGCATCTCCTTTCTAGCTACTCTTTCTTTCTGTCTCCAGTCACCTAAACATTCATCCTTTTGCATCATGTGTGGATACAGTTATCTCAGTTTGGTTTTACATTGTAGATTGTTTTGCTGCCTATTCTCTGTGGGTTGTTTTTATGTGCACAGCTTAGTAATACAAATAATAATAATTTCCGCTTTGCCTATCTAGATGGATCAGGAGTCTAATGACATAACAATCTCATAGAACCCAGAGGCAGAGCTAGCTGTGTGTGTGGGGGGCTACCTACCCAAAGGGACGGGGCTAGCAGCAAGCGGCAAGCATCCCGAGGGTGGTGCCCACGGTGAGCAGTGAGCGTCCCAGGGGTGGTGATGTCACACCCCCCTCAGGGATGACACCCGGGGCAGGGCAGGCTGCACCCACCACACTCCCCTTCCTCTGCCAGTGATAGGACCATAGGAAGCTGCTTCAGAAAGTGAATCTTTTCCATCCCTACATGGATATTCTGGGGAACGAACCTGCAACTCTCTACTGCTGAACTACAGCCCTTCCCCTGTTCATTCTCCTCCATGTTCTTCCTGCTAAGAGGCGTCTGCTTTCTTTTGATGTTTTGCCAGCAGACTTTTTTCTTTTCTTTTAACTTGGTTTTGTTTAAAGTCAGAATTGTCCAATTAGAATTGCCTAGAAGCTATTTAATGCTGATGTTACCAAAATTACTACATCAGATTTCACTGGCTGCTTTGAGTCTATAATAACGTAATGGTTTCAACCATTGCAAGGTGGCAAAAAACACACACACACAAAAACCCCAGGCCTCGTATATTTCTTTTGTGTGATCTTATGCCATTAAATAATGCAGGTTACAACATGCCAGGACTTTCTCTTTGACAGAAGAAACACACAGTCACACACGGCATTGCTGTTCATTTAATTGATTGGACGTTGCATTCTTTCCTAATAATGCCAGAAATATACAGAAATGATTTCGCTTAGATTTCCAAGCAGAAAATGTAATGACATAAACTGGATTAAGCATGTAATATCCTTATATCTGCTGCCAGGTCCACACCCCCACACCCCATTTAGTATCCAATATAGGCCCTGTATCCATATGTGTATGTGACATTGTTGGTAGAGATGGACTAGCTCCCTTTGATTTGACTTGGTCAGGTCCATCAAATTCAAGTCTATTTTAAAATAAATAAATACCATAAACAACCTCTGCCTCCAGTTCCAAATTTGGAACTGTTGTGCTCCTGATTGCACCGCTATATATCTCCTGAGAAATGGGTGCTGCAGCATAGATAACAAAGAAGGCTTGCTTGTGGTTTTCCTGGGAACATCTCCCTAGAGACTGTTGTAGCACATGATGTAGTAGAATGACACTTGTTAATTCAACAATCTTTTTTCTTTGTTGTTGTTCTTACATGTAATACAATCATGGAATGCATTCCATTAAGAACATAAGACAAGCCTGATGGATCAGGTCAATGGCCCATCTAGTCCAGCGTACTGTTCTCACAGTGGCCAACCAGATGTAGGTGAGGAGCTGGTGTCAGAGACTGGGAGGACACTGATGAATGTGCACTGGAGGAAGGGGGGTGGAGTCTGACTTGAGAGAGGGGTCGGTGATTTGGGGGGAGATGTACCAGCAAGGAGGCAAGAGTCGAAAGGAGGGGGAGCTTCAGAGCTGAAGGGTGGAGCAGAAGGTGGGAGACTCAGCCAGATGGGCAGGGTACAAATAGTAAAATAACAATAACAATAATAATGCAAGTTGGTGACCATCACTGCCACCTGTGCGTGTGCGTTCCATAATTTATGTGCTGCAAAAATATTTTCTCTTATCTGCACCAAATATTCCAACAATCCACTGAGGTATTGTTGGACTCCAAGTCCCATCAGCCCCAGACAACATGCCCAATGGTCATGAACGAAGGGAGTTGTGGTCCAATAACATCTGAGGGGCACAGATTAGCAAGTTCTGCCCTATAGTTTTGAGACTGGAAAAAAGGGGGGGCAGGACACACAAAATTTTTTATGATTTTAGAAGCAATAAACAGAATTTTTCTCCACCATTCATAATGCAAGACTTTGGGATCAGCTGATAGCATGTAGTAAAATCAGATTTTGTTGTCAGGAGCTTATGTGACTAGAATTATTAGTATTTCCAACAGCAATTATTAAGGAATAAATTGTACCTAATAGGCTAATAGCATTGTAATTCTGAAAGAGTTGCTCTTACTTAATGAAGAGACACAAGGACTGCTTTCTTTAAGTAGTAAAATGTTTTGTTTGATTAAACGTTAATGAGATTCAGGCAAACAATGACCGGTAGTTATTTATATTCAATTGACCGACTATTTCATTATTGCAAATTAGGATTCTGATGTCTGAAAAGTTTGTGGCACATTGCATCTAATGAGATTGCCCACCAAAACAAAGTCACCGCTGGAAGAATTGTGTACCTAAAATTGCAGGCCTAACGACACTTTTATGTAATCATCTTCATCCAAGCACATTTATCAGGATTTAGTAGTAAATTTACATGGAATTTACTTCCATTTTAAGCCTGCTTAGGTTAGCACCCAATGGTCTGGAGAGGTCTATTGCATGCAGAATATTATGAAAAACTCCCACCCTGCTTTCTTGTTTTACAGCCAAACTCCACTCCTGAAGGTATATGGGAGGTATAGTCCTTGTTCTTTGTGCAAAATGCTTGGATTGACGCCAATATGTTTTTGGACCAGGTTTGTTGTCCCTTATCCTATGGGCAAGTCCTTGGTCCTAATTTTCACATTTTGTTGCACATTTAAACAGCTTACACAATGTGACCTACTTATGAAGCCAATATAACACATGAGGAAATAACTTACAGGGGTTTCTGAGTTTAGAATGTACCCTGCTCACAGAGGTCGATAAGACTCTGCCACCTCATTGTGCATCACAGCATTCATGCAAAACATCCACGTGCATAAATTTCCAAATGTGCAGGTCAGATGTGGCAGGTACTATAGCTCAATCGGTTTCCTGGATGTGCTTGTATAGAAGCTTGTGAAGGGGCTTTGATGTTCATTCAGAGAGTCTTCAGTGTACTCCACCATACTCTCACCTTAACATTTTAGATGGGAGCAATATCAAAGCTAGCATGGGCCAAGCAATCTATATAACCAGAAGTATGGTTTTCCCAGTAGTGATGTATGGAAGTGAGAGCTGGACCATAAAGAAGGCTGATCGCCGAAGAATTTATGCTTTTGAATTATGGTGCTGGAGGAGACTCTTGAGAGTCCTATGGACTGCAAGAAGATCAAACTTATCCATTCTGAAGGAAATCAGCCCTGAGTGCTCACTGGAAGGACAGATCGTGAAGCTGAGGCTCCAATACTTTGGCCACCTCATGAGAAGAGAAGACTCCCTGGAAAAGACCCTGATGTTGAGAAAGATTGAGGGCACAAGGAGAAGGGGACGACAGAGGACGAGATGGCTGGACAGTGTTCTTAAGGCTACAAACATGAGTTTGACCAAACTGTGGGAGGCAGTGGAAGACAGGAGTGCCTGGCGTGCTATGGTCCATGGGGTCACAAAGAGTCGGACACGACTAAATGACTAAACAACAACAACATGATGTGTGTATCTGAAGAAGTGTGCATGCACACGAAAGCTCATACCAAAATATAAACTTAGTTGGTCTTTAAGGTGCTACTGAAGGAATTTTTTTAACATGATGGCAGTGAGAGTTTTCTTATACTTAGGCATGGTGGGGGGAGAGAATTCGGTTTATATACCATCTTCACCTAATTTGCACTTCTCAAGGTAATACACAATCTGAAATGCAGGTCTCCTTAAAAATCTCCATTTCGTCAGATTTAGCATTGCGGGTTCTCTAACCAAAATGGACAATACATTGTCGATGTCATCCAACCTCCCCCTCAAACTTTGTGCAAACAAGTTAGGATAAATACTCAATAAATGGGTCATCTGGAAGCAAGTTAAGGTACCTGAGTTTGATGGCATTCTACTGCCATTTTTTGGGGGGGATATTTATGATTTCACCTTCTCTTTGTTCATTTAATATGTGTATGTATTAGTGAAACAAAGTTGTAGAGGACAAGCTTTGCCCTGTAACTATATTACTAGCTTCTGTCTTGTTTTATGACATAAAAATCTAACATCAAAGAATCCTGTCTGGGAAAGGCCCAGACTCGCCGGCTTCAAAGAGCCACAACTGGTTTTTTGGTGGGGTTTTTTGTGCACTGGAAATTCTTCTATGGTATTGTGCATACCTACTTACCAAATCAGTAGAAAGCTCCAGGCAGCATTTCAACCGGCTCACAGCACAGCAGTAGGTCCCAATGATTTCAGTGCAGCTTCCTCTCGGGTAAGCGTGTATCGGATTGCAGCTGCAGTTGCCTTGTGAGCAGATGGTACAAAAAGCTTGTGGTGGTTTTGTATGGCTAGTCTAGTCTTCATTCAGCACTATTCCTTCAAAAGCAACAACATACCTTTGCTGCTTCCAGAAAACTGAATATTGGTAGGACACCAAGGCAGACTTTGTTATGTAGTTTGTAAGAAAACAGGTGAGAGAAACCTGTCTTTTGGCTTTACCACCAAGGAAAGCAGGATGCAATGCTCTTCCTCCAAAAGAAATTCCTTACACGTAGATAATTGCCTTGTTAGGAAGAAAATGAACCTCTTTTGTTAACTGAACATTCAGTTATGCGATTCCTCCACAATTGTAAAGGCTGGCACAAGTTTACATTCTTATGTCCTGTTTTGTGAGGATAAAGCCTTGACCACACAATCTCTTACTGGCCTGATTCAAATTTTCCTCATTCTCCACCCATAGCTGCCAAGTGTCCCATATTCCCCGGGAAATCCCCGTTTTCCCAGCTGTTCCTAGCTGAAAAAACAGGGTTTTTTTGTTTTTTCCTGGTTTATTTTGGCGTGGCAGCCATTTTGGAACTGGGCAAAGCAGCATCAAAAGTCACTTCTGAGCATGCTCCGCCCAGTTCCAAAATGGCGGCAGTGCTACTTCCGGTCTGCTACTTCCGCCCAGTCCCTTATTTCTCCGACAGCAACTTGGCAGGTATGTCTCCACCCCACCCCCTGTTTCTGTGTTACACACATTCTCGGCAGAATCCTCTTCCCAAACCCAATGTGCCACATTTCAGGCTCCAAGAACATCGAGTAACCATCCTCATGCTTGAGCCAAGAACCTTTTAACTGTAAAGATATACAGCAGCCCGAAAAATAGTCATGTTTTCACTTTGAACAGATAGAACTGTGATAATATTGAAAAAATTATTGAAGGAGAAAGCAGTTTTAGAAGTAATAATATCCAAGAGCTGAAACATTAGGTTAGAAAGAAGAAAAGAACTGTCTGCCTTAACATGTCAGAGAGCAGCTAATTTCAAAGTTGAGTTGTCAAAATTCTCCATGCTTACCGTTTGTCTACAAGTAGTAATTGGAGACAAAGTGAACCTTACTCTGATGGGAACAAATCTACCCCACATCTCCAAAATATGTCTCCTCTTAACAGATTTGCACCAAATGTCACAGAAAATAGGGTTTACTTCCAGTGAATTAAAATACAGCATAGAAGATGGTACACTTCCCTCAAAGTAAGGGAAGGTTCCTCTAAATTTAAGGGTGTGCAATGTGTACAGAATGCCAAATACAGTGGTACCTCTACTTACGAATGTTTCTACTTACGAATGGAGCTCCATCCGCCATCTTGGATGTGGTTTAGATAGGATTTTTTCTACTTACGAATTTTTAGATAGGGTTGCTTCTACTTACGAATTTTTTCTCTCAATGCATTCCTATGGGATTCGACTTACAATTTTTTTCGACTTACAAATGTGCGTTTGGAATGCATTAAATTCGTAAGTAGAGGTACCACTGTACCAGTTTATCCAAATCTGTCTCCCCCCACTCCCAATAAAATAAATCCTGGAGGTATTTTCCCCACAAAAACATTAAATGACAAAATGGTTGTGACACTAAAAGGTGCCGTTGAAATCAGGTGTTCCATTTGACTGGCAGGGCTACAGTTTCTCAAGAGTCATTTCTATGTCTCAAGTGAAATGGCTGCTGAGAAAAATCTATTCATGGTGGATCTAAAGTGGTCATGACAGCTTATCCTTAGTTTATCATTCACAGTTGGTGAACTAAATGAATTTATGCCAAGTCAGCTCTTACTTCTAACAAAGTAACAAAATAAGGAGATAATTGCAAAAGAAGTTTAAGCTTTTCACAGTTTGATGCAAACATATTAAATGGTGTGACTGACCTTATGTAATACCATAACTGAACTCATAAATGTCAGCAAACATATTCTTTAAAGCAATCAAATATCTGGGCAGCTACAAATTCCACAGCAAGAAAGCAAACAGTTCTTCTCTTGCTTCAACATCAGTGGTGAATCTGGCTTACCAATGCTTGGATTCTAAAATAAATTTCTGGCACATTTTATGAGCTTCAGTAGGAACTTGAGTGAAACCCCACCCTAACCACTGTAGCTTTGCATGTATGATAGGCTTGGGGTTGTTTTATTAGGAGTATAAATGCCACTGGATGGAACTGAATTTGGCTGAGAGGACATCAAAAAACTTTGATGACGATTGTCTGTCTCTCAACAGAAGAACAGAACTTACTGAAAATCCACTTGTCATGGAAGGTAACTACATTTGAGCTTTAATGTTCCAATCTTAAATATTTGTTTTGCCATAATATTAATAGAAAATTGACATGGCATTGTGCTTTGTAAGTTTAATATTTGGAACAGCAGTTGGACGCTAATTGAATAGGATGCTGAGTTGCTGAGTTATTTCTTGGTGCAGCTATTGTGTCAATAGCAAAGACACAGGGAAATGAAAATTGCTAGCATGAACCAGACTAATGGTCCATTTAGCTCAAGTTAACTGGACGTGCTAAGGAAACTCAAAAGAAATAATGATGGCATTTGTTTCCCCCTTCTTTGAATGTAGAGGTTCTGTTTCTGGCTGTTGTAGCCAATTGACTGATGGACAGGTGAACATACGGAAAGTTTAAGAAAATATGCAGATTGCTTCTGCTACATAATTTAGGTTGTCATTATTCACATCCACATCCCATTCTGTATGTATAGCTCAACATTTAGCAGCCATAATATTTTATATTGTTCTGATGGCTTTTTATATTATATTTTTAATGGGTGGTATCCCACGTTGTTACTGTGATGGAAGGCATCCATCAGCGGAATGGGAAGGAATGCAATTTTGGGTTATTTCCCTTCCCCCAACAGCCCCGTCATGCTTTTCTCTAAATCTGCTCTAGAGTATTAGGGAAGTCCAACTTTATGGAGCAGATTTGGTAAGATTGAGGGGGGAGGGACACTTGCAAAACAAAAAACAAAACAAAAACCCACCCCCTTTCCCATTCCAGCAGCAGAACAGCACCCACTAGATTTCACCCTTTGCATATTTTATCAATGCCATCAACTGCTTTAGCACTTCTGTAGTGAAAAAGGTCCATAATCATAATAATAGCAATAATAATTCAGGCTGGGTATCTGGCAAGAGGAAAAATCCTGTTAATGTGTCAGTTTGCTCATTTGTTGTATTCTGTTTCTGTAAGGAATCTGAGATCTAGGCTGCCTGTGAGAAATTGGGGGGGGGGGTAGGGGTTGTTATGCTGTCCAGAGCAGCAGTAACAGCATAATAGCAATTAAATCTAAGATGGCAGAGAAAAAGTGATGAGAGCCAAGGTGCTAAAATGAGCACAAAGACAACATATAGCACCCAGTATGGGGGAAACAGCTGTGCTGCCCTAAATCCAGTTATGTTTATATAATCAGAGGCAATAGGCTGTGTTTCCATCTAGTACGGATACTTTTAAAGGAAATAAAATATTGTTTTCTAGTGAGCGGAAGCCAATGTTAGGTGGCATGAGAGACATCATCACTACAGTGTGACATTGAATCAGTACTATTAGAAGAACAGCTCTAAGACCAGAATTTGCTAATGTCCTGCAGTGCATGGCAAATAAGAACTTTACATACTAAGCTGTGCATGTAAATTCATGATTAACCTGCAATGTCCCTTACATTGACTTCGTGATTGATTTCATCAGAGCATTTCCAGACTCACGCAGAGCAGTTACACAAGAAAACTAATCGTTCTGTACAAAGGGTTGCAAACCTGACATTACACAGTATTAGTAGAAGAAGATCAAAGCTGGCTAAGCTTTGCACCTGAGGAGTGTGAAAATGTAAAACTCTGTCTCCTGCCATCTTTGCTTTCTTTCTTTCTTTTTTAAAACAGCCCTTGAAATGCACGTGGAGCAGAGCAGCATATTGCATACATTTGTTCAAGGAGTTTCTAAGATAGGGTAGAAAAAACACACACATAGGCGCAGACACATAACTTCTAGATCAGGCATCCCCAAACTTCGGCCCTCCAGATGTTTTGGACTACAATTCCCATCTTCCCCGACCACTGTTCCTGTTAGCTAGGGATCATGGAAGTTGTAGGCTAAAACATCTGGAGGGCCGCAGTTTGGGGATGCCTGTTCTAGATGGAGTGTTCGAGCAGCTTAAACCATGACAAGGGTGAGGAACCTGAGGCCCCTCAGATGTTCCAGGACCAATAGTCAGGGTTGAGAAGGGAATTGTAGTCCAATAATCTCTGGCGGGTCACACATTTCACATCCCTGAGTGGATGTGAAACATAGTTAAAGTATGATGTATGCTGACTTTGAATTGGTACCCTCTAGAGAAGAAGACTCCCCTTGGAAAGCTGTGATGCTTTTATCTCTCAAAACAGTATAGTAGTAGTTACAGGTAGGTAGCCATGTTGGTCTGCCATAGTCGAAACAAAATTTAAAAAATCCTTCCTGTAGCACCTTAGAGACCAACTAAATTTGTCATTGGTATGAGCTTTCGTGTGCATGCACACTTCTTCAGATGCACTGAAACAGAAGTCACCAAACCCTTATATATAGTGAGAGGGTGGGGAGGGGGTATTACTCAGAAGGGTGGTGGGAATGGGTGATTGGCTGATAGGTGTGGTAAACCTGCACCTTCTTCTAACAGTCAATGAATAACAGCATATTCCCGAGGGAACGGTCTTAATGGTATGTTGCAGCATTAGATGTCATCACATGGCATCTAAAAGATAATAAATTTATTGCGGCATAAGCACTTCAGTGTTGTTTAATTACAGTGGTACCTCTGGTTGCGAACAGGATCCGTTCCAGAGGCCCGTTCGTAACCTGAAAAGGCCGCATCCTGAAGCGCCGTGTCTGGGCAGGAACGTGATGTAATTTGGTGCTTCTGCGCATGTGCAAAGCGTGATTTAGCATTTCTGCGCATGCACACGCGCCGAACCCAGCAGTAACCCATTCCGGAACTTCCGGGTTTGGCGCATCTGTATTCCGAAAAGACACATCCTTAAGTGGATGTAACATGAGGTATGACTGTACTTCTGTTGCTAAACCTGGATGGATTTTACAAAGCCTCAAAACTTTGTTTAAAAATATGTTAACACTAAACTCCACAAAAATTCATAAACAAAAGGTAATAAGGGTTGTATATCACAAATTCCTCGTGGAAAAATGATATAAAAGATAATGAAATCCATTTTAATCTTCTGGAGCAACCTTTCAATGCAAGAAAAGAGAGCCCTTTCTTTCGTTTGTCAACACCTCAGTTTTTGTTTGGTGATTCAAATGACAATTTTGAAAAATGATAATAGCCACATGTAGAGAAAGGGGGTGGGGAGGATACAGATGGACAGACAGGTGTGTGTGTGTGTGTGTCAGTCACAGCAAAAGCATAGAATGGAACCTTGTGCTCCTTCAAAGAAGCATTTGGGTTCCATTATATGCTTTAGCTTAATTGATTCAAGATGTACCTTGTGGTGCTCAGCATAGACACCCCCCCCCCCCCGAATAATTGTGTGGATTTCAATAGGATGTGGAAATCAGAAAAGGGGACGTTTTTCATTAAGGATAATAACATGTCTATTCCTTGCAGTTTGAAAATGATTAAGAGAGACATAAGAAACTAACACAGAAACAAAAATGTGTGCATATTTACTGCTTTCCTTAGCCTTCTTCACATCTTCAAAAATGTGGCTTGTCAATGTGTCACAGTGAATGGCTTTGTGGCAGCTCTCCTCCCTCTACTTCCCGCACAATGTTTTGCTCAGACCTGGATACACAAAGCTGGTGCTCATATATACTCATATGTTATGTAGGGTCTGTACATGTCCCTGGTTATGAAGGCATGAAAAAACATTTTTATGAAAAGATTATTGGGGGGGGGGTGGTTCCAATTTTTCACTTGCTGCAGAATAAGTACAACATCCTAATAAAAACTGGTACGCTAATCACATTCAACTCAGAAATTTTAATTAACCACCACTGCCTTGTTGCTGATGTGCTTCTCAGGTTCACATCAGAGCTAAACAAAACTATGGTACACTCATTGGGTTGGACTCAGAAGTTCCTTGCCATAAGAAGACAGATATGTTTGTTCTTCCTGAAGTTACCCCTAACCCTCAGAATCAGTGTTCAGAGAATATTAGAGCCACATACTATTCATGGGGCAGTGGAGGAGAGGTTGCTAAGTTGGGGGGGTATTTTAAAAATTATTTTAAATATTCATTCATCAGTCCCATCATTATATGTTTTCCTGCAGTCCTTGAGGTGAAAAATGTAGACCTAAACTGTGCTCAGAACTGCAGCAACCACCACACACAGTTTTTTAATTCTAATAAACTAATTGTGAGAAGAGGCCAGCTGTTTGGGTTCTATGTGCATTTCCAAAACCGGGATTGGGATGATGACAAGGACAAGATCACATTCACGGTGACAACAGGTAATTCTCTTATATGATAATAAACCTGCTCCATAAAGTCACTAGCGGTCTTATGTTAAAAGCTTTAGTGTTTAGGGAGAACTTCTGTTTATTGTATTCCCAATAGTTAAGTACCACCGATTTAGAGCTTTTGTTACAATCAGGTGGTATGTGAATTTGTTAAATGAAATGTATCATACAGGATTGATGATCTTTGAGCTACTTCATACCTATTTTCTCTGCGTTAGCTGATGTTGCGAATGTTATGTCAGAGAGTCGTATTCATAGATGTCTGCAGAGCTTTTTCTTTCAAAGGAGAACACTGAATGAACATGAAAAAGAAAAACATTTTTATGGAACTATTCATAGAATTCCCTTAATACACTTCGCCAACAGTAGATGGCTCACACAGATAGATAACCCTTCTGAATATTTCAGTAAGCATATGTGTTGACTTGTGCAGCTTTAGCTTGTGCTTCTTTACTCAAAGTAAGTTTCTGTGATTTCAGACAAGGTTACTCCCAAGTAAATAGGCATAGGATTGTTATTGCATTGAATGTATGGGGTGAAATTGCAAAAAACCAAAACCAAAACCAAAACCCAAAACAAACCAAATCACCCAAATATATATTTATAAAGTTGCATGCAGTTATTAGAAAAAATGAAAAGAACACACCCCACTTACTTTCAGAATTTAGTAAAAAGAGATCCATACATATTGTATCATGTTCATTCTTTGATCTTCAGAGGACCTAAATTCTAAAGATACAAATCATTGTTCATCTTTGGAAGCCAGCAATTATCTTTATTGATTCTCCTATGCTTCTTTGAAGTTGGGCGTCATGTTAATCTCACATATCCTATAAAAAGTTTTGCATCTTTATTCTTTCACCAACAATTGTAAACAAGTTTAGGCAAAACAGTTCTTGCATTCACTTCCTTTTTGAACAACTTTCTTGAATAGGTCCAAAACCCTGCGAATCCCTCGGAACAAAGAGCATTTTTCCTTTAGGGGGATGTCCAGATCAAAGCCGTTGGAATGCTTACTACAAACTCCATAATGAACAATGCCTCCATGTCAGTCTGTTCCCTCCCGCCAGTGCCTGTATTGGCTGCTACACTCTGAATATGTGTCTAGTGTCATGTGAACATTCAAGCACCCAACATCTGGGAGACTTTTATGTTCTTTTCAACCCTTGGTGTTCCGGTAAGAATCAATAAGAAACTCCTTGTCTGGATAGTGTTGCTAAGCAAGTTGCCTGCAGACACAATTTGTGAGAATGTGTATTTCTGTTGTTGTTGTTGTTGTTGTTGTTGTTGTTGTTGCTGCTGCTGCTGCTGCTGCTGCTGTAGTGGTGGTGAGGACAGACTTTTGGGTTGAGTCAGGAAATGTGTATATTCTGGAGTATAAGACGACTGGGTGTATAAGACGACCCCCAACTTTTCCAGTTAAAATATAGAGTTTGGGATATACGCGCCATATAAGAAATACGACCCGGCATATAAGACGACCCACGACTTTTGAGAATATTTTCCTGGGTTAAAAAGTAGTCTTATACGCAGGAATATACAGTGTATATGAGCAGATATTAGGCTTGGGAGTACGTGGGATGTTAACACATCACATGCTTCTACACAGAAACAAATATACTGTATTAGCACACTCAAGGTAGTATCATATGATTAATGAAACTCTGGAAATGGTATTTATTTAATTACTATTATTTTTACAATTTTTTACAGTTCAAAACAAACATTTTACAAACTTATTAATATCCAATGACTTCCCTTCTTCTCTTTCCATGGTTCATTTTAAATATCTTCCATTCCTGCATATTTTACTATAACCATTCAAGTTAGTTTCCCATTTTTACACCATTCAAACATTAATTACACTGTTAAATTTATCTCAATGCCACCAGCATTTTCAGTTGTGTACAATTATCTTTCATATATTCAATAAACGTTTTCCACTCTTCTTTAAATATATGTTCCTCTTGCTCTCTTATTCAACGTGTTAGACCTTCAAGTTCTGCATATTCTAACATCTTAAGTTGCCAGTCCTCTTTGTCTGGGACCTCGCTCATTTTTCATTTTGGGGCTAACAAAACACGAGCCTGGGATTAGACATATTTTTACCAAACCATTCCTTCAACTGTAGCTATTGAAAGCAGTACTGCAAAGTAGCCATTTTGTTTATCCATTATTTGATGGATTCATTTGCAGTATGTAGATCCAAATTGGTTTGCCATATTTAAAGCATGCTTGATGTTAGAGGCCTGTCCCAAAGGTATGATAATAAGGGGTCATTTACATATGCATCAAAATAATCTCATCACAGTTGAATGCATGAACTGCCTGTACTGGGAAAAAATATAAATATCATTCCTAATCTGGTATCTCAGAGCTGGTGTAAATTATACTGTATGAAAATTCTGCCCTTGATATTGGAACTTTTTCAGAGACCTTGTCTATATTGTTTTCTCAGATGACCCTGTCTATTTAGACAACCATGCTCACAGAGAAGAGTATGTCCTGAATGAGCATGGGATTATATTCCAGGGGGTTCCCAAACATGTAACTTCTCATCCATGGTATTTTGGACAGGTAAATGCAAGATTATGGCTCTTGAATGTATTATGAGTTGTACCTTAGTGTTTAGATTGCTTAATTCAGTGGTTCCCAACAGGTGGTCTGCGGGCCCCCAGGGGTCCGCGAGCTATGCCAGAGGGGTCCGCAAGATGCTATTAGAATAAAAAATATATTAAATATATTTCGTATGATAACAGATTTTTTGTTTTGGCCGCTTCCTGCATGAGCAGAGTCTAGTGCAAAACTAGAATTAGATAGAGGCAGTAGTTCTGCTGTATGCCATTAGGTGGCGCTTTACAAACACTACTGTTTTGCAAAGAGGCAGTGCACGCATTCTACTAACGCTCACCTCCCCAAGATGCTTTGTGCGCGTCGGCTTCATTTGTGCGCTACTGCACAGGTACCCTGTCTTTTCCATTCCCCTCCCTCCTCCCTGCCGCGCGCTGCCTCTTTGCAAAACAGTAGTGTTTGTAAACAAAGCGTTGTTTTTCACGGAAGCTACAGTTCGCATAGTTAAAAATGGACCGTTGGTTAAAAAGTGGTTCGTTAAAACGACAAAGGCCTACAGATGAAGAGGAAGATAATGCATTTGATGTTCAAGCAAGTAAGTCAGTGACTCTCGAACCGATCTTGTCAGTGTCCATTGAACCAAAATCGTAACTGTAAAAAAACGTATAAATATAAAATATAAAAAGACTCTTAATTTGGCTCTCACTTTTTAATTTTAGGATTAGGAATTAATGGGGGTCCTTGTCACAATAGCGGCTCAATGAGGGGTCCTCGAGAAAATTTTGTTGGGAACCCCTGGCTTAATTATACTCTTGGACACAAATTGTCTATGGGAAAAGAGATGCACATAACGTGCTTTCTATCGAGTGGCTGCAACCAGTGTTGCATATTTAAAAGTAAAATTCCCATGCACTCTTTCATGGCAGTGAGCCCTGCTGAATCAGTAGGAGTTACTTACATATAGTTACTTCCATGTACACACAGTTTCACAAATGGAGGGCGTGTTAATTGACTTAGTCCAAGGAGTCTTAGTCCAAGCTTAAAAAATCCTTCCAGTAGCACCTTAGAGACCAACTAAGTTTGTCATAGGTATGAGCTTTTGTGTGCATGCACACTCATACCTATGACAAACTTAGTTGGTCTCTAAGGTGCTACTGGAAGGATTTTTTATTTTTATTTTGACTGCGTCAGACCAACACGGCTACCTACCTGCAATTAGTCCTAGCTTGTGAGTTAGTCCTTTGTCTGCAGGCCTCAGTGAAAGATAAATAGGAATATTGCCCAGGCAGCAGCTATCCCGGTCTCTGAATACACAGGTGTTTTTAAAACAGGTAGAAGCATACATTTTTGTACCCTTAAGTTTATATAACTTGGGGCCAAATTGCAAGTGAAATCCGCTGAAATTAGCTCTAAAACACACGTCACACAATCTTGTGCATGTTTACTCAGAAGTAAGTTCCACAGTGTTTGATGGGGTTTGGTCTCGAGTAAAGTGTTTAGGGTTGTGGCTTCAATTTGTGACATTAGTGGAGTATCTTTCCTAGCAAGTGTGTGTCTTATTGTATATTCATCTAATGGACAAGGCTCCCCATATAGGAAAAAAGGGCCTCAATAAACTTGATAAACCTTGTTTCTTTCTTGCATACAGGGATGGCCTTTAGTAATATAGCCTCCTGAGTGAGGACAAAATTTGGCATCCCCGCCGCAAATGTTTCTTAGTTTCACAATAATTCCTTTTGGTACAATTGCTTTTGAATGAATATTCTCAATAGGTACCCATAAAAATATAGGTTTAAGACATAGCTGCCAAGTTATCCCTTATTTTAAGGGATTTTCCCTTATGCTGAATAGGCTTCCTCGTGAGAAAAGGGAAAACTTGGCAGCTATGGTTTAAGATGATGATGACAATGATAATAACAATGTTGCACCCCCTTGCCTCAGCACCCTTTGGGTGGGGTGGGGGGACTGCCTGAACTGCCCTAAATCAATTGCTGCTTCATTATTTCCTTAAAATGAAATAGTAACCTTCATTGAAGCTTTGAAGCATGTACATTCATTTATATTTTAATAATTATTTGCCTAACCAGTTCAGTTAGAAGTTTCATGGGGGGTGGATGGAATTTATTGGTTGTGAGCTCTAATGTAAAACCACCCTGTTCACATTTCAAAAATGGGCCTAACTCAACAAAGACACCCCTTTGACTTGAAAAGCAAAGTGAGAAGCAGTTATTTCTACTTATACTGGTATTTAGCTAGCCTACATTTCTTGGTATCAGCATCATTCCCATTATTATTATTATTATTATTATTATTATTATTATTATTATTATTATTACCTCACATTTCCAGTTCCACAGATTCCTGGCAGTCCAGTAGTTGTCCTCTGCTACAACAGGGAAATTTTTTGTTCTGAATATTTGTGTCACATATGGCTTCAAAATGAGTGCTCATATTTTGTGTGTTTAGTTCCAAGATGGCATTCTGGATATCTGTCTGAAAATTCTGGACACAAGTACAAACTTCCTTCGTGATCCTGGCATGGATTATTCCTGTCGCAATGATCCTGTGTACATCAGCAGGGTGTTGAACAGTATGGTAAAGTTTGAATACAGGACGTTTAATTGACTCTTGTGGATATATTTGCCTATAATCACCCCTGGCATTGGTTTGCCTATGTCTTTCCAGTCATTACTAGCGGCTGGCTCATCACAAAACTGTCAGCAGGCACAACCCCAGAGAAATTCCTAGGAAATGTGTGTTTGGCTTATGTAAATTGCTAAATTGCCCGCTGATAAGTCAGCTTTGCAAAAGTGACTGTGCCTGTCTTTGTTAACGGGGAAAATGGTCATTATGATGTTGGAGAACAATAGTATATCTCTTAAATGGCAGCCCCCTGGCCCCAATAAATATCTCTTAAATCCCTGGCAGCAATAAGAACTGCAACAAATGTTTATATATAAATATATATGAAAAATCACCCACTATCTCCACCTTCAATAAGATGCAGACGATTTTCTATTCCTAATAGTTTTTTGCCATGTTTCAGAAGCCCAGCTGACTTCTCCTAGACACTAGGCATTTTGTGTTGTTGGTTCCATGCTGTGGAATGCTGTTCCAAAAGATATTTGGCAGAGATCCTTGCTGACAATTTTCAAATGCCTCTCAAAGTTCTTTTTATGCTACCTGGCCTATTCAGTTGTTTAGTTCACCCCCAAGATGGGCCAGTCACTTTTATGATTATTTTGCATTGCTTTTATGGTATCTTAGTTTTGCACCTGTATGTATCGTTATGCACTGCATTGATAGTTTATATGAGTGGGTGCTTTGCAAATATTTTTTATATTAAAAAACAAAAACAGGGTACTGGAAGGTAGAATTAGAATCAAAGAGATGAAAGTGATGAAATAATATAAAATCTCACCCTACAAAGCAGTCTTCTCCAATATTGGATGTCCCAATGATGTTGGACTACAACTTTTGTTATAATTTATAACTAAAACAATAAATTATGTTATAATAGCAATAACAATTAATGGCATGCCAAGAGGTTGGGGATGATGGGAGTTCCAGTCTAGCAACACTGAGTGACCCACATTGGGAAAGGTTTCAGGATGGGGGAAGGAAGCGAGAGACGAATATGGTCTGCAATTCATGCACCCAATGCTTCAGTATTGCTAAATTTATGGACATATTAGTGACCAGATGAGGACCATTGGTAGCTCAATGGAAATATTTCTGAGCATTCTATCAATAGAATATAATAGCAATATATTTTTTTTAAAAAAAGAAAAGAGATGTGCATTGTTATTTATTTTTAATTTCCCTGAAGTTTTGCCTAAACAGCTCTTATTGAAATTTAATTCTTCACACAAACACACATAAAAAGTCCTGTGAGATGATGTATTGAGTACCAGAGTGAATCTTAAATTCACTTACTGTAGGGTGGGGTGAGTCAGAGCACAATGTGCCATTGCCCGCCTTAAAGGGACCACCATTACTTGTTCTGATACGTAAGGCTGAATATAGCAACTGAATGTGATCCAAACTCTGTTTTCTCTTTGTCTCCCCCTTTAAAAAAAAGCCTGTAGAATTTCAACAGGGATTTGCTTTATTTAATCTTGTAAAACAGCATGTAGATGACTGATTCTCTGTAAATATTTATATAAATGTCCATCTTCTCATGCCAAAAAGCAGAGAGCAATGGCATCTGAAAAACGGTATGCCTGCTGTATAGTATAATAAGAACTGAGCAGGT
The DNA here is from genome assembly GCF_963506605.1 of Zootoca vivipara. Lineage (NCBI taxonomy): Eukaryota > Metazoa > Chordata > Lepidosauria > Squamata > Lacertidae > Zootoca > Zootoca vivipara. Next base: position 52,074,465 of record NC_083283.1, on the reverse strand, counting down.
GGATTTGTGCTTTAAACTATTGCATTTACATGCATATATCCCAGGTCAAGATTAATTATTTCAGGTATATGTTAGTCACATACTGTTGCCTTTTATGATAGGGGCGATCATTGTGCATGAAGCGATGTATGTTGATTCCATGGAATGTTCAAGATGCACCTTTCTGTTTTCAGATCTGTTGCCATAAGAAGAAAAGCATTCTGAAACTTCCACCCAGTAATAACTACTTGCAGGGACACAATCCTTTAATGTGGAATGGAAGTGCCCCTATCCTCCGCCAGTGGTTTCAGAGCAAATGCAAACCTGTCAAATATGGATACTGCGGGACTTTTGCTTCAGTCCTGTGTACAGGTAGGGTGCATGAATGGTCCTAACAGAAAAATGCTTTCTCAGATGCAGGTGGCAACTTCTAAATTCAGTAAAAATTTAAATGGTGTCTGTTTGGTGTGGTGGGATGAAACCCAGAAATGTCAGATAAAGAACTATTCCCCCCCCCAAAAAGAATGCTAGTTATTACAAATGTATAAAGTATAAAGGCTGAAATTCTACTATTTCTACATAGCTCAGCTGGTAGAACATGAGATTCTTAATCTCAGGGTTGTGGGTTCAAGCCTCACATTGGGCAAAAGATTCTTGAATTGCAGGGGGCTGGACTAGATGAGCCTTGTGGTTTTCTCCAACTACTCAATGATTCTACTATTTCTACCCATACATGAACATTTAGTAAAGAACAAAGTCAGAGAGTATAGCAACATTATAAGGAGGAAAGGAAGTATAATAACAAAAGACATTTTGGAATTCAGGAGGGTAGTCTTCTCAAGGAATGGTGTGAGACTGCATTGTCCTAGTCTTTGGTATGCAGTGCTCCCCATCGTGCCCAGGAACATAGGAAGTGCTGTCTGTCGAGTCAAATCACTGGTTCATCTGGCTCAGTATTGTTCTTGACATGAACTGATAGCAGGTCTCCTGCATTTCAAAAAGGGCTTTCCCCCTACACTTTTCTGGAAATGCCAAGGATCAAATCGTTTTGCATAAAAAGTAGGTGCTCTACCACTGAGCTGTGGCTTTCCCTAAGCACAAGCATGCTTGAAAAACCATGGCTATTTCTGAGCAGCACATTAGTGTGCAGATACCATGTGCTCCCAAAATGTACTGACGCTAGCATGATAACTGCATGTTCAAAGCTGCTCTCTAAATCAGGGAAACAGGAATAGCCCAATTTGCAGTGGTTTAATACAGTATAACCTCATCAAATGGCAAATTTCGGTACCTTTAAAGGTCACAGGTTACTGGCCACTAGGATACTCCTGGCATTGGGTTTGGATGAATCCTGAGGCAAAGCAGAATGCCTTGGAGTTATTTTGAGCCTGTCAATGGCAAAGTAGGTTATCTGCTGAAAGCAAAAGGAATGTTTTTTTTAGAGTTCCATAGCCAGTGGGGGATGATAGAAAAAGTGAAAGCAAAGACCAGGAAGAACTTCATTTATTTACTAGCTGCATTTGAGAACTTTTACAGGAAATATAAAAAGACTGTGAACATTAGATTTACATTAAACAGGATAAAGATGAATGAATTGTTGAAGCAACTGGGAAATTAACTGTAAGATGTGCTGAATATTATTGGCCATTTATACTAGATAAAAGTAGACAGTAAAAAAAAAAATGTCTGCCATATACAGAAATGTCTGGGGTTACAGAAACACATTGCCAAAGCTGCAATAGTCTATTTTCTGCCCTGATGTTATAAAACCATCTGTGCTGCTGACATATGCTGCTGGTTAGATTGTCAGGGCAGAAATCAGGGCAAAGCGGATTCTTACTACAAAGGCCTTAGAATCCATTTACAAATATGACACTGGGTCATATCATTTCCTAACACATTGGCTGTTCATAATAGAGGTAACATAGTAATGTGAGACTGTGTACAACCCATACATTTAAAACACATTACTTTAACCAAAACACCCTGAGAATTGTAGTTTGTTAAGGATGCTAGGGACTGTAGCTCTGTGAAGGATTAACTACTGTTTTTGGGATTCTTTGAGGGAAGCAATGTGATTTAAATGTATGATGCATAAGCAGACTAATGTTAAATAGTTCTGCACAAACAGGATTGAAGCCCTGATGGGCCAATGAGAAGTAAGAAGAAGAAGGTATCTGCATGATATGAAGTAGTACAAACTTTAAAAACAAAGGGAGCAAAAATAACGCAATGGCCACGCTCAGTGACGTTTAACAGTCATAGGAAGTTGAGTATCAGTCAGAAAAGAAAACCAGAAAATTGAGAAGGGAACATCTGAATTACCCTGTTGGAGCCCTTATTAGGTTAGCCAATATTGTGTCATTCAGGTACTCATTGACCATGAGGTCTGACAATGAAGGGACACCACATTGTGATGACACCTCATTGGCTACCCTTGGCTTACAACAGGCATCCCCAAACTGCGGCCCTCCAGATGTTTTAGCCTACAACTCCCATGATCCCTAGCTAACAGGACTAGTGGTCAGGGATGATGGGAATTGTAGTCCAAAACATCTGGAGGGCCGAAGTTTGGGGAAGCCTGGCTTACAACATCCTGGAAGAGGACAGACTCCCTGGAATGCTGAGCAGGAGCAAACCTGTTAGGGGCTGAGCCTGTGTTGCAATGGTATATATGTGTTGAAAGAGTCATAGTCTTCCAACTATAGATACACGTGACTAGGCTTTCCTTGGAAATAACACATGCAGTTTGATAAGCAGATGGTTTGTTGTTTCTTGAACTACCAAAGTCTATGTAGCCTGAGTACATATGGGCTTTGTTGCAAATAGTTACATGGTTTTTACTGAGTTAGGAAGACAAGTTTTCTGTCTCAGTGTGTGTGCAAAACATATGATATCAGTGTTGGGGTATTTCATCTTTTACAGTTATGAGATGTTTGGGAATCCCAAGCCGGGTCGTCACAGGCTTCTATTGCCCTTTGAATGCTGTTGATCCTCTTGCTGTCCAGGAGGTTTATGACTATACAGGCAAAACTTTAAGTGGCAAAGAACACATCTGGTAAGTGAGCAACACCAGAGATGTTGAAGAATAAAATCAGAGCAGTCGATTGGAGAAGCTTTGGCATGAGAGTGACCAAGGATTCACAAGTAGTTTTGAAAGGGTATATGGCTTATGATGACTGCACTTATGATGATGTCCACTATATCAGCTACAGTCTCCATTGTAAAGTAATAAAAAACATTCATTTTCTTTAAAAATTAGTTACTTTCTTGAAGCCCTAAAGTCAAGTTAAAATTTTCTAAATGATACTCAATCTTTGTACTGGCATTCCATACAACATGGGATCTTTTATCCTAAATCATTACTGAATGCTCAGGTTTCTTCAGAATTGGCTTTGTATTTCGACACAGGAAGTGTCTGAATTTCTGTATTCTACAGGGTACATCATTGCTGGAATGAATCTTGGATGGCCCGAAAAGACATAAACCAAGCTATGAGTGACTGGCAATATCTGGATCCGACACCTATAGAAACTAGTAAAGGTAAATGAAGCCTCTTTCACAGGGCTTTTTTTTCATCCCGAACTCATGTAACTCAGTGTTGGCACCTCTCAGGTGGGCTCCATTGCCATTATAAGAGAACAAGGGAGGCATTAATGGTGAGTTCTGACACCTCTTTTTCTAGAAAAATAGCACTGCTCTTTCCCAATCCAGAGATAATCATGTATAAGAAGGCATTGCACATTGTTAGCAACCCGCAAATAATAACTGATGGACAAAGAGAAGAGAGCTGGATATTATCTCCTTATGTATGGCAGATTGTAATATGCCTCTTCCTCTAAACTCTGAAGTGCTGGTGAGGCTGCATTGGTAGGCAAGAAGCCCCAGTCCACATGGAAGATGGCCAACCTGTAGCTGCATTGTAGGTACCTCCCATATGGTCTGGGATGGGTTAGTGCTTCAGTGGCTTCCATGCTGTCAGCCAGCATAATATGAGTATTTGTCCCACAAATTGAATTTGTCCCATACCAACAGCAAAAACAGGAGATTTAGCAAAGCAGTCATATACGGCTGGTGTTAAGCTTGGCAGGTAATAAGTTGCATGGCTACGTTAGACTGCAACCATGGTAGCCATTTCCCAGGTCCATAGATCAGGGATGGTGTCCCTCAGATGTTGCGGATGCTGGCTGGAGATGATGGGAGTTGGAATCCACCAATATATGGAGAGTACCATTTTGGTTATTCATGCCTACAAACTTTCATAGCAGGTTCTTTCTTTCTTTGGATGAAGCTGGATTCTCAGGGATTGCCAGCTGTATTGTTAAGATAAATATGGATTCTTAAAGTTTAGGATAGTGATCAACCAGAATACCACTGAACAACATGTTTGCCCTTGTTTACTTTAGGATCAGTGTGCAGTGGCCCTATCTGGGTCAAAAGCATCAGAGATGGAGATGTGGATACTGATTCTGATGGCCCTCGTGTATTTTGTATGCTAAATGCAAGGAGTACAGCCTGGGTTTCTCAAGGTAGAGGCAAGAAGACAAAACTGCACTGTGATATCTGGCCTTGTGGGCAATGTATCAGTACCAAGAGTGTTGGCGGAGATTTGCGTGAGGATGTCACTGGTGCTTACAAACATGAATTAGGTAATGACCAATTTTAATGAGAATAATGTTTAACATGTCAATATAGTAAAGTAAAAAGTGATCATTGGAGATATGTTATTTGCCCCCAACCAGGTTCTCCGCAAGAGAAAAAAGCCTTCTATAAAGCTTGCAGAAAAATCAATTCTCAATACCTCAATGCTCCCAATTCTGAAATCGACAAAGATATAGCTTCCCAGAGAAACAAAACTTTGAAAGACACTGGGGTGACAATGAAATTTAAGATGGCTAATTGTCCCCTTTATGGTCAAGATGTTCAAATAAAGTGGATGCTTGAAAACCTGTCGGATGAGACTAAAGACAGGAAATTCAACCTGTGTGCTCAGGGAATGATATATAATGGCTGCTCACTGGATCCAATCTGGAAAGACTGTGTGCATGTTACACTTGGCCCCAAAGAAGGTAAGCCTTATCTATTTATTTAACTTATTTATATATACGGTCTTAATGCAGCATATTCAAATAAAAATATATTACAAGGCCCAGGGACATTAAAAAATCTTCATCTGACACTCAACGTTTTGGTGTGTACAGCAACCACCTGCTGCCTCAGTTTAATTAGCCAAAAGTCTGGAAGAAGACGAATATTTTTGCCTGGTGCCTAAACATATTTAATGAAGGTGCCAGACAGACCTCCCTGGGGAAAGATTTCCACAGTGTTACAATCAAGCAGCCTCTTAGGGGTACCTGGAAAGACACATTGAGATTTTTGTAATGCAGCACCCAAATGTATGTTTGGAGAACAAATGAGGATTCAGATTGATAATTTGAAATCATGCATTTGGGCCTGTCTTCTGCCATTTGGTGACATTTACTGAGTGCTATTAATTTGAGATATAAAGTGGAAAAGAGCATCGCACTCCCACAAATTAGCTGTACCTTCTGGTAATATAGATATCATTTGGAAAATGTGAACATGCAAAAACTGCTTTGGAATTGCATGTAAAACACTCTCAGAGTTTTCTCTTTGTTTCAACAAATAGCTGTATCAGATCTAGAGAATGTTCGCCATCTAACACTCTGATCCTATAACCATTACTTGGAAAGAAATCCTACTAATTTATAGAATTTACATTTAGGCAACTCTGCTTAGGCTGCAATTTATGACAGTCATCCATCCTTTATACAGCAGGCAGTAGACCCACTTGTTCTACATTATTGACGATCATTTAATAATCTATCACAAGAACATTTAGATTTGGTTCCGTAAGCGATAACATGTTTCACAAAATAACCTTCCTCAAACTGGTGCTCTCTGAAGTACGATTCCTATAAGCCCCATCTAGCATGTCTTGGATGACAGTAATTGTTTTCAAAAACATCTGGAAGACATCAGGTTGCGGAAAGCTCAAATGATTTGACTTTTATGTTATTGTTTATGTTTCTCTTGTCACAATTTCCCTGAAAATGACTCACTGATGAGACTCAAGCCAACCCTTAGAATGGGGAGGAATTCCTGAAATATTCTAGAATGGAAATTATGACTCTAAAAAGTATGTTCAATACATTTTGCCTTGCAGTGAAGACAATCATGATAGAGATACCCTATGAAAGTTATGGGTCACACCTTTGGGATTATAATATTATGAGGGTAGCAGCTGTCTCAATGCCAGAGCCTAAGGGAGAAATCATGATGGTGGAGAGGGATATCCTGATCGACAGCCTACCCATTGAGATAAAGGTAATGACCATTTGGCCCTTACAGTGAACTAGCAATGGCAGGCTCAGACAATTTGGCAAGAGGATAACTGAAGTCATGAGGATAACTGCAGTCAATATCTGTTTACCTTGGAGGATTGGAGCATAAAATATATATTTTTGTGGCATTTGCTTATTTTTAATTTGTAATGTTTTCATGGTGCTAAATAGTTCATATTTCAATATTGTGTCAACTGCTCAGAAGTCTTTATTGACTGAGGGGGAAGGGTCAGCAAATGATCTAAATTACACACACACACACACACACACACACACACAGTAGAAAATTGTACCAAACAGCAAACCTGCCATTCCACATCAGATCCCTTTACTGTCGGATCCCCTTCATCTGTGTGTGAAGCCCCAAATCTTTTGTGTGTGTGTACACAAACACAAACACACAGAGAACAGTAGGGGCTTGTGTGGTGTGGCAGAACCATGAAATTGCCCTCCTGTTGCCAGTATTGCTACACCTTACCTGAATGGGGATGGGACAGGGCAGAAGCCATGCAATGAACCAGCAAGAGTACCAATTCACGCAACCTACCTTCACTCTGTACCAGCACTTTCAAGGTAGCTCTACCTCACAATTTAACTAATGGTCAGCATTAGCAATATACTAATCAATGTAACAATGTAAAAACAAGTTAAAAAAATTAAAAAATAGTCTACTAGCACCTTAGAAACTAACTAAGTAAAAGGTGCTCCTAGACAATTTTTTATTTATTTTATTTATTTTTATTTTTTAATTTATTTCGACTGCGTCAGACCAACACGGCTACCTACCTGAATGTAAAAACAAGTGCTCGTTTTCCCCAAATAGGTTTTAAACTATCCAAAATTGAATGCACCATGTTCAGCTGAAGTCACCTTCTCTAATCCCCTCAAAGAAGATCTCAAAAACTGTGTGCTGCACTTGGAGGGTTATGGACTGTTTGGTGAGCCGATCGCTACTGAGTAAGTAACTGTGGTGTAGCCACAGTTTTGGTTTGCATCTACCTTGAGGTTGTTCTTGTTTCCACCTTCACTCTTGTTGTCAGCTATGAAGTTCCATACTGTAGCTTTAATGATAATGTTCACTGAGCCTGTGTGCATCCCATGCATTTAAAGCACATGATTTCACCCAAGGAATTCTGAGAATTGTAGTTCACCCCTCACAGGGCTACATTTCGTAGCACCTTTAACACACTATGATTCTCAGAATTGCTTGAGGGAGGCTCATGTGCTTTAAATGTAGTGTGTAATGTCGTTCGTGACATCCTGTAGTCAAAGAGGTCAACTCCTCAATCAACTAAAGGTGGTTTGCCTAAATCATTGCACGTACAAATATCATCACACACACCCTCTCTCCTTTATCTCTTCTGCAGACTGGGAACACTGGCTGCTAATCACAAGGCACAAACGTGTGTTGAGTTTACTCCATATAGGAATGGCAAACACCGATTCATTGCCAATGTCAGCTGCAACAAGTTCTGTAACTGCAAAGGATATGCCAACATAGACATAGGGAATCCCCCAGCAACCTCTGGAGAAGGAGGAGCATAAGTAATACAAGAGTCAAGAGGGAAAACACTGAATATGTAAATAATAAAGATATGTTTTGTAGTTCTATCAAAAGGAGTTGGATAAACTCAAGGTGTATGGTTTGTATCTTATATGTATCTCACAGAACAAAAGAACTTTTAAGGCTACCCTAAATGTCAAAGGCCACTTCACAAAACTCTACTGACCATTCCAGAAATGTGTTTTGACAATTGCTTGGTCATTATTTGCTCAAATATAATTTGCAAATTTTCCTGAGAATACTGAGATACGTATTTCCACATTCTGGAACTGACTTGTAACATATAAAATTACACATGTATTTGAAAGATGGTTATAAATCCAGACATTCTTTAAGATTCTAGATTCCAGTGATGGAGCTGGGTATTGTTTGGTATATTTGTGTTCATGCATATATTTTAAATGCCATTCTACTGATGTCAAGCTATATAACAAGCCCAACTGAAGTAAATGGGAATTTAACATGAATTATGAAGGCCCTGTATTGTATCCCTTGCTAGCTCTACTTCACAATTTTACATTAAAATGATACCTTCGGGGTCTCGAAGATACACAAAGTTCAGAGGAGAAGATCTAAGACACACAGAGCTCTCAACTTGGAGCTCTGCACAAATAAAAGTAGGTTAGTATTAATCCTGTGATCACCTTCCACAGTCACATTGAATAAATCTGTAGCTTTGGCTTTTGAATTGCTGAATCTCTAATTGTACAATCACCGGAATGGAAATGATACCTGCTGCTAGGAATCACAGGCAGACAGAGTGCTGTTGCGCTCATATACAGCTTGCAGGCTTCCCATAGGCATTTCATCAGCCACTGTGAGAATAGGATACTGCGGAAGAAGTTATTCATGTATGGGACAATGGCAGCTAGGATCTTACTAGCCCAAAAACGGATGGAGGACAAGATACCAACAAAGGAGTTATTATTATTACTAGTATCATGAAGCCCGTTAAATTAACGGGTGCTAGAACAGTGAGCTATAATTGGTGATGGACTATGTGTATTGTCATCATGTCTTGTTTGAGAACTTCCTACCATCATGGTCATTAACAGAAACACATAATTTCCCTGGAGGGACTCCCGATTTAATTTTACCAGGAATGTGTAAGTAAACCCTTCTCCCCCCGAGTCCCAATTCCCTCCTCGTCCCGCGCGCCGCCAGCCACCCCACCCTTCCTCTCAGACCAACCGTCTCTCCTGGTCCCTTCAGTGCCCGACCTACCTCCGGGCTGATGTAGGAGACGAAGGAGGGCTTGGCCGGCCTGGCCCCTGCGCCGCCCCCCACGCCTACGTAGCATGTCTGGCCCCCGCGAACTGGCGGCAGCAGCACTGCCAGGGCTCTGGCCGGTGCTAGCGGGTGGGGGTGGCGACTGCGGCGGGGGCGGCAGCTCCTCCCAGGAGGACTCCGCGTCTTCCTCCAGCGCCGCCCTGCTTCGCCTCATGTAGTTAATCCCTCCCATCACAGCGAGCGGCAAAAGCCTACAGTCCCGGCGGCGCACGTGAGCCTCCAAATCCCAACGGCTGTCCGTGGGGCACATGCACAGTAGCGCAATCCCACGGACACAGGGACTGGACACAGAGAGACTTGGATATTATTATAGAGGATGATGATGATGATTATTATTATTATTTAGTTGTACCCCACCCATCTGGCTGGGCAGCTTCCAACAAAGATTTAAAATACATTAAAATGTCACACATAAAAAACTTCGCTGAACAGGGCTGCCTTCAAATGTCTTCTAAATGTCAGGTATCTCTTTGACATCTGATGGGAGGGTGTTTCACAGGGCGGGTGTCACTACCAAGAAGGCCCTCTGCCTGATTCCCTGTAGCTTTGCTTCTCGCAGTGAGGGAACCGCCAGAAGGCCCTCGGCGCTGGACCTCAGTGTCCGGGCAGAACGATGGGGGTGGAGCATGCACCACTCTGGCAAGACAGTTTGTGGGCAGGTAGGGTCTCAGCCTGCTTACCAGATGGAGCTGGTAGACAGCTGCCCTGGATACAGAATTGACCTGCGCCTCCATGGACAACTGTGAGTCCAAAATGACTCCCAGGCTGCGCACCTGGTCCTTCAGGGGCACAGTTACCCCATTCAGGACAAGGGAGTCCTCCACACCTGCCTGCCTCCTGTCCCCCACAAACAGTACTTCTGTCTTCAGTACTTCAACCTCAATCCGTTAGCCGCCATCCATCCTCCAACCGCCTCCAGGCACTCGCACAGGACCTTCACTGCCTTCACTGGTTCCGATTTAAAGGAGAGGTAGTGCCGGGTATCATCCACTTATGGCAAGTTACACTTATGTAATACACAGAAATGGCGAAACTTACAGAAAGTCTTAGTGACAATGACAATAGAGACTTGAAAAAAGACTGGGAACCATTTATGTTGTATCTACAGAAACATTGTAAAGAATTGGACTCACTAGCAGGGTTTGAGTAAACACAACTAAGAAAACAAGTGTAAAGGTTAAGAAACAATAATACACAAATTAATCAAGTGTAAGATATACAGTAATTTGAAAGAAAATTTGGTATTAAACTGATAAAAATTAAGAGTACATCAAACAATCCAATATACAATTTAAAATATATAAAATAAATATAAACTATAGCCATTATAAAAATTATTAGATAATAGAAACTATCACTACTTGGAAGGGTACATATATAAATAATATGTCTAAACTTTCACCATTATAAAATTATTAGATAAAAGCAGGTATCACTACTTGGGCGGGTACAGCTAATAATGGCACTTATTTAAAGAACCAGAAGGGGAAGTTGAGGGAAGTCGCTGGGTGGGCGGAGTTCTATTTTCTTCTTTTATTTTTTTCTTTTATGTGATAAATGTGTTGAATGTTAAATTGTAAAATCCAATAAAAATTATATATATATAAAAGAGAACAGGATACTGGACTACATAGGCCATTGGTTCAATTCAGCAGGCTGTTCTTATGTTATGATCAAAAGGCTGCCCGCATCACAACTTTCTACAGTCACAAATTGAGATTCTCTCCCAATTTGACCCATATAATCCAAACTATATTGTGCCACAAGGAGAGAGTAAACCTGAAATGGTTTTAGCAGAACAAATAGTTTCAGATGGCTCAGGGCATGTTTCTCATTCCTGATTGTGTCTGCCTTCTAGGCTATTGCAAAGAAAGATATATTAAGGATGATGCAAAGGCCAGGCAGTCACTCCAGTGAATGAAATGCTTAACTAAATTGCATAGAGAAATAAATTGTAGCATTACAGGATTGCTGGTCTGCTAAGCGTTGACTTGATCCTTGATCAAACAGTCTGCCTGCAATCTTATGCACACTTTCCTGGGAGCAAGCCCACTCAAAAACAGGGGAATGTATGCAAACATGTATAAGATTGCATTGTAAAGCACCCTTAGATTGCCCCTTTCTTAAATCACTGCAATGTAATCCCAGTTGCATGGATATTCCTAATTGGGGGCCAAAGCAAGTTTGAGTGCAAGATAAATAAATCCACAGGAAGCAGTTACTTTTCGATTTTGGCTTGCAGACTGACTAATATATGTCCAGAGAAAAGCTGCTTTGGGGTTTTTTTGGGTGTTGAGTTTGCTTTGAGGTTAGTCTTCCCTGTGTTGTGCTGGCACCTGAATACCTGCTCAATTGTACATGCACAAATAAAAAGATTATTATAAAAATTCCACAAGTATCCAGTGCTCTCTTTTCTAAAAGAAATGAGCACTGTAAAGGCTGCACAGAATTTCCCACTGTGCAGAAAACAAAGAATAAGAAACAGTGTCATTTTCAGACAATAATAGTTTCCAAGTCTTAGGGTTGCCCGTTTATTTGTCTTCTATCACTGTAGCTACTTTTTTGTCTTGGCTTCTCTTTTGTCACATTCTGCTCTGTCATGCACTGAATATTATTAGCTCCTTAAAATCTCCCTCCCATTGTTTTCAGATATAACGCACCCATGTCCTTTGCATGGAAATTAAAGGTTAGAAAAAAAAATGCTACCTCTTTTAAGACTGAATGCTCTTTTCCATACTGCATACACAAGTGTGATCTCATTCAGAAATGAGAAACCAGAGAAGTAAGGCACAGAGATTGGGGAAGCCTAAAGAATTACCATCATAAGGAGCAAGATCACCCTTTCATCCCTGGCAAGAATTTGATTAGTTTGCCCTGTTGTAATTAGTTAGATGTGATCAATAGCCTTTTATTTATTGCCGTTCAGTGAGTTTCACTGTGAAAATTTCCTTTGCATGAAAGAGAATGAAGATTCAAAACATGAACAGCAATTCATGCTCTCTTTAGAGATCTTCAAAGGTAGAAGCAAGCCACCCACAGGGACTTCGAACTGAGGACTTTCACTTAGTTCTCACTACTAAGATGTTCATTTTCCCCCTCATTAAAAGTTAGCCTCGATGAAGCAAATAGTTGCAGTTTGAGACCACAGCGATGCCTATACAGACCAACAATCCATTGAAACTGGAAATCTCATATGATTGCCAATGACTTTGTGGCAAAGCGTAGTATCCATAGGGAAGAATATCTGGTAAAAAGTAACTTTTCCTGTCCTTTCCTTTGGAAACTTCACCAACTAATGGGAAGAGCTCGAGCTTTTCTCAAGATAGAAACAGGTTTTTTTAAAAAAAAAACAAACAAAATGAAAGCATGAAGTTTCTGGCTGTTGAATTAAGAGCCAGGCGTAAAATGCTACTATTGCACTACGAAAGAGAAGATGTTTGTGTGGGAGGGGAAAATCTGGGTATATATTTATAAGATGGTGACTGTGATCTAGATATATCATTCCTACTTCATTCCCTTTAATTTTTTTATAACCTATCAAAGTGAATATGACATTGAGAAGTTATAATAACTTTATGTTGTTCTGGCTTTGCCCGGTAAATTGAAGATTGCAGAAGATTATTCTTCTGGAAGGGAAAAACCCAACCATTGTGAAACAATGCTCCCAGCAAAGGCAATTTTTCAGCAGAGCTCATGTGGTTATCCTATTAGTTTCTTCTCTTCAATAATGTATTAAGTGTGCAAATAACTGCCAGTAGAATGGACCTGTGTTTCTTAAGTATTTTGAAGCCATATCCTCTAGCATCTCATTACCTTAGTAAATGGTTCAGAGGAATGTGGTACTTAAACTGTGCAGTGAAAGGGGGTCATTGCTGTCCCCAAGGCTTTTCTGAGCAAGACACTAATGAAGGTGTTATAATCCTCAAGTAGAGCACCTGTTATCCTTTCACCTACAGAAACGAAGCTGTTTGTTTGGAAAGAGCAGTGGAGTTCAACTTTCCCACCACCTAAGCAAGCAGACAATAGCAGGGTAATGGGAAAACTCAAGGTGATTATAAGAATGCTGCTCAGGAAGGCAATATCTACAAATCTTTGCTTTGACATTCCAGAAATGACAACTGCAAGCTTAGTTCCAAGCCACAACAGATTAGCTGTTTTCACTTATTTCATCAAAGCCTGAAAATGGATCTGACTATAGCCTCTTTCATCCTGGCCCTACCTCCAAAGTTGCTTGGCTCCCCACCCCCTGCTTCTGCAGGACGGCTGTCCAGGCACAGAGGACTGGGCTGGGCTACATCCTTGTCTTTTAACCTGCATATGTCCATGTTGTTGTTTAGTCGTTTAGTCGTGTCCGACTCTACTATGTCCATAACCTCATTTAATACAGGGTCATTATGCGTGGGGGGAACTGCATGAGCTTGGAACACAGCACAACTTCTTGTATTTGGGTTATAGTTTAGGGGTTTTTTTTGTTAAGGGTTCTCTTGCTGTTATTGTTGCCCCAACTGTTTAACACATTTTAAATGGTTTTTAACTGATTTATAATTTGTGTTCTTAAATTTGGGCAGGGTTCATGAGTGGGTGGTCACTGACAGGGCCGTCTCAAGCACATCGGACGCCCTGGCGCCGTGGTGCAGAGATTGCTCCGGCGCCCCCGCCCTGCTCCGTTTTTTGCTGCAGCTGGTGGGTGGGCGTAGCGCGCAGCATGGTTTCCAGCGCGGCTACTGGGCCGGCACCCTACACCACCCAGACTACCCCTAGAGCCGGCCCTGGTCACTGACCAGATCCAGGCTCCTGGGGAGGAAACTGATTTTCTGGATCCATTTCAGTTGGGGTTTAGGCACGGTTTTGGCACAAACTCTGGTTGTGCTGAATGCTGACCTCTGCCAGGAGAAGGACAGAATCCTTCTGGAGTGACTGCCTGAGTTAGGGGTGGGTGACACCACTTTGTAGTGGTTCTGGACCTACTTGTATGGCCGTTTCCAGGGGGTGACGCTTGGGGAGCGTTCTTTGGCCCCAGGGAGCCTTCAATGTAGGCATTTGAAAATGTTATGCTAGCCAGGACATATTTATTGTCATGTGAAGCAGCCCTTGATTCCTTGCCTTGAAAAATGCTTAAGAATGTAATGTTAAGAACACAAGAGGAGCCCCGATGGGCTCACTGAGTCAGGATCTTGTTCTCACAGTGGCCAGCCAGATGGACCTGGAAAGCCCAAAAGCAGAACAGCATTTGACCCACTTGTGATTCCTATCAACAGTATGCAGAAGCACACTGCCTCTGGCAGTGGAAGCAGAATATAAGAATAAAGACTAGTAACCATGGGCAGCCATTATTCTCCATGAATTTGTCTAATCCACTTTTGAAGCCATCCAAGTTTGTGGCCATCACTGTATCTTGGGTGAGCAAATTCTATATTTTAACTATGCACAACATGCGCCTAATACACACACGAATCTGTGAAATGTGGGTCGTATCATTTTATAGAAGAATTTGTAAAGACTGAATTTCTTGAGCATCTCTACTTGTGAATCCTATCTTCGCATCACCATTCCTTTCTTAGCACAGATAGTAGCCCAACCCTTTATGTCTTCATTATTTTCCACAACCACTTGTAACACTTCCTTCTTCTAGGCTCTTTATTATTATGTCTAAAACTCAACTTTGCTTTTGCTTTTTGCTTTTTTTACTTTTTGTTCTGAACTTTTGCTCCCTTTCACCTCTTGTTCCCTGTTTCATTATCATCATCATAACTATTTCTCACATCCAATCACTCTGCTACAGGATGTCTAATGCTCTCATTAGCAGAGTTGTGGTCAAAGCTTCTGCTTCCACTGACGGGTTCTTTCCTGTGTTGTGCTGAGTTTCTTCAGGGACTGAGTGTGCTCAGGACCCTGGAAGAAAGAAGCTTAGCAATGATAGCTGTCTAACTTGGCTGCTTCACACCTTCAGTCTCCTTTAGTGCTTTGAGCTTCTATACAGCTTCTTGCAATAATATGAGTTTAAGTTCATGCTCTTTCGTTCTTCAGAGAATGAGTAAAAAAAGAAAAATAACAAATATGTTTTGTTATGTTTGTGTTAGAAGCAGTAAAGGTCATTTGGGGGGGAAAGCAAAGGTCTACATGCAATCTTGAACGTATTATGTCAGCTGCAGTGAACTAATGAAATCACGAGGGTAAAAATGTTTGCTTCCAAATATATCAAAAGACAGTCACCAATATGAGATACATGGTCGGATTCAGCTAAGTCCCTGTGTGAGTGGAATGACTCACAGCACAGCAGAACCCACCCCCCTCTCTTCTCCCCTGTAACCCCCTCAAATCTTCTCTGGGGGGGTTGGGGGACTTTGAAAAAGGCATATACTTTATATTGTCCATGAGCTGTCATTAAATAAATTCATTCTGCATATCAGGATCCCCTTTTCCTGAACAGTTGACTAGACTTTCACATCAGTGATCGTATAGACCACAGGTCGGGAACTTGTGACCTTCCAGATGTTACTGGACTCCAACCTCCCAGCATCTCTTACCATTGGCCATGCTGGCTGGGACTGACAGGAGTTATAGCACAATAACTTCTGGAGGATGATAGGCTCCCCATCCCTGGCCTAGACAGTTTTACAGGTGAACTGCTGCTGTTGCTTGCCAGGAGAGAAAGGGGCAAGATGGAGGGGAGTCAGCGCAGAGCAAATGCACTGGCAGGAGTGCTGGATTGGTTTGATTGGTGAATTTGCACTGTGCTGACCTCACCACTGCCTCCTCCCTCTCCTCCTTGTAAGCAGCAGCAACTCACTACTGGGAGGTCGGGTAAGTGCTTCTGTGCTACCATGCTGTGCTACCATTACTGTCGAAGAAGAAGAAGACGAGGAAGACGAGGAAGATGAGGAAGACGAAGAAGACGAAGAAGACGAAGAAGACGAAGAAGACGAAGAAGACGAAGAAGACGAAGACGAAGAAGAAGAAGAAGAAGAAGAAGAAGAAGAAGAAGAAGAAGAAGTTTTACTCTGACTGGTTTATGTTCTTATGGGCCCAAGGCCTGTGTCCTTCACACCGAGAACCATCCTAGGTCTACTTGATCCTAGGTCATACCTTCATGGAAGACATTTCTGTCAGTGAGGGAAAACTGCTGCAGAGGCAACCAAATCTACTTCTAAAGGATTTTCATGGACTACTGATTTGATTGTGTGGAGTAATTCCTCTTTATAGACTAAGGCAACAACAAGCCTTAGTCTGAAGCCCTCAGGGTCAAGTGATATGTAATTTCTGGCCACTTTGTAGGAGTTATGCTATGGCATTATTTCCTGAGCAAAAGCTCTTAGAGTAGTCTTTAGAAATAGAGAACAGTAGGCTACTCCGTAATTGACAGAGCTTGGTTCTGTCAGAAAATAAAATGAAGTGAAATTGGCAGGATTGCCATTTCACAGGTGGTTACATGGATTGGTTTCCGTTTCCTCCTCTCAGTCTCAGTTTCTCTAGATGTCACTCTTCTGCATTATCCTTTTTGTCCATAATTTCCTATTCAGATTCTAAGTTAGTATTTTAACAAACTGATCCATATGTCAATTAGACCCAGAGTATTTGGATTTTCGCTGACAATTCCATTGAAGTTGTCAGGGTAAATCAACTTCAACCGGTTTGTGGATCAGGATGTGAGGTACAGTACTGAGCGTTATCTTTTAATTAAACTTTGCTGAATCGTAATTGATTTTTTAAATATCCTTTTCCTATTACCACTGGGGGAATAATGGGTTCATTCTGCCTCTACTCTTCATATTTCCCCCTATTGATTCCCATTTTTGTCTTGGTCTAAGTACAGAATAGCTGGGTGAGGCTGATGGTTGTAGTAGTCCTACAACAAATGGAGGAACCATGTTGACTGTCACTGCTCTAAGCCACTTTTACTTCTCTAGTGGCTTGGCAACATGAATCTCATAAGGGCAAAAGTAATGGTGCCTCAATACATTTTTTTTTGTCTTTAAAAAATGTAGACGCTAGAGAAGCCAAAAAAAAAAAAAGAGATTAAAAAGATGGTGAACTACCCTGGAAATAATGTCCACATATTTTTAATACCTTGATACCTTGAACATTACTCAAATATTTGAATGCTTCTGTGTTGCAAGCTATTGTTAATAACCTCATTGTACAGATGGAGAGGTCTGAAGTAAACGTTTGTCAAATTAGAAAAGCGGGTTCCTGTAAAAGATCATCTGTTAGCTAATTTGATATTTACTTGCAAGGAGGGGTTTAACTTTAAAAACATGCATAAAGTCAGGTCCACTAGTTTGTGTGTGTATGTGTGTGTGTGTGTTTAAAAAAACAACAACCAAATATAATTCTGCAAACAAGCAAGCTTGGGGCTCCCTTGACCATTTTAACCCATCACCAGGGGCATTCACGCAGTGTGTCCTTTCCTGATACTTATTTCAGAAATCCCTGTTGTTAGGTCCTCATTAAGGTGACTTGCTTGTAAACATCAGGGGATAGCCAGAGAATTGTAATGTAGGATTCTCAATGTCTTGAGCTGAAGGCTCAGGCATGAAAATATGTTTCTATGAGGACCCACTGCATGAACTGGACCCCCCCCCTCCTCCTCCTGCCAATTGCATTAAGTGTCGTGTATTTATATTCCTGGAGCCTCTTCCTAGTTGTTGGCAGCTCAGATTGACAGCAGAACAACTTTAAATACACTTCCAATGAAGCACACACCTGCTCATTAAAAATAATGCTGGAGAGAACTCTGAGCGGTTTGGCAGCGCAGGCAGTTACTGTTAATGACTCAGGTTGCTTGACAGACATACAAGGATGCTAATGACCCCTATTGCCAGTGTATTTGAATGCTTGATAAGTTAGTGCGCCCTTAAACAGCTTCTCCTCCATCTCCAGCTTTTCCCTCTTTCAGGTGTGAAATAGGATAAGCAGCTTCTACAGAGAATTGGATACACCTGCTACCTCTTTAAGAGAGTAATATATGAATTGGCCCCTAAACTCAGCACTCAGTGTGCGATGGTTGGGTCATTTGAAAAGTGTCCTCACAACTTTACTCCATCTCATGTATTGCATGAATTACATTCCCTGAGCTGGGTATTTCCCTAGGGCTGGGGTAGGCAACCTAAGGCCCGTGGGCCGGATGCGGCCCAATCGCCTTCTCAATCCGGCCCATGGATGGTCCAGGAATCATCGTGTTTCTACATGAGTAGAATGTGTCCTTTTATTTAAAATGCATATCTGGGTCATTTGTGGGGCCTGCCTGGTGTTTTTACATGAGTAGAATGTGTCCTTTTATTTAAAATGCATCTGTAGGTTATTTGTGGGGCATAGGAATTCGTCCATTTTTTTCACCAAAATATAGTCTGGCCCACCACATAGTCTGAGGGACGGTGGACTGGCCCACAGCTGAAAAGGGTTGCTGACCCCCTGCCCTAGGGCTTTTTTTTGCAGGGGGAGGAGGGGATAAGTTATTTTTAAGTTATTCCCCCCCCCAAAAAAATCAGGAACAAGAGTTGTAGATTTCTATTCTGTTGTCACTAACCAGAACAATGCATAATAAGAAATGGAGTTGCTGTTAGCCCTGAAGGCTCCAAAACTGACCAGTAACATTAATTGAAGAAAGCTAGGAACTTAGTCAGGTGCCTTGGAAAAGGAGGGTCAAGCATGTGAGAATGCTGCTGATAGGAAAGGCAGTGAAAAACTGAGTCTTCCCAATCTGTTCACGATAAATCTAAAAAAAAACAGAGTTGGAATGGTGGGCTGATTTTTATCATCACTATTTTCAGCCCTGCATTGTTATCACTGGATGTCTCACTGTTTCAGCACATTAATAAGGCCACAAGCAAAGGCTGGGCAATAATAATAATATATAACATGTATTAAAATAGGGCAACATCCTGATGTAGGTAAAGTATATACATCTTTGAATCTGTCTATTAATAAACATATACTTCTTCCAAACACATGTACAGCTCTGTAGTAAAGATATTACAGCTAGCAAGTACACATGGCAGAAATATATTTTTATTGATTATAATGAGCATACTTTTATACAGTTCTGAAGGCATATTTCAGGTAAAAATAACTCAACCATCTCATTAATTTAATCATCTCTAAACATTCCCAAGAGATTAAAATATACGAAGGAGGCTTACTTACAGACTGAAAATTATTTTTATCTTGTTCCTAATTATTATCTTTAGAAGTTTCCATGAGATTATATATAAGCAAGGGCACATGTGCATTTCTTCCAGATAATGTAGGTTTTAAATTTATGAATTAGTTTCTGATAAATCTTAACTCAAGGTTTTACTGCTACCTTATTGTGATGACATACATATATGCAGTTTATCTGTCCATATGTCCTTTATCACAAAATTTATTGACCATTATTTATGGGCTATTTAGTCATAAGTAAAACTTTAAGTATACCTTTGACCTTGAATGATTGATCTCCCAAGAAACTTCTGAACTTGAATATTTAAAATGTATCCAAGTTTTATCTCAACATTTTTTCACTGTGAAGAAAAAAATCTAGACCAGGCATCCCCAAACTTCGGCCCTCCAGATGTTTTGGACTACAATTCCCATCATCCCTGACCACTGGTCCTGTTAGCTAGGGATCATGGGAGTAGTAGGCCAAAACATCTGGAGGGCCGCAGTTTGGGGATGCCTAATCTAGACCATCAATTGGGGGGCAATCCTGTGACAGGATACACTGGGATGAGAAGCTTATGATGCAGTGAATCCCCAGCTCAACTGGGCTCACCACGGGGCAAGTTAGGGCAGCTGCCCTACTCTAGAAGCAGGGCTGGTGGGCAGAGGCGGAGCACAGCCCGGCGGAGCGCGAGTTCGCAATTCCCACCGCGCCGCGCCGCACCCTCCCTCCAGCTCCCCGCCGCGCCCTCAGGCAAGGCCAAGCGCGGCAGGGAACCAGAGAGCGCGGTGCGGCGGGCGGGAACGCTGAACTCGCGCTCCGCTGGGCTGGGCTCCGCCTCCGCCCACCAGCCCTGCTTCTAGGGAGGGGCACAGCCCGGCGGAGCGCGAGTTCGCCGTTTCCGCCCACTTTGTGGCCCCTCCCCTTCCGTGCCTTGGCCCCTCCCCTTGCCCCCCCCCCCTAGTTTTGATCCTGGATACGCCCATGGGCTCAGCCATCATTCAGACCCAAACTCCAGTTCAACCAAAGATTTGCCAGTGTCATTTGCTCATTCTATCTCTGCCAGCTGAACCAAGGCTTGTGTAAGTCCCTAAAATGGAGTTTTCTGGAGCAGGGTGGAGCGGAACTAGAAAAAGGGGTATTTAGGCTGAATCCTAGACAGTCACATGACCTGGCAACCCAGCATAGAACATTATTTTAAAGGCTTGTTTTTCTTCTCCCAGGCTCAGGCAGCCCTATAGTCTGTCTTGAGTAGCACCCCCCCACACACACACATCTGGATGTTCTGAGATAGGAATGCCAGGTGCACTGGGTTACCATAGCAACACTAGCAAGCTCCAGTGTATGACTTACATTGGTTCAAGACTGCAGAGATGGGTATAATTGTCTCTAGGGCATTGCTTTCATCAAGTCATGTGGCAAATCCTGATGCTGTCCTGTTTGTGTGTCAGGGTCTGACTCTGAATCTGAATCTCTGAGGGTCAATGGAAGAGGCTGCCTTGAGCATGGTTTGAACCGTAGAAAGGCAGCATACAAATAAAATTATATATGTATTGTTACATGCCACCCCAATCTCCGAGTAGTGTGAGAATCTAGGGGTCCAGCTTATGCAGGCTTCATGTTTCCTTTGGAATGAGGCACAGTGGAGAGGGTGGTGTCTTTATGATATATGGTTTATTTATACATATATAAAACCTGAACCTACAATGGAGGGGTTCACAGCATTAACACCCCAAAAGCATCTTGTTTCTCCCATAGTCTTGGATAAAAGCAGAAATCAAACTTCTCTCTCTCTCTCTCTCTCTCTCTCTCTCTCTCTCTCTCTCTCTCTCTCTCTCTCTCTCTCTTCTGCTTGGCTTCTAGCTCGTGTCATTGCAACTCTCTCTCATTTCTGGTTTTGTTTTACAGAAAGTGAGTTGAGGAAGGGGCTCCACCCATTTGCCACATCACACAGTGCTCCTTCCTTTGTTCTCCTTAATGGCCCATCTCTCATGCAATCAACTCATCAGGAGGCTAGCCTGGTTTATAATTTAACATGTACTAGAAGGGTCTCTGCATACAGCCTACTCCCCCTACACCCCCCAAAAAAACTCATATCAATACAGTCATACCTCGGGTTAAGTATGCTTCAGTTTGAGTACTTTCAATTTAAGTACTCCACGGACCCGGGAGTGTTTACTTCTGGGTTCCGTGGCGCGCGCATGTGCACAAGCGATCTGTGTGGTTCGTGCATGCGCAGAAGCGCTCTATAGGTGCTTTGCGCAATCGCTGCTCGGGTTAAGTACTTTTCGGGATGCGAATGGCACCCCGGAACCAATTAAGTACTTAACCCGAGGTACCGCTGTAGTATGCAAGTCTCTCTCCCATGCAAGCCATATTGTGTATGAGCTGGTTCTCAGTCACAGCTCTTAATTTTAAAGCACAATGCAACAGAATGTAGAAAGGTATTTTCTGTTGTTCCGAATGTATTGTTTATCTGAATGAAAGGAGCTGCCCTATTTTCTGTCTTCCAGAGAAGCCTTTCTTTTCACCCTTGTCAGTTCCTCCGCCTCTTGCATGATTAAGCTTAGATCTGGGAAGACAGATTCCCACTGCCTTTGTATGTCAGCTCTTTCTACTTCCTCGTTGTTCTTAATACTTCACCCCACTTTTGGAAGTCAAAGACAATTATAATGATTCTGCCATCCTGCACAGTTTGACTCCTCCTCCTGCAACTTTGCTCTACAGAGGAGCATCTTCTTTTGTACCACATTCAGATGCAGAGAATAATAAGAAAAAATAGTTTGGAAGTGCAAGCTCCAAATGTTTAGCTTTAGGAAGTGTTTTTTTTTTTTTAAATGCAGGAATTCTAAAACATTAGCAATATTTATAAGGATGCAAGTCCTTAAAAACAACTCAACATTTCACATTTTTAGTTTGCATTGAATGCCAGAAAAGCAATATTAAATAGTAATTTCCTGAGCGCAACATGTATGTTTATATTTCTAATTTTCATTCTGTTCTTTTTATTAGAAAATGCATTTCCCCTTTTAGTCCATTGTTAGATTGCAAAGAACATCATGCTAAGAGGTATCGCTGGCTTGGATCCCCCCCCCAACAGCCATTGTGTAACAGATTCTATCATTCAAGCCTTTTCAAACTGTGCAATGCAGATTTTTCACTCTAGCACAACAAAGCTGCTCCCTCCAACACATCCAACTCTGACTTTTTGTGTTCCCCCATCCTTATCACCTGAACCAGAGCCTATCTGCAACCTTACAAGTTGTGACGATTTGCTACGCGGCAGCTGAAACCCAAACGGCACCAGCCAATTAGCCAAATGGGGAAAATTCCTGCCATGCCCCTGTCCCAACGACAGACAACACATGACGGCATAGCAAGGTCAAGCACAACAAGCACTAAAAATAGGGAGCGGTGGGTGGGTGTTCCGATGCACACACCAAAAAAGGAAGCTCTGGGTCACGTGCATGGGCATATATAGGTCCCTTGATCTGTTTAACTCGCGTCCCATTGACCTGATTGAACCCAGCATCAAGGGACCTACCAATAGGGTGTTGTGGCTGTCCAATCCTTCCCACCCACAACACAAGGGTTTGGTTGCCAGGTCTCACCGCAACATGTGCCCTCTTTAAGGGAGGACACGATTTCTCACGAAGTAGTATACAGCTGCGTTGAACGGCAGGAGCACCAGAAAACTGCTTCTTCTCTGGCAATACACTTCCCTGCAAACAAACAAAAATGAATGGTCAGCGGATGCAGTCTAAACTCCCCACAAAGTTTGTGCAAACAAATCAGGATGAATGCTCGATAAAGTGGGTTTGTAAGTCTGAGCTTGCTATGATTTTTAAACTGGCAGATCTTGCCAATTGGGATTGCACTTTCCAGCACGGTTCAAATTGAAATGCTAATGTTGCAGACTAATGTAATAGCCCTGATTTTTTGCATAACAAAAGGGTTGCTCCCCCATCCTCTGGAGTGCATTGGGGGCTTCACTCTTTCAAGCTCATGTTTACCTATCTCTCACACCATATCCCAACACAGCAGATTAATTAATGTATGAACTGTGAAATAATAAACAGCTCAACCCTCAATACAAATGTTTAATGTAAGATGTTTTTCTTAAAGTGTCTTCAAAAACCATAGTCCACTTACTTTACATAGTTATCATTCTGGGTTCCACGTGACACTGTGACCTTATACAATCTGCATTTACTTATTCTGCAACACACTGAAAACTGCTGCTTATATTTTTCTTTACCAGTTTTCACTCAGTCTATCAGGACAGCTTCTCAGTTCCTGTTGTCTTTGAGTGCCACAACTGCTTTCACCTCCCCCATTAAGTTTACATCGGGGTGGGGAACAAGATCTGGGGACTGTGTCAGATCCCTATGTCCACTACCCCAATGGGCCAGATTGACAAGTGGATGGGGTGCCCACCTGCCAATCATCTGATTTCAGGATAACATCTGATGATGCTGTGCTTTGAAGCCCCAATAATCAGCTGACGGTTGAGACTTCAAAGTGTCATGTGTGGTGCTTTGAAGTGCCAATGGCCAGCTAATTTTCAGGATGTGAAAGCACAGTGTAGTGCTCTTTTCAAGGCTGTTGCAACTCATACAGCTGTCAAAAATCACCGCCTGCCCCCTGTAACACCATTAAGTCGGGGATCTATAATTGCCTCCTTGCACTATTGCACAGAAGTTATGTTCAGCAAGTGGTGATCTACTGAAGTTGCAATTGCTATGCAACTGACACTCTAATGTTGAGTTGGTTGCAAGGACAGCAAAGGTTAAGAAGAAAGGGATGGATTATCCGACTGAGCCAGTGCTGGGAGACTAGACCTAATCCACTGCTGCTGTTGTTTAACTGCTGAGTGCTGCTGCTTTGTACTGGACAGCAGGGGAAAAGTTTAATATATATGTGGAATATCTATCTATCATCTAACTTTAAAAGAGAATTACAAGCTATGAAGCAGGGGTGGGGACAGTCTTGAGACAGTCTTTAAACCTCTTTTGTTGACGGCCAGCATTATGCTTTCCATTTTAAAGTTTGGAATAGAGTATAAATATAATGTAGTATAAACACTGCCAACTGGGAAACACTGGCCTGCGAGCGCTCCAGTTGGAGAACAGCCTTTACCAAAGGTGTCATGGGCTTTGAAGACACTCGAACTCAGGACGCAAGGGAGAAACTTGCTAAGAGGAAGGCATGCTTGGGAAATCCAAACCGTGATCAACTCCTGTCTGGAAACCAATGTCCCCATTGTGGAAGGACATGTGGATCCAGAATTGGACTCCACAGTCACTAGTTACGGACTCATTGTTAAAACCGTGTTTATGGAAGACAAGCTTACTCGGCTATGAGTGATTGCCAAAGAAGATGTGTTCCCACAAACACCTGACTCCCAGGACTTTGCCCAAGCTACACAGCTCTCCCAAGCCTCACTGCCTCTGCTACGGGTACATGCCTTTCTCAAGCCTTTTGTCCTGGCTAGAATGTGCTCAAGCCTCTTGTTTGCCTGGGTGTAAATCTGTGCGTTTGTGTAAAATGTTTTGCATGTCTGGAAAGGGAGCCAGCTATACAAAAGTAAGATTCACGTGCATTGTCTGGCCCATTTTGGGGCTGTGACCACCCCCTGCCATTAGAATGTTACTTGTGAAAGAATATGGCTTTGGGGTTGAAAAATATCCTCTGACCCTGCTATAAAAAGCACAAAGGAGAATAGAAAAGCATTAAGGAAAGCTTATGTCACAGAATGGTCTAACTGTTGGTTGGCTGCACTGTAAAAGCCAATGGAGTATCTTTTAGATGACTGTAGCAGAAGGCTTTGTATTGCCTTTAAATTATTTGGGGTATACAGTATGTTCTTTCTTTCTTTCTTTGTGGGCACTACAGAGAATGAGAAGGAGGTGTGTTGGTAATGGAACCCTTAAAACTGATGTTGTCTTGAACAGATGGATCCTATAAAAACTCACTTAGTCAAACAGAAATGGACAAGGCACTGAAAGGAACCTCTTAGCAGAAGGTCATTTAGATTGTGAAACAGTCTGGGAGCTTTTAGAACATTTTACGGGATTAATGGGGCAGTGAATCTTACTCATTTCCCCCCAGCAATATTTCTCCTCCTCACTCTCATCTTCCCTTCAAGACTATAGCTACCTTCATATCCCCCCCCCCAAGTGTGTTGTCAGATAAATCAAATCAAACTCTTTCTTTCTAGGACATGAACACAAATGAAATTCACATGCTGAGAAAAACATATGCTCTCACCACTTCAAAATTATTATTATTATTTTTTAAAAAGGACAACTACAATATCCTTACAAACTGTTTAATGTAAGCAAAGCATATTCGCACATAACCAAACTGTCTTTCTTCCTTGCATGATCAAAGTTTTAAAACTTGGGTGTTTTTGAATGGAAGAGCTACCTAACACGAATAAGTTGATCCCAGCCATATTGGGGGAAGTTTTTCCTCAAGCATTTACTATCCAGATCTTTTCTTCATGGAGAGTCATAGTGATCCCCACTACCCAATAAACTCCTACAGCTTAAAAAAAGACTTGCATCAGACCACCAAAGATTTGGGTGTTCAATTTTGGGGGTGAATGTGGGGAGACTTACTGCACAATTTAGAATCCTGCATTATCAAGGTTCTAAATCAAGCAGGGAGCTGACTTGAGTAGAGGAGGCTCCCCGGATCTTTGCTGCAAAATTCTTGAAGAAAAATTTGTTAGCAAAGTCACTTAAATAATGCAGATGGTGTCAGAAGAAAATAAAAGCAAAACCCTGATAATACTTTACTGAGGAAACTGAACAAAACCAGTGCATGATTCAAGGGGAAAGGAACAGAGAGATTTTTGACTTTCTTACTTCAGGCCTTGTACACAGCAGGGAGATGTTCGATCAAATATATGGAGGAAAACTCATTCAGAACTCCGCGGCCAATCAGGGCATGTACTACCTCAGCAAGCAACACACCACTCTGCCCAGTTGCTAAGCAACACTTCCTCCTCTCCACTAACAGAATTAACTGTTGCATAAAGAAAGTTATCTGCTGTTTCACTTCCAACACAATTAACATTCCAGGGGATTAGGGTTGAGCAGTGCGCTTGGCTCCCTGTTGTGTGTTTGCTTACATGTCAGTAGAATGAAAGCCCAAATAGCCACTAGGGTGAATGAAAGAAGGCTAACTGAAAATAAAGCAATGAAATGGTACAAGGGAAGACTATAAAACAAATTACACAGCAAGGTGAAACAGAATGCAGGTTTCAAAGCTAATTTTGGTCCAGAGGTGTAATTTTGATCCTAAAACATTCTCCACCAAGCTCCTTCTGAAAGGTACTTTTGTTGTCATGGGGGAGTGTCCATTTTGCATCCAGACTAGTTTCTGCTGGGCTGATTGAAGCTACTGATTCTGCTGCCGCTTGGTCATGGGCGTACCCAGGATCAAAACTAGGGGGGGGCAAGGGGAGGGGCCAAGGCACGGAAGGGGAGGGGCCACAAAGTCGGCGGGAACAGCGAACTCGCGCTCCGCCGGGCTGTGCCCCTCCCTAGCAGCAGGGCTGGTGGGCGGAGGCGGAGCCCAGCCCA
This sequence comes from Zootoca vivipara, assembly GCF_963506605.1. Taxonomy (NCBI): domain Eukaryota; kingdom Metazoa; phylum Chordata; class Lepidosauria; order Squamata; family Lacertidae; genus Zootoca; species Zootoca vivipara. The sequence continues at coordinate 52,047,534 of NC_083283.1, read as the reverse complement.
GCGGAGCGCGAGTTCAGCGTTCCTGCCCGCCGCGCCGCGCTCTCTGGTTCCCCGCCGCGCTTGGCCTTGCCAGAGGGCGCGACGGGGAGCTGGAGGGAGGGTGCAGCGCGGTGCGGCGGGAATGGCGAACTCGCGCTCCGCCGGGCTGTGCTCCGCCTCTGCCCACCAGCCCTGCTTCTAGAGTAGGGCAGCTGCCCTAACTTGCCGCATGGTGGGTACGCCCTTGCGCTTGGTTATAATGAGAGCTAACTAGTTGCCAAAGTGAACTTACAAGATTCTTGTTCAAGCTTTCCATGGTTTCAATGAGATAGATCCATAGACAATTACTCTTTCTGGATGATGTTATGGAGCCTGGTATATTGTCAGAGCTGTAATACTTAAGTGATGGCTAGTAAAAGGTAAAGGTAAAGGACCCCTGGACGGTTAAGTCCAGTCAAAGGCAACTATGAGGTGTGGCACTCATCTTGATTCAGGCCAAGGGAGCTGGCGTTCATCCCCAGCAGGATTCTGGGTCATGTGGCCAGCATGACTAAACCGCTTCTGGCACAACAAGACACCATGACAGAAGCCAGAGAGCAAAGAAACGCAGTTTACCTTTCTGCCACCTACCTATTTATCTACTTGCACTGGTGTGCTTTTGAACTGCTAGGTTGGCCGAAGCTAAGCCTGGCCCTTTGACCTCTCATCCGAGCAGCATTTTAAACTAAAAATAAAATAAAATGGAAGGCATATATTTCATCTATGGTTTCAGCCATATATGTAATGGCTTGGAATGTAAGGAACCCCAATGGGTCCAATTAAGCTATTGCTTGTCTCCGTCACAGTTCAGTGTCAGGTCAGGGAAGAGTTTCTGATCTTTACCCAAAAGACTAATTATTTGTCAGCTTTCCTGAAGTAAAACAGGGAAAGAAAGAAGACAGGAATCGCTTGCTCCAGATGGACTTTTTAGTAACTAGCTAATTGATATTGTAGCTTATACGCAAAATGGACTCATTTAAGGAATTTTTTTTTTGTAAATGTGGAGGTGTGTTTTCCATGTTAAAAGTACTGAATTATAAAATTCTAAATCTTCTTTCTAATGGCCAGGGTTGTTACAAAGGTTCATAGCTAGAGCCTAGGGCAGACACCCCCAAACTGCGGCCCTCTAGATGTTTTGGCCTACAACTCCCATGATCCCTAGCTAACAGGACCAGTGGTCAGGGATGATGGGAATTGTAGCCCAAAACATCTGGAGGGCCAAAGTTTGGGGGTGCCTGGCCTAGGGCTTGCTGATCAGAATAAATCCTACGAAATCCTACGAATTGACTTTAAGGACTAGATATAAAGGAACTGCGAGATAAGAACTGATTAGAAAACCTATTGAGGGGAGGGAGGGAAGTCAAACTCGGCAGAGTTTTTTTGGGTTAGGAGTAATGAGAAGTGTTAAAAGAGTGATGTATGTATTTTGAATGTTTGTTTGTTTGTTTTGTATAATGTTTTAAATGTGTTTAATTGGAAAATTTAATAAATAGTTATTAAAAAAGGGCTTGCTGATCAGAAGGTTGGAGGTTCGAATCCCCGCGACGGGGTGAGCTCCCGTTGCTCGGTCCCAGCTCCTGCCAACCTAGCAGTTCAAAAGCATGCCAGTGCAGTAGATAAATAGGTACCGCTCCGGCGGGAAGGTAAACGGAATTTCCATGCGCTGCTCTGGTTTGCCAGAAGCAGCTTAGTCTTGCTGGCCACATGACCTGGAAGCTGTATGTCGGCTCCCTCGGCCAATAAAGAGAGATGAGTGTTGGAACCCCAGAGTCATCTACGACTGGATCTAATGGTCAGGAGTCCCTCTACCTTTACCACATAGACTTTTCCTCCTCTTTGTCTTCTTGGTCTCTTCACTTTCCACCAATTCAATTGAATGTTTCTTATTTCAGGATACTTAGTGTAATGTAATGTTATCCACTTGACTCTAGTGCTATGCCTACCTAAATGGTTACTATTTATGCAGTTTCTCCACAAATTGTTCTTGGTACAAGCAAGAAGAAACTCAGTGCTAAACTGAAGAACTCATTGTGATGTTTGATCATTTATTTTTATTTGTTTATTACATTTACACCCCTGGTTTTCCCATTGTGGAAGCCATGCCACTAATCTGGCACAAGGACTACTGACCTTCAACAGCTTATACTACTGATGCGCTTATAGTGATTTTTCTGATGGAGGATCATATGGAGGCTAGTGGTTATGCAATGGGATTCGGGCTCCTTTTTGTTCTTGTCTCTGTTTGGCTTTTCACTGCAATGAGAAGAATAGCTTGCTTCGTGGCCTCATCAATGCAATCCTCATTGATTACATAATAATTATCTAGATTTCCGCGGCCTCCTCAAACATGGTAAACAGTGAAGACCTTTGTATTGAGTGATTGATTTAAATATTTATAAACTGCACTTTCCTTTATAATATTATGGATAGTTATGGTTATGGTCTCTCTCTCTCTCTCTGTGTGTGTGTGTGTGTGGTGTGCTTGTAGCTCACATGCTCATCTGTACTGCTTCCCTTTCTATTTGGACAGAATGGCCAAATAGAGCTCTAACTTCACTATCTAGAGCAGAATAAATTATTTCCCCTTCATCTCATGGAAACTTTAAGTCACTAACTTGGGACCTAAGCACTTAAAATACCACCTTCTCCAGTACTTAGTACGCCAGGCTTTGAGACTGGTGTGATTTATAATATTCAGGGCAAGTATCTGAGATTGGTGTGGGACAGAATGCTCATGACCCCCCCCCCCGCCATGACATCAATAATAATTAACCAAACCAAAGAGGAACATAGACACCAGAGTTCAGAGAGATCAAAATCTTTATTGCTTGACATTTCTCATCATAGTTCAGAGAAATCAAAATCTTTACTGCTTGACATTTCTTAATGGAAGTAATATTCATTTAGTTTCTGGCATATTTTAGCCTACATTTTTCAACCTAGTCAAGGTTATGTAATAATGTGCCCTTTATCCATCTGAGTATTCCTACATATGTGAATGTGGTCTTTTTGGCTAATCAAGTGGGATAATTGGTCGTGGTAAATTTTGGATCATGCATACATTTCCTCCCAAAGTCTTGCTTTGTAAGAAAACCTTCGATATTTCCTGGGTTTAGGAGTCTGTTTGCAGTAGCTTAATGTAATCTTAGCAGGACAGATTTAAATTGGAAATAAAGTTCAGAATCAGCATAGGCTGCTGAGAGAAACTGCACGAACCTGGCTAGCTTAACACACATCACAGATTTAACCTCAATTTCTTTTGAAGTATTGAAGCTATCCATTTGGTGGGTTGCCTAACAAAAAGCGGGTGTGCTTGAAACCATTTTCCATGAGACCCTTGCCCTTTCAAAGCCTTCAGCTGCTAGAAAATAATTGGCTGGCTATAAAACTTAATAAAGAAAATCTATTTCTATCCATTAGACAGTTGGTCTAAGCTGTGTGAGTGTGTGGAACAGAAATCTTGCTTCTCCAGTTTGTGCAATGTGGGAAGAATCAGATTCTCTAATCATCTGCAACTATAGGTTATCCAAGTCAGATGGGGCCTACACCTCCATTAAGAACAAATTTGTCACCAGGCATTACGAACTAGATTTCAAATTGGTAATGGTGCATGAATTCAAGTATTGTACTGTATTTCATTTTATTAAAACTCTTTGCTGTACATCACTTTCAAACCATCTTGGCTGTGTGTCCTGGACGACCTCCCCCCTGCCCTGCAGGCTTTTCCCCCACCTGACCTGTCTAATTCCAGCTACAAAAGCTGAGGCTGCTGAACAGACTCTTGGCCTGGGGTGATATTTTGGGATTCTTTGTTTGGGGCAGGGGGTGGTTGCTGTTGGTCTTTTGTAACTTTATTTTAGAGTTTGTTGTGATTTATGTGGAAATGGTTCAGTTTGGTTTTTTATTTGTTGTTTATGACTACTTTTCTTAAGTTGTAGGGTTTTTTGTTTCCATATTTCAAGCTGGCTTGAACAGTAGAAAGGCAGCAAAAAAATAAAATTATATATGTATTGTTGCGAGTGCGAGATTCCAGGGGTTCTACGCGATTACCCAGGGTTTGTGTTTCCTTTGGAAATGAGGCACAGCAGAGACTGTGGTGTCTTTATGATATGTGGTTTATTTACAGATATATATAACCTAAGCCTACAATGGAGGGGCTCACAGCATTACACTCTGTTTCTCCCATGGTTGCCGCCTTCAATTCAAAGTGTCAGCTCACATGGTGCTCTGACCCCACCCTGCCCCCCAGCTTGCAAACTGCAACACTGTTTTTTCCTCCGATGTACATCAACCGCAGCTGCCATTCTGAAATGCCAACTCTGCTATCACAGAGTGGGGGGTTTGCAGGCTTCTCCAATGGTGTTTCAGATATACACAATTTCAGTTAAACGTTAACCCCCCCCATGTAAATTGGGAGTTGCCTGTAATGCACTTTTGTACGGTATTTATACTAATGCATGCACTTTTATGTAGCTTCCCTCAATATACTCTGTCTACACATTTTTGTATTGAAGAACTGCATCAATATATTATGCGGGGAAGTGTGAATTTCAAAATATAGTTATGTTTCAGGTCATATATTGGATTGGGGAAGTGTGAATTAGGTAATCTTGTAATAAAATGCAGACTAAACTAAATCTCTGTTGTTGGCATCTGTCTGTCTCAGGAGACAATAGGGGAGTACACCCCCAGGAGTATGGAGGGAGTATTCATGCACATTCAATTGCATAACAGCGTCTATGGTTAAGTCCAGTCAAAGGTGACTATGGGGTTGCAGCGCTCATCTCGCTTTCAGGCCGAGGGAGCCAGTGTTTGTCCACAGACAGCTTTCCAGGTCATGTGGCCAGCATGACTAAATTGATTCTGGTGCAACGGGACACCGTGACGGAAGCCAGATTGCACAGAAATGCCGTTTACCTTCCCGCCACAGCAGTACCTATTTATCTACTTGCACTGGTGTGCTTTTGAGCTGCTAGGTCGGCAGGAGCTTGGACAGAGCAACAGGAGCTCACCCCGTTGCAGGGATTCGAACCGCTGACCTTCCGATCGGCAAGCCCAAGAGGCTCAGTGGTTTAGACCACAGCGCCACCCGCGTCCCTAACAGCGTCTGCATCACTCAGGAGATCACAGCCACAGAGATAAGAATGGAAGAGTCATTCCATTGTCTGGAGAGCTCATTTCCTGGTTCACATGGAGCAGCTGTTTCCAATGGAGCCCAGCGATGGAAGCCTACAGCTATATTGAGGCAGCACCGGGTGTTGAAATTTTGCACCTGTAACAATTTTGCACCCAGGACATCCACCCCTGTGCCCCCAATATTATGCCACTGGGGTGAAGTCAAACCATTAGAGGGTTACAGCGCCTGCTGTGGCTGTAGAGACCAATACAGGAGAGACATGTTTTGTTGCAGCTGGGGCAGATGAAGGCGTCTGATTGTGTTGATGCAGATGCACCATGGCATTTCTTTTCTCTGCGCCCCTCCCTTTGGTCACTGCTTTGGATGCATGACCTGACTTTCTGTCTCCAGGCACACTGGTTATCTGCAAGGGATTCCCACATGGTGGGATTGATGCTGCCAACTTTCATGTCATGTTTGCAGACATCTTTGTAATGCAGAACTAGAATCTCTATTTCACAAATAAATAGTCGCTGCATAAGTAGTTCTCACACTCTTCACCTAGATCCCATGCCAGTGGCTCCCAAATTGATTTATCATTGCTACAGATTACTCATGAAGTAAGAGTGCACTATTTTAATTTCTGGAGCACGGAATAATTGCATTAGAGGGTATTCATAGCAGTGGGAGATAAAATAATTTTATGACAATTAGAAAATGCAAGTTGCAAAAAGAATGATCGGGGAATAGTTTTCATTTAGCCACTTAAAAATGTTACTTAGGGTGCTGTATTTTATCTTGACTGTGTTCCTTTTAAACCATTACCCCTCCTGGTAGGGCATTCATTTTTCAGACTTGTCTCTAGGTTAATGCTAATGTGATATATCTGTGTAAGGATGATTGAGATGTCTTCTAATATTCACATACAACTGTAGCAGGCATAATTTATTCAACTGCATGTGTGAATCATGAATAACTTTATCAAGGTGTTTCATATTGTACAGAATTCTCTAGAGAATGCCTGCATCCTTGTGAGGAGTATGGAGAGTTTCATTTGCATTTTGCAATTGAATTGGCATTTTCCCACAGGACTATACCAGAAATTTACCCTGTATATTATAAATCATACATTCAGAGATATTTGCTGGATAGTGGGAAGGATTTTCAGTTCCACTGCTGCACAGGATGTACTAAAATAGTGTGATCCCAGCAGGCAGGAGATCATGGGGGTAGAGCCAGTCACAAAGTCCCACACCCTGTTGATCTGTGATTGCCCTATGCTTGAGCAATTTGTGAAAATGATATTTATTATTATTATTATTACTACTACTACTACTACTACTACTACAATCAGATTTGTTAGTTGCTTGTCACCCAAAGCTCTCCAAGCATCTTACAACAATGTTAAAAACACAAATAAATACAGTGGAACCTTGGTTTTCGAGTGTCTCAGAAGCCGAACGTTTCGGAAGCTGAAAACCAAAAGTAATTGCTTCCGTTTTCGAATATGCCTTGAAAGTCAAATGGCTTCCACTGCTGGTTTTTCTTTTTCTCTCGATGGATTTTGCCAACCGCCCACTGCTCCTCGGTTTTCGAACATTTCGGAAGTCGAACGGTCTTCTGGAACTGATTACATTAGAAAACCGAGGTTCCACTGTATATAATAGTATAAAACAGAACAACTACTGTTCCTTACGTTTAAGCATAGATGGGGAATCTTTTCCAAGAGACACATTCTATTCTAGGCAACCTTTTGGGGGACAAAGACCAATTGTGGGCAGGGCCAAAGGCCAAAGCAGATGGAACAACAGATGCAAATTCTTACCTTTGTGTCATTTACTCACACTTACTCACACACCCTTCTCTATCCAGGCAAGCAAGAGTCAATATCAGAGTTCAGAGACAAATTCCAGTCAGGAAAAGACACTGAAACAAGGCTGGTAATGGATGTCATCAGGAGATATGGGGCCTGGCTGGGGAGGGTGCTTAGGCTGAGCAGAGTCCTGAGAGAGAATCAGGCAGTGTTTTTGTGTCCTTCCCAGGCCCAAGGTTCCTACCTTATAACAGAAAAAAGTTTCCACAGTGTTGCATTGCCCACTCATAATGATGCGGTGATAGGTAAACCTATAGCCAGTAAATTTGTCCCTTCTATGCTTGAATGGCACAGATTTGGACCCTTTGTCATGCTGGTCTTCCTGTCAGATACCTGTAACTTTTCCTGCTTCTTGGCACTAATCTGATGTTTACCCCTTGCCTCACTCTTTTATTCCCCTTTCCTTCAGTTGCATAATTGTATCATCCCATCCCATTGTTTCTTCAGGCCTCCATTTTTCTTTCTGCAGTTCTAGTCAGCTTTCTTTGGTCATTATGAATCTCCAGACCCTTACCTGCCCATGAATTCCTCTTTTCCTCCCCATCCTGCCAACAGTATACAGCATGTCATATTATTAAGTCCTTGTATAAATTTACACCGTTGTCATTAGCCTTTTCTTTCCTCAACTTCTCCACCCATTTCTTTGTGCCCTTCCAAAAGCTTCCTGGAATTCAATCTCCTGCTCACTCTGCCATCTTCTCTCTCCCTGCCTGTGCAACTCGTAGGACATCTTCCCATTTATCTTTCTCCCCAGAGCATGTGCTGTCCCTTTGTGATGTTTGTAACTACAGTAATACTTTCTGTTCCCAACAATAACCTTCTCTTTATTCTATATATTATATTAAATGCATCCAGATTAATTTTGTTGCACTGACAAATGCATTCTAATAGATCCACAAAAACCCAAACCCTTGAAAATAGTATATCACTACCATCACAGTATAATGAATGTTGACATGGAAAAGAAAAACAATGTTTTCTCTTCTGAATGAGTTTGAAAATTTGAGCACTATTTCTCAGGAGACTGTCAAGAAGAGAGGATGAGAGCTAGACAACGTCAAAAGCCTTCCATCTTTCAATGAGGTGATATTGTACTCTAAAGAACCCCTTGTGTATTTAATACAACAGATGCCTGTTCAGCTATGCACTAAAAATCTCTCCCATTTTTTAAAAGCATTTTATCTCCTGTCAGATGTCTTTGTGGTACAAATCCATAACTGGTTGCCAGAACCTTTTGATTAGCCAAATGAACCATGACAGAAAGAAGATAACAGAGACATAGAGAATAATTTGTGAGCTTCAAAGTGAGGCTTGTTGCTGAATGGGAATTGTAGTACCAAGATTAGTTTAGGACTACTGAGGATTAGTGTCTCAGTCTGAGGTATCCACAGCCACATGTCAGCTTCTTGTTTATAACTGGCAAAGTGCTTCTCAAGATGATGCATGAACTTTATGCAGCACGTGGGTAGGTGCCTAACCCAACTGTCTAGGGTGGGCTGATACATCCTTGATCTCTGCACTTATTTACCTTCACTTGCCCAGGTTTGTATTTAGGGTGGGTGGGGGAAATGTGGTGTGACAGATGTAAAGACAGAAACAGCCCTCAAGTTGACTTGTGGTTGAGAACCACACACTGCATCTCTGGGAAAGAGAAGGAAGGAAGAGGCTATCCTTGTGAAGGACCATCAGAAGGTGGCCATGGAGACATTGACTTTCAGATAGTATCATGACCACAACTGACAGCTACACTGGAAGCTGTTGGCCAGTAAGTAATTCCACCAATTTCACAATGCTGACTGAGACATTCCTACTTCCACTACCACCTCCCATTGGTCCATGATGAGGACAGGCATGTCCCTTTGCCACAAAATAAATTAAAATACTGTAAATAAAGCATCAAACCTCCTAGAAAATGCAGTGGAAAGTTTTCTGGCAGCTCAAGAGTACAGGTGATGGGAGGTGATTCTATTTTTTGATTTCCTTATTGGCAACAGCTGACGCAGCTTTGGGCGCACTCGTGTTCAGGTCAGAGATAAAAAGAGGCATGGCTGTGGCTGGTGAGGCACACAGTGGTGGGGGCGACATGTAAGGGAGCCTTAACAAGATAACTCCATGACTGCCGGTCAACCTACATACAGGATTTTAATTTTGTAATAATAATAATAATAATAATAATAATAATAATAATAATAATAATTTATACCCCACCCATCTGGCTGGGTTTCCCCAGCCACTCTGGATGGCCTTCAACAAAATATTAAAAACAAGACAGCATCAAACATTAAAAAACTTCCCTAAACAGGGCTGCCTTCAGTTGTCTTTTAAAAGTAAAATAGTTGCTTATTGCCTTGACATCTGCTGGGACGGTGTTCCACAGGGCAGGTGCCATTACTGAGAAGGCCCTCTGCCTGGTTCCCTGTAACTTGGCTTCTCGCAGTGAGGGAACTGCCAGGAGGCCCTCGGCGCTGGACCTCAGTGTCCAGGCTGGGCGATGGGGGTGGAGAAGCTCCTTCAGGTATACAGGACCGAGGCCATTTAAAGGTCAGCACCAACACTTTGAATTGTGCTCGGAAACATACTGGGAGCCAATGAAGATCTTTCAGTACCGGTGTTATATGGTCTAAGTGGCCACTCCCAGTCACCAGTCTAGCTGCCACATTCTGGATCAATTGCAGTTTCCGAGTCACCTTCAAAGGTAGCCCAACGTAGAGCACATTGCAGTAGTCCAAGCGGGAGATAACTAGAGCATGCACCACTCTGGCAGGACAGGATCAGGGAGTCCTCCATCCCAGCCCGCCTCCTATCCCCCACGAACAGTACTTCTGTCTTGTCAGGATTCAACCTCAATCTGTTAGCCGCCATCCATCCTCCAACCGCTTCCAGACACTCACACAGGACCTTCACCGCCTTCACTGGTTCTGATTTAAAAGAGAGGTGGAGCTGGGTATCATCCGCATACTGATGAACACCCAGCCCAACCCCCCTGATGCTCTCTCCTAGTGGCTTCATGTAGATGTTAAAAAGCATGGGGGAGAGGACGGAACCCTGAGGCACCCCACAAGTGAGAGCCCAGGGGTCTGAACACTCATCCCCCCACACACTTTCTGGACACAGCCCAGGAGGAAGGAGCGGAACCACTGTATGTGTGTGAAGGCATGATCTCTCTTTCTCTTCCCCCTTTATTACTTGCCTAAAATATATCCTGTGCATATTCATAGATTTCATGGTCAGAAGGTCACTTTTGAATATAATATAATCCATGGTTTTCCCTCCTGTTAAGGTCAAGGAAATTGATTTATTAAAAAGAAAAACTGGTTAAGCTAAGGAATATTCAAATTGTCTCATACTGTGAGGGTGCTCATAAAAAACTTTGGAGTGCCTGCTTGCTGTTTTTTCCATAGAGCATAATACATTATGAGATTACTCTCCCCTTTGCCCATATTCGCATGGAAGCAGTCTAAAGCTCTCTTACACCTGCATGCTCATTACATAAAAGTATGACTTCAAGTGATGTTCTCTATCACAGACAATGACTATTAAAATAATAATAATAATAATTCAGTGTAAAAGGAATGTTAGAAGCCAGGACAGAAGCACTAACATTGTAATCGGGAAAATTAATACAACAATCCCCAGATCTCAATGCACCCCCACTCCTTTAAGTGATGTAAGTTTAGCATTTGATCAACACACTTGTGCATGCTCCCCTAAATTTATCTCCCATGCTGTGTCATACCAGTTTTGCACCTAAACTCTTTAACTCTGCTCTTCTTTTCCTTGCCAGTATATGGATTTTGTTTGTCATCTTGTGGGAGAGAACTTTTAAAATGATATTAATTTCAGGATAGCAGGATTAGAACCCTTCACATTTTTTTTGCCTTGCCCTCATGGTTAATATATGTTAAAAAACTGTTCAGATAGTGTGTTTTTTTTGGGGGGGGGGATCAAGCCCTCTACCTGCATCCCCTTCCCCCAACAACAGATTTAAGTACCAGTATTTCAGAGAAGGTAGAAGAGAAAGTACACTGCTGATGATTAGTCTCTGGTGTTTGCCATCACCCAGATGGGATGACTGTTCCAGACACTGATGTCTGATTACCTGGAGATTAATTGTAACCCTGTGCCGAAATGAAAGATACTTCCCAATCTCGGCCATCTCTCCTGTGTTAATAATGTAGGCTAGCACATTCCTTGTCATCTAGAATATATGGCAGAAACATCTCATGTCTCACTTTAACAAATGCTACAACACTTATCATGTTATATCTCATCGAGGCTAGAGATTACTGTATTACTTTTCCATTGGGGGGGATTTACTTTCTCAGTTCTAACGTTCTGCAGATCAGCTCTGTCTCTGATGGTTAAATACAAAACATTGGACTAGAATCCTTATTAGGAACAAAAGCAAAACCTTCGGAAATAGCCTAAATCCTCATCACTCCAGAGACTGATGTACCCCACACCATGTACTGTGTATCCTACATCATCTGGGCTTGATATATTAGTAGACTATCGGATAATTTCTTTGATAGCATCTTCTGAAAACAGCTTGTTCACCTACTCTACACATCACCGTCATTGAGATTCTGCTTAGTTGGCGGAGGAACATTCCCTCATTCTGATCAATCTCACATCCCAATGCATATCTTAGTAAAATCAGAAGTATTGTGAGATTGTTGCCCAATAAATGTGGGTAGGACTCCCACTGGAGACTTGCCTTTAAGAAAAGCTTGCTCATTGCCTATGATTGGACAAAATAATGTTAATAATTATGAATGTTCCAGGATAGCCATTGGATTCCTGTTTATGGAAACCATTGTTAGGAGGCAGCTTCTTGAGACAGAGTCCTCTATGGAATGCTTTGAACAAGAAAGCTGTCACATTTGACAACCCCCTTCTCTTAGGAGAAGGGCTGATATAAACTAGCTGTGCATGACAGATGGGGAGAGAATGAAACAGGCGTTTTGGGTAGAGAGGCACTGAAACAGAAAGAACTGAACTAAAGGATGTGGAATCTTAATGGAATGAAGGGGCCTTCTCTTTGGCAATGTGGACATGATGCCAAGAGGAGTTGACTGCTCTTTGCCTCCACATTTGTGCAACTTGTATATTTGTAAATAAACTAGAAGCTACAAAAATGTCATAAATCTTTGGTGCTCTCTCCTCCAAAACAAGCTATTCACCAGCTGGCAAAATGAGGCGCATGTAACATATTACGTAAATAGACAGCAAGAGCCAGATCAACAGTCATTTCAATGGATCTGATGTAGCAGTCTGTTTCCACACAAAGCTCTCATTTGCTAGATTATAGCAAATGTATTTTGCTTTGTTTTCAAAACTGCATTATCACTTTAACAATGCAGGTTTAATTCATGACCTTTTTTGTTTTAGTTTTCTAGAAGCTTTAATTGAGGTTGGTGGCTATAGAACATGCTGTAATAACTTTGGATGAAATAAGATCTTAAAAGCAAAATGCACCACACACTTCTAGTGGTAAATTGCTTTATCTGTACTTGGTCTCTCCATAGGTGTAACACAGAACAATGAGTTAGCAACAATTGTTGCAACTTTTTTTTGTAAATCACAAAATTGCTGTGCAATGGTACTTGTGCATAGCTATGGGGGAATCTGTCAAATCTGTTTTTTTCTATGTTCTTGGTTACGAACGCTTCAGGTTACAAACGCTTCAGGTTACAAACTCCGCTAACCCAGAAATAGTACCTCGGGTTAAGAATTTTGCTTCAGGATGAGAACAGAAATCGTGTGCTCTGGCGGCATGGCAGCAGCAGGAGGTCCCATTAGCTAAAGTGGTGCTTCAGGTTAAGAACAGTTTCAGGTTAAGAATGGACCTCCGGAAAGAATTAAGTTCGTAACCAGAGGTGCCACTGTACGTATTTGTGCATCTTATTTTCATTAATATGTATGCTTTGCCCAATATAATGCATGCTATTTTAAAGAATCTGTGCATTCTAATGCATACCTTAGTGTATTCATTTTTGTACATGTTACTTGGGTAGAGAACTGGATTGCAAAATCCGGAGAGCACATCTTGAAGGATGGCTGGTTTTTTGGTTGACACGGTATTTCAGAAAGTGTGAATTAGGTAGATTTGCATCGAAACATGAATTGAACAGAATTTATCTGCCAGCTTAAAGGTAAAGGTAAAGGGACCCCTGACCATTAGGTCCCGTCGTGACCGACTCTGGGGTTGTGGCGCTCATATCTGCCAGCTTACCTGTGCACTAATAGCACGCTTTTGGAAAAAGAATATGGAATGCAATCTACAATTATGAGGGTCTCTGCAAAATTCCCTCTGAGCTTTTATTAATACCATCAAGAACCAAGCCTCACAATCTTCTGTGAAACCTCCTTTCATTTCAAAGGACTCTTTGTAGGGATTACACTCAACATGTCATGTTAACATGTGTAAATAGGGTGGGGATGGTGTGGAATTACAGAACTAGGAGCATCAACAACTCCCTCTGTTCAGCAATGGTGCACCAGTAGAGAGACAACATAAGCTTATCTTTGAAGTTTAACTCGGCCGATAATAAGCTCACTTTGGTGCCTGACAGCCCCTCTTTTCCCTGCAGCTCTCTTCCCATCTTTTCTCCGCCCTCCCCGATCAAGATTTACCTTTACAGAAAAAGTGCAAAACAACAACAACCCTGAAAGCAGCTGGTGACAACAGAAGGTTTGCACTATAACAAAGTATCACTGAAAAAACAGAATTTCAATTATGCCCAGAGGTCTCCTTTGCAAGAAAGCCATCTTGCTGGTTGACCCCAGAGGCTCCAGAAAAGTGATGCAGAAATATAATAAAAGCAGGAAAAACACAGCTGACAATTGTATTTCCCAGAAGGTGGAAGAAGCAACAAGGGGATCATCTATCTTGGATGTGGTCCTCACCAACAGGGAGGAACTGATCAATGAAATGGAAGTACTAGGTGCCTTGGAAGGAAGTGGCAATATTCTCAGGTTTTATGATACAGTAGCAAGGGGAAGTCGAGTGTAGTCAGACATGCACTTTGGACTTTAAGAAGAGTTATTTCAAAAAGTGTCAGGAACTATTGAGTGAAATTCCATGGTCAGAAATACTCAAAAAGAAGGGAGTCCAAGATGGATTTAAAGATGAAATGTTGAAGGCACAAATGCAGACAATTCCAACAAGAAGAAAAGCAGGAGGCATCTAAGGAAACCTGTGTGGCTGCATAAGGAGCTTGCAGATGAGCTGAGATTTAAGAAGGCGGCAAGTATAAGAAAGAGGGGGAAACAAAGGAAGAGTATACATGAATACCATATATTCCCGGCATATAAAACGACTGGGTGTATAAGACGACCCCCAACTTTTGAGACGATTTTCCTGGGATAAAAAGTAGTCTTATACGCAGGAATATACAGTAGTTAACAGTTGCAGGGAGAAGACCAGATGGGCATAAGCCCAGAACAACCTCAGGCTTGCAAGAGAGTTAAAAAATAAAGACTTATTCGGCTACGTTTTTAAAAGGTAAAGGAGCCCTGGATGGTTAAGTTGAGTCAAAGGTGACTATGGGGTGCGGCGCTCATCTTGCTTCAGCCTGAGGGAGCTGGCGTTTGTCCACAGACAGCTTTCCGGGTCATATGGCCAGCATGACTAAACCGCTTCTGGCACAACGGAACACCAAGACAGAAACCAGAGGACACAGAAACACCATTTACCTTCCCACCACAGTGGTACCTATTTATCTACTCACACTGGTTTGTTTTTGAACTGCTAGGTTGGCAGAAGCTGGGACAGAGCAACAGGAGCTCACCCCGTCGCATGGATTTGAACCGCCGACCTTCCCATTGGCAAGAGGCTCAGTGGTTTAGACCACAGCGCCACCAGCGTCCTGGCTATGTTTGAAGAACAAGAAAAACAAGCACGTAGCAAGTCCTCTGCATGGGGAAGGTGAAGAAAAGCTATTGGGTGACAGGGAGAAGGCAGAACTGCTTAACACCTACTTTACCCTAAGGAAAGCAGTGCCCAACCTGGTGAAAACATCAGATAATATTCTCTGATCCCCCATGGTGATAACTACGTAATAAATTTCTAATGCTGATCTTCTCTTGGATTTGTATCCGTGCATACACAACAATGCTGCACACTTGCTTTTCATTCCTTAATGTGGGGGTACATCTAATGCTGCACCAATGATAAATGCCAGTTTCAACAGTACTAACATCATAACTGGACAGAGTATCTGGACCTATTGAGCTGCCACACCAATCTCCTCAACCCTCTACCCTCCCTATTGGTAAGTGCCAATGACCTACTGTGTTGGGAAGCCGTGAGAGCAACAATGCCCTGCCTATGACACCTGTACAGCTGTAACTAACAGAAGGCTAGTAAACTGTTAGCAATAATTTAGCACTAGCCTTGGGTAATGGGCCAGGGCAGGGTCCTGAACCCCTGGCCTACCTGGTGGCAAGTCAGTATGTCAAGTCCCAAGTTCAGCGACCAGGGGCCAATCCATGCAAGCCAAGTCCAAAATCTAAAGCTGAGGAATAACACACTTCCTTCCACAGATAGCGAGCCCCACCTGGCCAGCTAGAAAGCTGGACTGTGAGCCCTTGCTTGCCTCAGCCTTCTAGCGTGCCACTACCACTGCTCCCTATACCTCAGAGCAGGCATAGGCAAACTCAGCCCTCAATATGTTTTGGGACTACAACTCCCATCATCCCTAGCTAACAGGACCAGTGGTCAGGGATGATGGTAGTTGTAGTCCTAAAACATCTGGAGGGCCGAGTTTGCCTATGCCTGCCTCAGAGCCTGCTGTGTTCATGGAGACTGGTCTCTGGCTCTGGTGAGGGGTCCTGATGCTCTTGTTCCTGTGCATCGACCCCCATTCACTCGCCATCCTCTGTCCCCCTGTGAGTACTTCCTTCACCATCCTCTGCTTGCTTCAGTGCATCCCAATCCTGGCTGCACCCCTCACCGGGTTTCTCTTCCTCCTTTTTTCCCTCCCCATTGTCCTGCCAATTCATGACACCCAGATATTAATTGCATACACATCCCATTGTTGCTCATAAGCGTCTTTGGGGCAGAGTCCACATATTTATGTAGTTACTACCGTAACATGATACAAAGGATGAACTGCTCAAGTAAGTTTAAAAAGAATCTACACACTGACATTTATTTGCTAGAAGAGTGAATAGGGCCTGTATGTTTGCATTGTATTATGTAACTTCTGTTTTTTCCTGGATATTACATTTTGTATTTGGCTCATCATCTTCAAGGGGTAATATCTGAGTTCTTAATAGTTTTCTTTTGGGAGCTGGTAGGTGGTATAAAGAAAGGTGCATATTTGTCAATTTTAGAGATGCCTAATGATCCTGTTTCTTCAATTTTTGCACATGCTGTGTTTAAAAAGGGGTTGTGTTCAACCTGCATTTAGATTTTGATAAGATTCAGGCAGCTTACATATATCCTTAATCAACAGACGCCTTTTAACAAGCTACTTGCAAAGGGTATTACTGTATTTGTGGAAGCCTAACAGTGTATTTGGAAAACAAGCTGTCATTTCTAAGGAAGTTGATATTGTTTATGGGGAAGCTGGTGTCTTGACTTGTGTTCTGAATGAAGCTGTCTTGTTTATATTGGCAGGTACCCCCAGGATGTTTTAGGGGCAGTTTGGAAGTTATTATAGTGTTGAAATGCAAAACAAGTCAAGGCTTTGTTATTTCTCAGGTAAAATGCACCTGAGATCAACTTTGCTCATTTCCTGAGTTCACTACTACCGGTAGCTATAATCATTAAGTGGAAGGCCTTGGATTAGTCCTAAATGTTAAAAGGGAAGTTGCTGTAAGGTACAAAAAAACATAGATATGATGTGCTTTTGACAGCTACTCTTGTTGACAAGAATGATGTCTATTTGTAACCTGATGCTTCTTTTTGGCCTTGGGGAAAAGTATTAGGGAGAAAATATGGAAGTATTTTCTGGTCAAGTAGTTTTGGTGACAGTAAATATTATGCCTAGGCTAGAATTTTGCAGGACTAAAAATATAAAAATCGACATTAATTTGTTTAACTCAGGAAAACTCATATATTGTTGCTATATGAAGTACCTGTTATGTTTTCTTTATGTCTAAAACCTTCTTTATTCCATTGCCTAAGAAATCTGTTAAAGATGTCCTGATTTGGAACAAATATTTATTTTAAAGCGTAGGGAAACTTTAAGCTACTGCCTCAGTTTGTTCCAAACCACACATTTTGTTCTAACTCAGGAAACTGTTGCTCACACAAAGCACAATTAACTAGCAAGGAGGGAAACTGAATAATTCAAGCAGTTGTACATTCTTTTTCCCCTAAGTAGTTTTATTCTTCCGTGAACCGAAAAGAATAAGAATGTCTGAAAGCAGAATGTTTTATATAATTTTAAAATCTGTTTTCATGGATATTATTATTTTGGAATGTTTATATAACACTTGCCTAAGAGGTATCTTTTGTTGATATAGGTTTTTCTAAAAGACAAATAATAGGAAAAAGGAAGATTGTGTTTCATAAAGATTAACACTTTGCATGCAAAATCAAAAGTCAGAAGAAATGGTAATAGCCCATTTATAAGGTAAAGGGACCCCTGACCATTAGGTCCAGTCGTGACCGACTCTGGGGTTGCGCGCTCATCTCGCATTATTGGCCGAGGGAGCCAGCATACAGCTTCCAGGTCATGTGGCCAGCATGACAAAGCCGCTTCTGGCAAACCAGAGCAGCACACGGAAACGCCGTTTACCTTCCCGCTGTAGCGGTTCCTATTTATCTACTTGCACTTTGATGTGCTTTCAAACTGCTAGGTTGGCAGGAGCTGGGACCAAGCAACGGGAGCTCACCCCGTCACAGGGATTCGAACCGCCGACCTTCTGATCAGCAAGCCCTAGGCTCAGTGGTTTAACCCACAGCGCCACCTGGGTCCCTAAGCCCATTTATAAATACCTGGAAAAAAGGAGATTTAAATGCAGCGGATTAATATTTCATATCTTTAAACATTAACAGCAATGCTTTTTTCCCTGGGCTCTTCTTAGACGCTCAGAAAATCTTTCCTTTTTTCTCGAGTACACATATCACTCGCAATGTGCAAGGATAAACTTGATATTATTAGAACAGCAAATATGTCAGGATTTGCAAACAGTAAAGTCCAAATCCATTATGCTTGTAACACTGTTTTTATAAATCAAGTTTTAAGGTGGGAGTTTTAGAGTATGAATATTGCAGTAAATTACTGGGAACTATTGTATTTTAGTTAATTGCAGCTCTTCAGGTCATAATATGCTGTCTGCATTTTGAGGCTTACCTTTCCCTGTTTGCTGGCAATGTATATTTTTATGTTCTATTAATATTCTGAAATACAGTAATGCAGACATTCCTTTTCTTAGCAGCTAGCAATTGTGAATATCCCCCAATGTTTAAAATATAATTATTTGCTTGCAGTAAATAACAGTGCTGGCAACATTCACAGCCATGCCTCATAAGGCTTGATTTTCCTCTTGATGGTGGGGGGAAATAATTGGACTTTGTGTACACTGTTGGTGGTGTTGGTGGTGTTACAGCACTGGAAAGGGGTGCACGTCCTTCCCCAAATTTCTCATGGCTGGTGTGGAGGGCGGCTACGTGAGAAAGGGCCTTTTTCTGCTGTGACTCTTCATCTTTTGAATGTCCTCCCTATGGAAATGTGCTTCATCCCAAGTGTAATATCTTTTTTTGGCCAATCTTAAGACCATTTTTGTACAACTTTCTTTTAAAAAAAGAAGAAACTAGTTTCATGCCTTGGAGAAATATGGCTGCGTGTGTTTATTGTATTTAACAACTCAGTGTTCTAATGTAGTTTATCTCTATAGTCAATGAACTGAATGGAACAGATACTTCTTAAACACTTCATCAAAATCTTCTTGGGGGAAAACAAACAGTTCTGAAAGAACTGTATCTTATGGATTCCTCTGGATACATCTGGCAAATCAATCATTAGTGTAAATCATAATAACTGCAGGGCTTTACTCAAAGAAACAAACTTTGCTCAAGAAACAAAAGCAAGCTTTTCATTATTCTAAAGCTATCGGAAGAGAGATTTATTTAAATATAGTAAGCAAGCTTGAATATTAAGTATTAAAAAAATCAGAGCATCAGAACATGAAATATTATCCGAAGTTAAAGAAAAGCAGGGTAGTTCTTAGTAGTCCTTATGTGTCCAGTGTAGTTCTTAAAACAATTTATGTCAGTTGCCTTGTCAGTTTCACTCCAATCAGTTGCGAGGTTGGTCCCCTGTACATTTCTTTCCTTTGGGTATTACATGTTTCTTGGCTAATATATAGTGAGAATTCCTCAGAATGCTGATTGCTTTAAAATATATACAAGCATCTCTCCTGTCAGCTAGTCCTTAATTGCTTTTCACTGATATATGTTAAACAAAACAAAGGGTAATAGTTGAACGTGATTACTCCCTAATTTACTCCAAACTGATACACAGTGTGGCTTAGCATACACTGTATATTTTCAGCTGTTTCTTTAACCTGCTGTGCAACAGAAAATTTAAGAATATTTCAACTTGCGAGGGGAAAGGATCAGTGGAATCACTGTGAATCAAGTGAATGACCTCAAATATAGAAAGCAATTCCAAATCAAAAACTTGCCTGGTTGGTTCCCCAATCTTCTAAATAACTGCCAGTGAAAATACTTTCATGAAGAGTAAAGTGGGGTTAGCATTAAGGAAATTCTAGCCTGCAAAAAAGCTGGCTTGGGTGCCTCCAAACATGGTAGCCAGGCATACACTGCATCTTGTTAATTCAAAATATAGCTGGGAATTAAGAGCTGGTCAAAGTTCTACACCGATGCAGATAATTATGAATGCTGGCAACATGGCTAGTCCATAATGTGTGTGACTCTCATTAAACTTTGCAGAAGAAGAACTCTGAAATTCAAATCATTGCTGACTCATTTTATCTTACACAAAGCAAATATATTCTTTGACAAAGTCGAGGGGTGACATTTTAAAAAATAAAATAAAATCCTTCTGCTATTTGTTCTATTCCTGATAGGGCAATTTTGCTTGCAGTCAATTATTTAGATCAGCCTGATCAGTAATACAGTGAATTGTTTCCAGCTCCTTTCCAGAGTGATTATGCAGTCATGAAAGGATGAATCATGCTGAATCCCCAAGCATTTTAGTAAGCTGCTAATGCACCGTGGAAATATATACCACCTACACTCTAACTTCCATTCTATTGATTTAAATTGAATGTGTCTAACTGACGGCAACACAGCAGGTGTTGTTGAGAATCAAAAGCAGAAGGATTTAATGAGTCTAACATTGCATTAGTTGGTTAAGCATTATTTTTAATTGCACCATGTTTCTGGGTTTTCAACGCACTGTTATTTGTAGAAAATCTGGTAGGAAGGGACGGCCTTCCTCCCCTCTTCCTTTTCAGTATGTACTGCTAGGTGGTTCTGGAAGGCAACAGTCTTATTCTGCCACTAACTACAGTAACAATAAAGGTGAATTCAAATGACCATGCAACATGCAGATTGGCAAAGCATGAGGTGATAAACTGTCATACAGTGGTTCCGCTCCTTCCTCCTGGGCCGTGTTCAGAAAGTGGTGGGGGGGGATGAGTGTTCAGACCCCTGGGCTCTCACTTGTGGGGTGCCTCAGGGCTCTGTCCTCTCCCCCATGCTTTTTAACATCTATATGCAGCCGCTGGGAGAGATCATCAGGGGGTTTGGGCTGGGTGTTCATCAGTATGCGGATGATACCCAGCTCTACCTCTCTTTCAAATCAGAACCAGTGAAGGCGGTGAAGGTCCTGTGTGAGTGTCTGGAGGCAGTTGGAGGGTGGATGGCGGCTAACAGATTGAGGTTGAATCCTGACAAGACAGAAGTACTGTTCGTGGGGGACAGGAGGCGGGCTGGGATGGAGGACTCCCTGATCCTGAATGGGGTAACTGTGCCCCTGAAGGACCAGGTGCGCAGCCTGGGAGTCATTTTGGACTCACAGCTGTCCATGGAGGCGCAGGTCAGTTCTGTATCCAGGGCAGCTGTTTATCAGCTCCATCTGGTACGCAGGCTGAGTCCCTACCTGCCCGCGGACTGTCTCGCCAGAGTGGTGCATGCTCTAGTTATCTCTCGCTTGGACTACTGCAATTCACTCTACGTGGGGCTACCTTTGAAGGTGACCCGGAAACTACAACTAACCCAGAATGCAGCAGCTAGACTGGTGACTGAGAGCGGCCGCCGAGACCACATAACACCGGTCCTGAAAGACCTACATTGGCTCCCAGTATGTTTCTGAGCACAATTCAAATTGTTGGTGTTGACCTTTAAAGCCCTAAATGGCCTCGGTCCAGTATACCTGAAGGAGCGTCTCCAACCCCATCGTTCTGCCCGGACACTGAGGTCCAGCGCCGAGGGTCTTCTGGCGGTTCCCTCACTACGAGAAGCCAAGTTACAGGGAACCAGGCAGAGGGCCTTCTCGGTAGTGGCACCCGCCCTGTGGAACGCCCTCCCACCAGATGTCAAAAAGAAAAATAACTGCCAGACTTTTAGAGGACAACTGAAGGCAGCCCTGTTTAGGGAAGCTTTTAATGTTTGATTTCTGTATTTTAATGTTTTGTTGGAAGCCGCCCAGAGTGGCTGTGGGAACCCGGCCAGAAGGGCGGGTTAGAAATAATTTATTATTTATTATTATTATTATTATTAAGGAATGGCATCTGTGCTTAATGCTCTGTTTCATTTCTTAGGTTCAAGATAGGTTGTGTGTGTGTGTGGGTACACATGCATGGATATACATACACATCTACTCAAAAACCAATATGCTTTCCTCCACTTTATGCCCCCCATTGTTTCTCTAAACAGCCTTTTCTGGTTGCCTCTTCTTTCGTCTTAGTTGTAATATGGATGATGCTAACCATGAGGGAGGACCAGGCGTTGCTGTGGGTTGAACCACAGAGCCTAGGGCTTGCTGATCAAAAGGTCGGCGGTTTGAATCCCTGCGACGGGGTGAGCTTCTGTTACTCAGTCCCAGCTCCTGCCAACCTAGCAGTTCGAAAGCACGCCAAAGTGCAAGTAGACAAATAGGTACCGCTCCAAGCGGGAAGGTAAACAGCGTTTCCTTGCGCTGCTCTGGTTCGCCAGAAGCGGCTTTGTCATGCTGGCCACATGACCCAGAAGCTGTACGCCGGCTCCCTCGGCCAATAATGCGAGATGAGCGCCACAACCCCAGAGTCGGTCACAACTGGACCTAATGGTCAGGGGTCCCTTTACCTTTTTAACCATGAGGGACTACAGAGCTCATAGGATGCCATTGCTGAGGGAAACTAAATCAACTGAAGATCATGCCTCCTGGATGCATGATCACCATTCACTAGGTTTGGTAACATCATCACCACCATCATTAATTCAGTTTATACCACCCTTTATCAAAATATCACAGGGCAGTGTACAATATTTAAAAACCCATTACAGAACACCAATAATGAAAACATAACAAGAAGCATAATAACAGACTGCATAATAATAAAACAGTCATAATAACAGACTGCATAATAATAAAACAGTCATAATAACAACAGCCCTCTTCTCCAATCTTTAACAGGCTGTGGATTGTTTAATGGCCAAAGGCCTGGGTAAAGTGGAATGTTTTTGCCTGGCACCTAAAGACACGTAATCATTTGTGAGGGAAGCTGAAGACCATGCTTCCTGAATGGATGATTATAGCAACTTTGGGTATTTTATGTTAACTTTCATTGTCCTGGGATAAATACCGTAGTAGTGTGTATGAAGGCCTGATATAAAAATAATAATGGTTGATTTCCAACTACGTCATACTCAGAGAAGGCCCATTGAAACCAATGGCTTTAGACCATTGGTCAGGGGTTTCCTGTTAAACATTGGAAGCCATGTTGAAAACATCCTACACTTTTCCCATAAAAAGAAAGACCAGATTCCTACCAATTTATGACATACTTTTTTAAACAACAACTTGTGTTAACTCTCTGCTGTTGTTACTGGAGCCCTGAGGTTAATTAAATCTTTCTTTAATGTTCCAGTGAAATTAAAGCATTTTTAAATCCAATTGATTTTAGGAGGAGGGTTAATTCTGCCATTCTGCTTAACTCTGCTATTGAAATCAAAGCAAATTTGGCTACAAGTCCCGATTGTTTCTGCTCATTTTCTTTGACACAAGAATCTAATGTCATCTAAAATATCTCTGAAGACGAAGTATTCAAATTGCCCTTACATGGCAACTTGTTTGAAACTAATTAGATATAGTTGTATGTTACCGCACAACACTTTGAAATTCATAAGCAGCATTTATATTTGTGGATAATTACCAGTATTTCTTTCTGGGCGAAGGTTTTTCCACTTGGTTTCCAGCGACTGGTGATTAAGTGCCAAAACATGATCAGGTCAGCCACATGGCACATCTTCTACTGCAATCAACCCTTTGAGATTGCAGATTGCATGCTTCAATGCTCCCACATATTTAAATACCTCTGGTACATACAAATTAACCTGTTAAAGAGAAGATATAACTAACTAGAACCTTTCTTTGCTTGTGTTCAACTTTTGTACATGCAGGGAGCTTCTTATATGGAAAAGAAGTATTCATACATGAAACCTCCCACCTGCTGTCCGAACATTAGAGCCTAGGCTGAATTGACACAGGCAGTGCTGCTTATTAGTTTGATTTAAATAATAAATCTAATTGCTATAGATAAGTAGTTACTATTTAAACGTCAGACAACAACAAAAAAGTGGGTACAGTCCAGCCAAAGTTAATCTCTCGTAAGTTTGATACCCAATAAGAGAGTTCCTAATACTTTGAAATATTTCCAAGTGAAACAAAACAAAATTTAAAAGTGCTTAGTTTTGGCTGGGTGATGAAAGCTTCC
Source organism: Zootoca vivipara (assembly GCF_963506605.1). Taxonomy (NCBI): domain Eukaryota; kingdom Metazoa; phylum Chordata; class Lepidosauria; order Squamata; family Lacertidae; genus Zootoca; species Zootoca vivipara. The sequence continues at coordinate 52,023,628 of NC_083283.1, read as the reverse complement.
TTTAAAAAAAAAATGCAAAAGTTTCACAAATAAAAAAGGAAACAGAATTCCTTGCTTGTTACCAACATCAATTTAATAATTGCTTTCTAAACAACCATCTCAGGGTGATTCACACTAAAGATTATTCAAAACAGTTAAAAACACAAAAAGCACCAAGTATATTTAAAACAAGACAAAAGCAAGACTCTCATCTCTCACCCAAGCCTTGGGTTTTGAACTTAAGATCCAGTGTGTAGAATTTCACAAAAGGTTGCACTCACTTGTGGAAGATGATTCTCATATATATATGATAGACGACAACAACATAATATAAAAAGTACAAACCAAGCAACTTGTTTTTCCCATATGAAGACATAGTAATACATGACTGGTTTTGCTTTCTGCCTTCAGCTTGCAGTGCAGAGGCATACGTTTATGCAGTCAAAGAAAGGAAACCAAATGTCACTAAAGCTGTCACTTTTTGTAATCCCTTTGAGCAGTCTACTATGATGTGCTGTCAACCTTTCTGATAAGATGATCTTCTAAACATGGTTGATCTAGTCTCCAGCTGCAGGACTCGACTGAGACTTCTGATGCTGCGTTATTTTCAGTTTTGCTGCTAAGAAAGTCCACCCACGTCTTTTTCCACATTCAGACTTGCACACTATCCATCCATGACAATAATACCAGCTTCAGGTTGGCCTCAAAACTGTTCTGGTGGGTTGACGGGACACTTTAGCACAGTCTGAGACGTGGGTTGGAGGCCGTGGCAAGGGGCAAATATGATAATCTCCTCCATCCTCTAGTGCAGGTTAGCCAACATGGTGGCCTCTAGATGTTATTGCAGTCCAACTCCCACTAGCCCCAGCAGCATGGTCCATAGTGTGAGTAGTGATGGGACCTGGAGTTCAGCAACATCTGTAGGGCACATTGGCCCTCCATGCTCTAGTGGGAGTCTCTGCTGGATTACAGAGGGAAATTCAGGATCCCAGTCATTGTATGCATAAACAAATCCAAACACGCAAAATAAAGATAATAATAAGATTGCAGTAATCATGTGCATTGTGGGCACTTATCATTGTTACATTCAATTCACTGAAACAAAGAGCTGATATTCTGTTGGCCCTAGAGCTGTACATAGCAGTCTGAATAATTTCCCAACCTCTTATTTTCCAGCAGAAAACAATTACTGTAAGCTTACATAATGACTAAATTAATTAACAGCGCAAATATTAGTCTTCAGAGTATGTGTGATAGTGCCAGAATGTCAGGGCCAAATCAAGCAACTGTTAACTTCTGAAAAATATTGTGGCAGTATGAATCTGAAGGATGCTCTGAATTTGTGAAGTTTATATTGGGACCAGTGTATGTAGAAAATCTTTCTTTTTCTACTGTGGCACCAACAGAAAATAACATTCTGCTTCTGAAGCTGCCATTAGCCATGGGAGAGGCACTTCCATTGGCACCAAAGGATCCTTCTGTCTTAGAGAAAACAGTACCTTGAAGCCACAGCACAAGTGGAATGATACAAATCCTTCCACATGCTATGGTCCTGATCCTGATCATTCCTATGTTTGCTTAAAAAATATTCTATGATGTTTCAGTGATACATTTTTCCATCCGCTGTAGTAAGTTTGTCCCTTAATCTTGAATATGCCTAAGACTATGATTCAATATAATGTGTCAATAATAATAATAATAATTGCAATTGATACTATACTGGTGGAGATAACTAGGAACCTTCACTGTCCATATGACTTATGAGTTTCCCCAACTGTTCTCATGGCTAACATAGGGGATCTACTTAACCAATTGAATAACAACACAACAGCTGTTGCCACAGAAACATAGCTGTCAAGTTCTCCCTTTATTAAAAAGGGAAATTCCCTTATGCTGAATAGGCTTCCTCGCGAGAAAAGGGAAAACTTGACAGCTATGCACAGAAAATCCACAGGACAAGGAGTCTTCAGGGCTGATGAATAGCTGACTTTTCTTCCACCTTGTTGCTCTAAGAAACAAAGGGTGAACAGCCATGTGAAAGGGCACATGTCTTGTTGATGAGACATTATCTGTCCACTATAGGCATGCTACAAGGTCAGTGCATGTGAAGTCAGGTTCGGGATAATACCTGATATGCATATTGTAACCTCAGAATATAGTCATACCTCAAGTTGTGAACATGATCCGTGCAGGAGGCACATTTGCAACCCGCAGCATTTGCAGCCTGAAGCGCTGCATCTGTGCATGCGTGTGACACGATTCTTTGTTTTTGCACATGCACGAGCGCCGAAACCCGGAAATAACGCGTTCCAGTACTTCCGGGTTCGGCGCGGTCCACAACCCAAAAACACACAACCCGTAGCTTTTGTAAACCAAGGTATGACTGTATATCGGGGTCCCCAAACTTACCCGGCTTTGGGCCGGTTCCTCCAGCACACAATTGGCTCCCATGGGCCGTAGTTTGGGGACCCCTGCTGTATATGAAAGTTGTGTTCAACTATGTAGTATTCACAGAATACTTAAAAATAAATGCAAAGTCACTTGGACTATGATCAAGAACTTTTCTGGATATAACATTGCCCTTGGCAGTTGGGTTATGGCTATGAGTAATGTGTATTGCTCTGTTACCAAAATAGCCTTTCATATGTGTTAGGAAACAAGAGATTTGTCAGCAGCTGTTTCATATTGTAAAACTAACCATTACCTTCTCCAAGTACGTTATGTCCTTTCTTTTCCCTGGCTTTGCTGCTATAAATACACAGCATGTTATCTTTTGGATCGAGGAGAAAGAGCACTCCCCACCCTCCACAGTGTGGCTTTGGATACAGTCATGGTGACAGCTGTATAAGACTAAGGCTTGACTAAACTACAGGAAAAGTGACGGCATCGTTTGATGTAAATCTGTTGCTTTTGAAAAAGGGAACCAGGCAGAAGACCTTCTCTGTAATGGTGCTGTTATGTACTGAGCTGAATCCTAGAACGATAGGATTCAGAATGCAGCAGTCTGATTGGTCTGAAGGAGCCACCCAATCCAGCTCCAGGTGGAAGTGAATCAGCGACCTGATTGGCCTGCAGGAGCAGACAATCAGGCTCCTGGATGAAGTGAATCCACAACCTGATTGGCCTACAGGAGCAACCCGGACTTAGCCAATCATGCAGGGCCCATTGTGTAAATAATGTATATATAGCAGACATTTTGGGGAAAGTTTCATTCACTGTTTTACAATCTGCAATAAAGAGCATGAAATCACTACAGGACTCCAAGTATATTTCAGGTGCCTTCCCTGTGAAACACCCTCCTTTCAGATGTCAAGGAGATAAAGAACTACATACCATATTTTTTCCAGGAACAACACACCCCCATGTATAAGATGCCCCCTATTTTGGGGGACTCAAATTTAAGAAAATGGGGGTTGGGAAAGCAGCGTGCAAAATCAATTTAAATCCACGAAAACAGGTGGGGCACTGTTTCTGGCAGTTATTTCCCAAACCCTGAAGGGAGAGGGCTGCCATATACTTCCTCAGTGTCTTGGGGAAAACAGGACATACCTTTCCCCACATGAGATTGTGGCAGCCATTTTAGATGCCGCCCTCTTGCGCTGCTTTCTCATCCTGAAAAAAAGTGCTGGGGGGTGAGAGCGAGGCATGGGTCACATGACATCCTCAAGAATGCATCCCAGAAGATGCGTATCCTGATTTGGGGCTCGAAAAAGTTGGACAGTATGCCACATGTGTCCCTACTCTTCCCTTTTCATGTGCTTATTTAACATATAATCTGCTTGCCAAGTCAGAACTCAACATACACTGGACCTGGGGCGGTGGTGGATTATGAAGAGGTGGTCCTCTGCTAGCTCATGGCTCAGCTGGCCTCCCTTGGGCCATTGCCAATGAAGATCCCTACAGGGGAAGCCACCAGAAAGTGCCGAAATGGGGCGTTCCAAGGGCAGGGAGGCGGGTGGTGCAAAACTGGCTCAGGGTCCTCTAGATCTCAAGCCGGCCTTACTGCAGTCAGTTGCATGGCAATACCAGGTCAGATCATCTTGTTCCCCACTGCCACCTTTCCAAACCCCCACTGGTGGTGGTAGACAGCTTGCATTGGACCGTAGTCTTAGTTAAATAAAAAGCAGGCATCTCAGCACAGCTCACGACTGAAGATTTCACTGAATATCCTAGCATCAGCATTCAGTCTTGTTTACTTGCCCTTCGGTCCAATCTCGGTATCAATTCCCAGTACCTTTCCTTTCATTCCCTGAAAAGTGACAGCCTTGAAATCCCCAACTTGGAGCAGACAACTTCTTAAAAAAGTCAGCTTATGACTATCATAATCATTCCTCTAACTTATTCCGCCTCCCTTTCCATTCCCCGTGTATACTCCACGGTAAAATGGGAATTCAGAAGTCCACAAGGTAACAAGAGTCAATAAATGTGTAGTTGCAAAAGTTCCCTTTGTTTGACAATTTTCCTGAAGACTGGAAGGATATATAAATATACAGCAGACAAATGGAATCCGTGGGGACCCTTTTAAAATCTTTATGAATATTTGAAAGGGCATCTGGATCTGTGGCTACACAGGGCAATCAATTGCTATGAATTTTTATTTCCCTGTGCACTTGATAAGAATGACATGACAGGTATGTCTTATCGGTAAGCTTCACTTAAAGAAACATGAGACTTCATTATGAAGCGTCTAGGGGAATTTCAAAGGCAGATAAATAACTTCATTTAAAGGGAAGGAGGAGCTGTAAGTTAATTATTGTAGCCATCTGAAAATGAATGATTCCCGTTATGATTAGAGGGCAAACAGTAATCTTTCAATCACTGCATTGCTCTTTGAAGTTTGAGGAAAGAACACTTTATGGTTTGCTCTGGGGTCTGCTGAGCCGAATAACAGAAGAAGTTTTTTACATGGGTTGAGATCAAGACTGGGAACAGGGGCCCTGAAGTAAAATAGCACTTTCTTACAATTCGGTGGATTGCTCTTCAGATTTTTCCCTCTGGAGACTGCCTGATAATATTTGCCTGTCTCAAAATATCTGGCTTCAGAATATCTAGAATTTCTCAAAAGCTGTCCTGTGTAGCTTTGGAATGCATCAGACATTCCCACTCTCATTTTGCGGCGCAACACAGTCCTTCACTAACTTGAATATTTACAAATGAGCTCGCAGTGATTCAGAACTCCACTGACACGAAGAAACAAAGAGCCTGACCCTGTTGCTAGGGTAACTGGAACAAGAGTATCAATTTTATCTGTTCCAATGGTTCACCCCAATTTAAATCAGTTTCAGAGTTTTCATATGCCTAAGCACAGGCATATGTAGAGGCCTGAGCCCTGGGGCAAGAGTTTTGTTAGAATAAAGTTATAACCTCAAACAGCAAACATCTGACAGGCCCTTAGTGGGGCTCCCCGAGTGGCTTGTCCCTCCGAGGCCTGGGACAAGGTCGTGGGTCTGCCTAAGCAAAAGAAAGCAACATGAATTTATATCCCACATACAGTCCAACTTTTCCATGTCAAAAACTAGGACACACATCTTCCAGGATGTAGATCTTCTGGAATCCACTCTCGGGCAAGTCACATGACCCGAGCCATGATCTCACCCTGAAAAAATTGCTTTTGGGGGAGCTGCAATCTTCTCTGGTATCCCAAAGTGCATATTTTTTGGGTGCCACACAAATTGCATCTCCCTAAAAAGCATTTCACTCACCCACCCACCCCCCGAAGCACTGAACATGAGATTGCAGCACTTTGTAAACTTTTGATATTATTCAGCTCCAGAAGGGTTCTTGGGTTAGGGATGGTTCCCCGCTTTTCCAAGGAGCTAGTGGCTTCGCTTTGCCGGCTGATTAAACCCTGGCACCCCCCACTTCTATCCAGCTCCCTCCAGACCCCTCAAACGGGTCTGGTTTCCGAGCTGGAGAGTCGTTTGGGACGCTACCGGATCTTGGTCCCCAAGAAATTGATTCTCAGGTTTTGAGGACTGCGTAGCCCAAGCAGAACCTCTTTTTTTTTTCCTTTGCAAAGCTCAGGGCTTCTCCCCAGAGAACGCCCCGCGCTCCTTCACGGTCCATGGCGGAAACAGGAAGTCCCCAGATTCAACTAAGTTGTGGCATTGGTGGAATCCAGTATGCCAAGTCCGTCTTTCCTCCCATCTCATCTCCTGGGTCTGCTGCCAGAGCAGAGCATGGAGGAAGAAAGGAGAAAGCAAACAGAAATGCTTGCGCTGATGGAATGACCACCTTAGTGTGGCTCTGAATCCTTCACTTAGGATCATGTATGAACTTACAGTTCTGCATCATGTTTCTTAGTGGTAGAGTATGTTCCGTATTTCTTGCCTCAGTATGGACAAAAATTCCATACTGCTTGAGTGTAACAGGTGCTTCTAAATGGGGCCTTAATACTATAAATATATCTTTGTGATATTGAAAACAGGGGTTTTCACTTGTCAGACCTTCCCTGGAAAGGGTAAATCTGGATTAAATGGGGAGGAATTACAAGTTGGTGCTAATGATGCGAGGGCCACCAGTTTCACAATAAATAGCCCATCTGAAAGCACCCTTCACAACTCTTTAAAAGTCATACTTTGTTGGTATGGGAGCAGGGGCGTAGCCAGGATCAAAACCAGGGGGGGCAAGGGGCGGGGCCAAGGCACGGGAGGGGAGGGGCCACAACAGATGTCAAGGCGACAACAGACAATTCACCAGGGCCATCCCAAGCCCATCCAGCGCCGCGGCGCAAAGGCACCCCCGACGCCCCCTCCCCGCATGGGAGAAACGGGAGAGGGGCGCCGACGAGCGCCCCGACGGGCGCGGCATCCCCCGGTATCCAAAGTCCGAAACGGAGCCTTCACTGGCGCAGGAGCCGCCGAGTGCGCAACTCGCCCCGCAAAGCCTCCCTCGACGACCGCGGCGCCCCCACCAGCGATGCCCTCCGCGACCCGCAAGTGGCGATCCCGGGTGGCGACTCCGGAGCGGGGCCACAGCCCCCCCAAGCGCACACACCCCCAGCGCAAACCGCGCGGCGGTCACCCCGCTGGAACGCCAGGCAGCGGAGCGGGAAGCCTCCGCCGGGAGGGCTGCGGGGAGGGCTCCGAGAGAGCGCCCCACTCGAAAGCGCCGCCCAGCGCACGCTCCCTCTGCACTCCCCGCCGAAGGCGCCCCACGAGCCTCCTGCCGGGAGGAAGGAGGTGGCCGAGGCAGCGCGGCCCGCGGGGCCAGCAGCGGCCGCCCGGACGCACCCCTCCCAGCTCACAGCAGGCCCGCCTCAAGGACATCGGGCGACGTGGCTCGAAGGTCCCTCCGGCGCCCAAACATCCTTCCGGCGCCAACCCCCGCGCCACCCCCCCACAGACAGGGCTGCCCGGGCCGCGGAGGGGGCAGGCGGGGGGCAACCCCTCCCCCACACCCCGTCGAGGAAGGGGCACGAAGAGAGGATGAGGACGCCGCAGCAGCAGCCACCCGCGGGGAAAGGAGCTGCGCCTCCAGGAGAAGGAGGGCAATTCAAGGGAGCAAAACGCAGCAGGGCGACAGCGGCTCAGCTGCGCTCCCTGGCTCCCCGCCCCGCCTGGCCCCGCCGGAGGGCGCAACGGGGAGCTGGAGGGAGGGTGCGGAACGCCGAACCCGCGCTCCGCCGGGCTGCGCTCCGCCTCCGCCCCTGTCCACCAGCGCCGCTCTCGCCCACCGGCCCTGCCTCCAGGGGGGGGCAACTGCCCCCTCCTGCCCCCCTGCCTACGCCCATGTATGGGAGTATGCCTAAAATACACCAACAGAAGTAGGTGCAATAGAAAATATCACTTGGTCTGATGGCTCCTTTCCTATACTGATGTTGGGATGTGTGTGTGTGACATCATCGCCTTCTCAACTTCACGTTCCTTTTAACCTCTTCCAAATAAGAGGAGTAAGTGGATTTTGACTATTATGAGGGACAAAAGAGATTCACACCGTCCACCACATCTTTCCATTCACTTCTCTGCCTTGCAACCTTTCCCGCTGAAAGAGCCCCGAAATACAATGCAGCAGAGATTATTACGGCTATTAACCTAGCCCCAAACTCAGCCAGCTAACCTCTGCCTATTGCCTGGGGAGCTGGGAGGAATAAATTCTGCTGAGATGGTATCATCCAGAGTGACAGGTCGCTATGGCTATGAGGGAAACCGATATGCATGGGATGAAATCGTTGTGTTTAAAATGGAACGTCTAGAGAAATGCCCAAAAGATGTGAAACATTTTAATTAGGTTACGACCCCATCACCACCACCAAATAATGTGCTACTTCTTCTCAGACACCTTTAACAGCAACAGAAATTTTTCACTTTATTTACAGCCTGAGCTTTCAGCAACTTCTGTCCTTAATATTGGCTGAGAGACATAATAAATGCCTCTGCAAGGACTCTATTCTACCTCCGGTTTATCTGTCAAGCCTTGATTGACAGCCCATTGTTTGAGGGTTACAGTGGGGGAGGGGGGATGACTTTAGTCTCCTCTAGACTCAGTGCAGGAAAATACAAAGTTGAGATTTTTATTTAGATTTCTATATTGGACAAAGATTTGTTAGCTGAGGAACTGTTGACTTTTAATGAAAGGAGAGCTACAGCTGACAATTGCTTTGTGATCTCACATCAGATGTGCACATACTGCCTGAATGCCACTGGGCTGAATGCTGTATATTTATTGATTTTAAAATGGCATTTGATTCAATAAGCCATGGGAAAAGCTTTAGCAAAAGCTTAAAATTAGGGCATTGATTTAACACTTCTGCTCATTCTGAATAGCCTGGGTCAGATCTCATAATGAATGATGCCTGCACTTTTCTCCCATAGTCCCATTTAAAAAAAGTCTCTTCAGGCACAGTGGTACCTCGGGTTACAAACACTTCAGGTTACTTACTCCGCTAACCCAGAAATAGTACCTTGGGTTAAGAACTTTGCTTCAGGATGCGAACAGAAATCACACAGCGGCGGGGCAAAGGCAGCAGGAGGCCCCATTAGCTAAAGTGGTACCTCAGGTTAAGAACAGTTTCAGGTTAAGAACGGACCTCCAGAATGAATTAAGTTCTTAACCTGAGGTACCACTGTACTTTGGGATATCACAAAAATGGCATAACTTGGAAGCTCAAAGGACTGTTATGTAACACATGACAATTGCTCCTGTAATGAGCAACTGCTCACTGCCAGTGGCAAGAGAACATTATGCTCTGAGAAATTCTAAAATTATGTTCAGAATAAATAATGCGAGTAAACTTTGTTTGCATAATCTGCACTTTGCCAAACAATGTGTAAACTGAAAAATTGGTATCTTCAAACTTTTACAGTTCTCCAGCAAAATAATGTGTTCAAAAAGGGTGTATAGAAATGCATATATTAGTGAAAATAACATACAGAAAACCATTATAGTAGGAGAAATTGTTTTGTAACAATGACTATATTTGGAAAAAATGCACATAAAAGGAGAAATTTACTTCAAATTGCTGATGAATTTTATAGAGAATTTTTTTTTAATTTGCAAACAGAAATGTAGATAATGCTTGACCTAAGGCTACTTCCCACGTTCTTATCATAGCTGCCAAGTTTTCCCTTTTCTCACGAGGAAGCCTATTCAGCATAAGGGAAAATCCCTTAAAATAAGGGATAACTTGGCAGCTATGGTTCTTATTAACATACAATCATAATCACAGAACAGTAAAAAAACAGCATACAAACATAATTGCTGTTTTAAAGAAAGCCGCATATAAAAAAAAGAATTATAGCTTTGTATACAGCTGGTGTAGTACTGAAAATCAAAACACTGTATTTTAAAAACCAAACAATAATAATTTCAGAATAAAAAAAGGTTGACATTAAAAAAATGAAACAAATTGCTGATGAAGAGGAATTGACTCCAAAGCACACTGCAACACAGCTTTATCTTTTGAGGTACTTATTGTACTTATAATTGCATTGAAGCTGTTGTTTGCTTATAATTGGTCTGTAACAAATGATATATTCTGAGAGGAAATATGGGGCTCTGTTGCAAACCATTAATTTTCATAGACAAAAAATTGATGCTCTGCACATACAATTTGCGTCCACATGACAGGAGCGCCTTTCCCGCTAGTGTAATTACAGTCGTCTCGACTAAACTGAATATCAACATTAGTTTAATTTGCGCCAGCTTTTGTCCTGAGATCAGAGTCACTGAGTCCCAAATAAATGGTGGCTTTACCCAATTGGCAAGGAAACTCCATTTTCGATAAAGATCTGACGTTTAATATGAATGGCTACAAAGCTGCTCTCTGGATTGTGATGAATTGCCCAGCGTAGGCCTACTGAGATGACAAGATATTATTCCTAATCCTAGAGTTTTCGAGATCTATTATTTTTGAATAGGCTTGACAGCTGTGGGAGTGAAAAGGAAGAAAGTGGCGGGAAGGGCAGAATTATTATACAGGTATGTGTGGGCGTGGGTTGTTTTCCCACCAGCGGTACTGAAAATGCTAACATCAGAATAACTTTAAAGAGAGCTATTACCATGAACATTTTCTCTTGTCAGATGAAGGAAAAGATGTGCCAAGCAGGGTTGCATACATCTGTAACATGCTAATACAATAAAGAATTCTGCTGCCTAACTAGCATAGCAAGAAACAAATCCTCACAAGAAGCAAAGATGGAAGTTGTCGCTCCTTTCTTCTCCTCATATGGAGGATTATAACATCTGAAGAGGTTGATTCACGACTGCATGTATTATGTTCAGTGTGTGTGCATGTACCTTAAGGACTGCTTGAGCCCAGCTTGAGCCCCCAGATCATTGATGACAGTGCTGTTGGTTGTTGCCTGTGTTACAGGTGCCCGACTGGTTTCAACGAGAAGCCTGTCATTTCATGTTGTCAGTCCCATGCTCTGGAGTACTCCTCCAGCGCAGATTTGACAGACATCCTTGCCGTTAACTTTCAGGCATCTCTTGAAGACAGACAGGCCCATTTAGTCATGTACAATATCCTCATGATTAGCCAGTAATTTTAATTATTATTTTGTACTGTTGTTATTATGGTTGCTCTTCTTCTTCTTCTTCTTCTTCTTCTTCTTCTTCTTCTTCTTCTTCTTCTTCTTCTTCTTCTTCTTCTTCTTCTCTATATCGTTGTGCACTGCCTTGATATTTTACATGAGCTGGTGATACTGAAGATATTTCTATAAATAAATATGCAATCAATTAAAACTGAGTTGTTGCACCCTGCCCTGCAATCATGTGTGATGAAAGGTGGGTTGCTTTTTAAAATAAATAAATAAAAATAAACAAAATAGCTGTCAATCTTACACATACATATTCTGGTGTGTGTGTGTTTCTGTTTCTGGTTTCCATCACTTGGTCAGGCAGCCTGTGTGTCATGTCTCCAAGCCTCCCAAGGGTGCGCGGACACAGTAGAAGAGTTATGAGTAATGAATGTAAGTGTCTAACTGGCTGTCAAAGCTGTTATAGCCTTTATGGGAAATGAATGGGGAGGTCTTTTCCTTTCCTTTCCTCTGTGACAGCAGCTGAAATGCAGTTGCCCAGAGAAAGTTCCCACTGCTTGGCTGACAGAATCCTTACAGGGTGTGGCTAGAAGACAGGAAGTACTGTGTGGAAATAGTTGAACAGTGTCCCCCCACAACAGGGGTCCCTACATTGCCAAAATATTGATATTGTGTTTGCCATAGAAACATTTGCAAATATTCAAGGATTATTATTCTGTCAAAGAGTAAAGGTTTAGTCAGCTCTCCTGCAAAACAGTGTTTAATGTGCATGTTTGTGTTCTGGTAATTTTAGGGACGCGGGTGGCGCTGTGGTCTAAACCACTGAGCCTAGGGCTTTCTGATCAGAAGGTCGGCAGTTCAAATCCCTGCAATGGGGTGAGCCCCTGTTGCTTGGTCCCCTCTCCTGCCCACCTAGCAGTTTGAAAGCACGTCAAAGTGCAAATAGATAAATAGGAACTGCCCCGGCGGGAAGGTAAACGGCATTTCCATGCGCTGCTCTGGTTTGCCAGAAGCGGCTTAGTTATGCTGGCCACATGATCCGGAAGCTGTCTGCGGACAAACGGCGGCTCCCTCAGCCTATAGAGCGAGCTAAGCGCCGCAACCCCAGAGTCGTCCACGACTGGACGACTGGTCAGGGGTACCTTTACCTTTACTTTTTAAACTTATTTTTAATGGAAGGAAAGAAACACTCATGATAGAATAATAATGCTTCTCTTCTGGCTTCCTAATGTAGATTTTGTGCTCTTGTCCTTTTCTCTTTTGCAAAGTGGGCTACTTTACTTACTCCTTCGCAGAAATTGAAAGAAGAATGATAAAAATTTCAAGTTGACAGTGCAGTCTTAATGTCTATTCAGAAGTAAGCTTCTTGGCATTCAATGTGACTTACTCCAAAGTAAGCATGTCAAGGATTGCTGCCTTAAGGACCACAAAAGCAGCTGTCACAGTGGCTGAGATCATGGAGACAGTTGCAATTTCTAAAGTATAGCTTGTGTGTGAAAAGGGGAGGAATGTTCCCCTTTAATTTCTCATAGAAGTCTTTTGTGGTCTTAATATAAAAAGCAATTTTGAAAGCTGAGAGCTTGCTTGGCTCATCTGCAAATTGGATGAAATCCTTTAACCTGGGCAGACTGCCTAGGTAGCGGATGGAATTGTAGGGCAAGGGAGAACTGGGTGTTGTGTTGCCTTGACATTCGTATTGTTCTTATTTTAACAGTATAATCCAGATGTGGGGAACTTGTGGCCCTCAGATATTGTTCGACTCCAACTACCATCTGCCACATACAGCATGGCCAACGAAATATGGTAGGACACAGGTTGCCCACTCTTGGTATCAATAAGGGGACAGATCCAAATAATTATGCCATTTTAGCTGTGAGTCCTGCTCTATTCCATGCTAGCCTTTTTGCACCTGTCCTGGGAGGTTAGGGCCCTGACTGACTCCAGCTACAAAAGCTGAGACTGCTAAACAGACTCTTGGACTGGTGTATTTAGGGGGCGTTATTATGGTTTCTTGTTGCTGTTATTGATATTAATTTTTGTATCTTTGTTTGTAGATCTTATTGTGATTGACGTGGGAAATGTTCAGCCTCCTTGAGCAAAACATCCACCTGGAGGCTTAGTTTGGTCAGCATTGAGTATACACTTCCAGAGTTAACGCCAAATAAATTACTTCTGGCAAATGAGCCACCATAGCTGCTAGAGGGCCATGGAAATTTGTACCCCAGGCGGCTTCTTCTTCTTCTTCTTCTTCTTCTTCTTCTTCTTCTTCTTCTTCTTCTTCTTCTTCTTCTTCTTCTTCTTCTTCTTGATTTTCTTGGCTTACAAAGATACGTGCAATGTCTCTCATAACATCCTTACAATTCAGTTTCATTTGTTGATACATTGGGAAGAAGGGGGGGAAGGTAGATGGGGAGGGTGGGTGGGGATGGGGTTGGGTGATGATGTTTCTATTTTGCTTAGTGTATGTGGGTTTTTCTACCCATGTACTATCTGAAATCAAAGGGGTGCATTTGTTGCCAGATGTGAACTATATTGGCATTATTTTCAGCTCTCATACCCCACTTCCAGTACATCTTGTGCTAGCCTATCATTCTTTCTCCACATGAACAGAAGGATACCCGTAGGATTCAACACAGATGCTCAGGCATAACATAACTAAAATCAGATGGAATACTAGATGGGGACATGCACACAGTCCTCCATTATATGGATGGTAATGGTGTCCTCCTGGTTGTGCATGCATCCATTCACATATATAGGATCAAGGGAGAAACAGGACTCTGTTGAGCCTTAAGAGAATCCCATGAGTTGAAGAGTTGTTGTTGTTATTATTATTATTATTATTATTATTATTATTATTATTAGTTTTTTTGAGCTCACCTCACATCTCATAAAAAGTATGAGCCACTGTAGTAAGAACACAGCCCTACCATGAGCAATGCAGTACTTTATAAACACTTGTTGCAAGATTGTGTATAGTCTCTTAAGACATTCTTAGCTCGTGTACAATGAAACAAGAGGACTGATTACTGTTAACAATATGATCACCTCTTCAGCATGCTTGAACTTAATTGCTTTTTTCAATTTAGGATTGTAACATTCCAGACAATGGGGAAAATTGAATACTCCCTAATTAGGCCAATGAGCTGTGCGGAATGTGGGGAGGAACACAGGGCAGCATCAGAACATTTTCATCAGCCTGCTTTTAATCGAATCTCACAATCACAGAAACGATTAGGAAGGGTTGTGGGAGACCAGTGCTCTGATTTGTTGTCGCTAGTGAGTAAACCTTGAAGGCAGGGTCAACAGTAGCCCCTGGCATTCTCCAGCACCTACTGGGGTCCAGCACACCAGCAAGGTTCATAAAACTAATAGTAATCTGGCTTCTGTTCTGAACTGTGCCAGTTATGTGGTTCTAGCGGCCGTTTTAACATTCCACAATGCTCTAGAGCAGGAGTAGCTAACATGGTGCCCTCCAGATGTTTTGAATTCCAGCTTCCATCATCCCTGTCACCATAAGCTGCTTGGGCCAACAGAACTCCATAACATCTGAAGGGCACCATGCTGACTACATCTGCCCTAGAGTGATGCTATTTCAAGAGCACCATCGGAAAGTTAAATGGCAGGTAGACCCACCTGCCCAGTCCTGCTTGGAGAGTTGCTGCTGCTGTTGCTGCCTTGAGGGCAGGGACCATCAATGGAGAAGGTAAAACCACCAGGGGACACTTGGTCCAAAGCCACTCAAAATGAGGGCCTGCCTGGATTTCCTTTTTGCACTAGCAATTTTTCTAAGAAAGCTTCTAAAGAAGTAAAGTAGGATTTAACAAGGTTGTTTTTTTAAAGGAGGAGAGTAGGGTACGTTACTTGTAGCCTTCATGCCAATCCTAATGCAGTGATCAGTACTTATTGCTGTAATCTGTAAATTACACTAATGGATGCTGTGGGAAATCCAGCCTCTGTGAGAAGACTTCTACTGTCATCCAGAGAATAATAATTTTTGTTTGCCTGTTCTTGATGTCATTCAGCAGAAACCTGGGGATAAATGACATAATGGAGATTGTTCATTTTTCTGCTTTTTGAAGAGAAAGGTACAGAATGTAAGGTTTTGCCAGTTTTCTTAAGGATCAATGTGTGGGGCAGGGGGGGCAAGAGGAAGTTTGTATAATGAACTTGCTGTTGCCGAATGTCCTGTGCTTAGGACTCACACAAAAGACAGAACAATATCACTCTGTGATGTTATAGAAATGTACTACTCAGCATAGCTGCCAAGTTATCCCCTTTTTTAAGGGAAATTCCCTTATGCTGAATAGCTTCCTCGTGAGAAAAGGGGAAACTTGGCAGCTATGCTACTCAGCCCTATATCTTCTGCAAACATGCACCTACTGCTGAAGGCACAAACAACTCTGTATTTCAAGAGATTCACAAAAACTTGTCTCCCCCATCCCCATGCACTATTACACTTTGATGAACAATGATATTGCATATATAAGGCATTTATCCACACATATTTTTTCACATGAGTAGGGTTTCTGAATATCTAAGTTAGCCTATATGACATATCTTAGCACAGATGCCTGGTATGCACTGTTCAAAGTGATGAGCAGCTTGCTCTTGCTAATGGTGAACAGAAGAACAGAAGAACAGTCTTGTTGGCTCAGGCCAGTGGCTCATCTAGTCCAAAATCCTGTCCTCATAGCGGCCAATCAGATGCCTATGGGAAGCTGACAAGGAGAGCCTGAATGTCACAGCATTCTTCCCTCCTGTGGTTTCCAGCAACTCGCAGGCAGAAGCATCCTGCCCTCCAGTCATGGAGGTCAAACATGGTTAGTAGCCTCCATGAATTTATCTTTTAAAGTCACCATAAATGGTGGTTGCTTATTACTGTTCCCTCCAAAAGCATTGCTCCTATGGGCTGTTGCTGATGGCATTGAACTGTTGCTCATAAACTTGTCTACTGGACATCACCATCCTATCTGTGCGATTGCTTTAATTTTGGAATATCTTGCGCAGAAAATCATCATTTCTTAGCTCTTTGCTTTTGGGGATCCAAGAACACAGTGGAACTGGACTTCCACTTGTGCAACAGGACTTCCCTCTCCTCTCCTTGTGTCCCCCAAAAGGCTGCTTGTGGGAGGCAGTTCCCCAGCCCTCTGGAGCAGATTTTGAAGGTGCACTGGGGGCTGCAAGAGAGATGAGACAGAAGTTCTGTTGTGCCAGTGGAAGTCTGCTGTGCTAGTGGAAGTGCAGTGATAGAAACAGCCCACATTACTTTATTTTGGGACATTTTCCCATAGCTGTACTCTTTGCTTCTGGAATTGAAAATCAGGAAGATTTGTTGCCATGGATCCATAAAAATCATACATATGGATAACCCACCCCCTACACACCCCTAAAAAAACACTAAAGTCACTTTGCTGCCAGTTCTTTTTGTCTAACCATGGCACATTAGGGATTTTCTTTATTTTCTAAGAAAGTGAAGCTTTGCCTGCATGGCAATGATTATTACCTTCATGCACAAAATCAATTAGGATTTTACTTTCCCCTTGTCATTATCTTTCTAGCACACAATAGAGTATGATCAATTCTGAGATTGTCACCTCCTAATTATTAATCACTATCTGCTGCAAGCAGCTAGAATCGTTTTAGTCTCTTAGCTGTATATTATTTTGCCATTTCAGAGATAATTAACTCTTTCTGTAGTTTACACTAAGAGCCCTTTCAGATTACCTGTGGTATTTGTTCCTTGTTTTTATCACAGGAAAACTGCAATCCTGTGCACACTTACTTGAGAGGAAGCCCCATTGCTATGAGGCTTACATCTGAGTAATCCTGCAGTGGTTTGGCTTGCAAAACACTCTTTTGTTACCTGTGTATTGGGGGCAACTTGGGATAAGAAAATTAGTACAGTATGAATGAAAAGGAGTATTGTTTTTCTTTCCCTTGTTTGTTCCCTTTAGATTCACCCTCCAGATTTGGTGTTATCCTACTTTTAAAAAAGAATCCGTCTTGCTAGTTTGGAGCACTATTTCCAACAGCCCTTGTTGCTTCTGCAATTGTTGGTTGCAAATCTCATGTGCATGGAAAGAGGAAGAAGCGAGCGAGGTACAATTTCAACCAATGGCATTTTAAACACTACATGACAAGATGCAGGATAAATGAGGCACAAAGAGTTGGGGAACAGCATTTTATAAAGGACTCTAGAGATGATGAAAACAGCAGTACTGAGCAAAAAGTGGGTGAGCAGAGATGGGTTCTGTTTTGGCTGGTGCTGCCACTGGCAGGAGAACAAATTAAGCCAGCATGGGAATAGGGATGTAGCCAGATATAGCTGACAAATTCAACTGGAGCCCATGAAAACGTTATGCTGTACAAAGCTCTTGTTCTTCTTCGGTATGTATATTTCCTCTGACCCCTTTAGTTTAGCAGCCAACAGCTTCTGAATCTATGCATGCTTAAAATTTAACATGCCCTCCCTTGCACAGTCATACCTCGGTTTAAGTACACTTCGGTTTGAGTACTTTCAGTTTAAGTACTCCGCAGACCTGTCTGGAACAGATTAATCCACTTTCCATTACTTTCAATGGGAAAGTTCGCTTCAGGTTAAGCACGCTTCAGGTTAAGTACAGACTTCCGGAACCAATTGTGTACTTAAACCGAGGTACCACTGTACTATGTGTTTGAATCAAAGGCTGTTCATGTGGTATGTCTCTGCACATGTATCATGTGTCAGCAGGACCACTCCTGCCATCTTGCCCTCAAAGTCTTCATGTTCTGCAGTCCTACTTCCCAATGTCATATCACGTGTCAAGCCAGACAGCAGGAAAGAGAACCTATCTTTATATAGCTTTGTGTGTCTAGGCTCTCTTTTCTGACATTGTACATGATGCATGGATGTTTGGGAGAGTGCCAGCAGACATGGTTTCACCTCTCTGGTCCATAAGTATAGTTGATCCTTGAAGGTATAATCTCTCAATAAACATGGGGACATGATGACTCAGCTAGCATCTCATATGTACTTGTGGCTCACTATGATCTGGATTAATGACTTGATCTTTGTGGGCTTTGGGAGGATCAGCCTTCCCAACCTTCCACCTGTTGCCTTCCAGCTGCAAAACAAAACAACAACAAACACAAACTGGCTAGCCAATATAAAACCAAATTTACTGGAGTAATAGCTTCTTCTTTTAGGTCTTCTTTCGCCCACCTGTGTTATTCCCATCAGGGTGGTGGCTTTGATTCGCCTTCCCGTGGTTGATCCATGCACACGGCTTTGTGTTTCCAACTCAAAACCCATTGAAGAACATTCCATTCAGTTCATCTTTGATAAGTGGCTTTGAACATTTTTTTATATTCTCCTTTGAGCTGCCCTCACAGTTGTAGTGGCACGGGGTTGCCGTTCCATGTTTGGACTCACGCCACTTGTTGAACGGTTCATTAATCCAGTCTATATAACATTTACTGTGCATGTATTTGTTTAGATACAGTTGTAGTTTTATCTATTCCATGTTCATAGTATTTCCAGGTCTTGACTTGCACATGACACCTTAATATGTTTGTTGTTTGAATGGTTACCAGCCTATCTCTATTCTAGCTATTATTCCAGTAAATTTGGTTTTATATTGACCAGCCAGTTTGTGGTGTTGTTGTTTTGTCTTGTTGTACTATTATTACTGTCACCACATTTGAAACTTTGTGTATATAATTTGCCTTCCAGCTGCAGCCAACATGGCCACCGGTCAGGGATTATGGGAGCTAAAGTCCAAAACATCAGGAGGATGACAGGTTTGGGTTGGATATTTTTGCTCCTGTTTGATATAGGGCAAATTGTATTTTTCATCCTTACAACTCTATGAGTCTGCAATACCGGAAAGAAAAGAAGAAAGGGAAAATAAATTAAAATTTATATGACTGTTTTTATTAATTATTTAAGCCATACATGTTTTATCACCTAAAAATACTAGCATATACTGTGATGTGGGCATTTTCTTTACACCTCAAGCTGAAGTTTGTAAACTAGTCAAGGTGATCTTTGGAAATCATTTAAAAGAAGAATTGCCTCCCTCTTGACAAGAGTTTATATATTTTACAGCCACTCTTTGCACTGCTGTAACTATACTGTAAAGTTCTAGGGTACGTTGTGAAAGCATTGTGAGCAGGATATGACACATCAGTAAAACCAGAAGGAAAATATCGGTAGTATTTCGACACAGGAGCAGTAAAGTTGTTCCAGGGGGAGTAGAACAGCCAGTGAAGATGTTATAGGACACCAATATATGGCACTCATTAAATAAAGCACAGGAAAATATAGAACAATTTGTAAGTTTAATAATCTGTATTTACTGTAAACTTCTGTGGTGTATAAAGGGAGTTCAGGATTTTACAGAAGTTCATTTTCTGGGTTTTGGTAGCAGAGAGAATAGGTCCTTCTGGCTTTTTTTAGAGTTCAGTAGAATATTTTTATGCAAAGCCTTGAAATAAAAAAATCATTTAGTAGTAACAGGATAAATTCCATTTATATTACACTAATCTGACAAACTAGGGAATTTTTTAAGATTACACACAAGCTCTCTATACCCTGAGAGTTCACTCTAATTAGCTTTGGGTGTGTGGCATATAAATATCTTCTAACACAAAGGCAGATTATTGTTCATTTTCCATGCAAGTCTGGTAGGCTGAGCTTGGTACAGATAGGAAATACCCAATTTTTTACTTACTAGGGAGCAAACCAATCGTCCCTTGTTCAAAATATTGAAATAATGATATGATTATTATTATTTGTTTATTATCTATTTATTGCCAATTTAGAAACTCTTGTTAGAGAGATTACTGCTTTTAAAAGTTAATTGGATTTGGTTATCACTAGATATTTAAATCCCCTCCCCTCCAATAAGAGTATTGAGATGGCATAGTGGAAGAAAGGGCCATGCATCCTGTTTTGCCACTTGACTGTACTGCCTCTCCATTCCTCTTTTGCTGTCGCCGCCCTGCTGCCCTCCCCACACCTCTGTGACCTGCGCTTCGCGGCAGTTTTCAGCAAGATCTCACAATATCTCGTGAGATCTGGTTGTGCATCATGAGGTCTCGTGAGATTTTGGTGAGATCTCACGGGAAACTGGCGCCGCTGCTGGCGCCGCTTCTCTGCTGGTGGCAGAGGTGAGGTGGATGTTGTCTCTTGGGCTTCCACCATTTGTGGTGAGCACCTCACCTTGCCTCGTCAGTGGGCAGGGCCTGGGGGAGAGATGGAAAATGGTTGCTGGCCCTCTCCTCTTCTTGCAGTGGCAGAGCCATGCCTGGTAGGCAGTTGAAGCTGGTTTATTGGGACAATTGGGGCGCTGCCTCACCAGCCTTGTTCTGCCTTTCAGCCAAACTTCTGCCGTCTGTCTTTTTACTGGAGGTGGCAGTGGCGGTCAGCTTCCTCTCCCTTAGCTTCAGTGTAGCCATTGTAGAACTCAGCAGGGAGAAGGATGGAGGCAAAACTAGAATTGGTTGTCTCTGCCTGTCATTTGCTCTGGCTCCATCTCCTGTTGCCCTCTCTGCCTTCCACCCTACCCATCCCAAAGGGAACCAGGCGCCACTGCTAGTAGGCTTGCTTAAGGAGGGAAGGTTGTTACAGAGCCACTGTGGCCAAAACCTGTGTCCTCACAAGGTTGTGAAAGTGACATCTGCTACACACAAACAACAATGGTGGTTGAAAAAGATGGTGGTTTGAGAGTCTTTAGTTGCAGAGTGCTTGCCTGTTCAAGCCTGGTGGCAGGCCTGTTTCTGCTCTGATTGCTGTTCATTACTAATCATGAGAACAAGAGATGTAAAGTTGAAATAATCTATTTCATCCCAGAAAGAGTTGTATGGTTTCATTCTAGGGCAGTAGCAGACTTTGATTGATTGTTGCATTCAGATTGATGCAGTACTTGAGGGAACTCTCTGTACATACAAAGAAAATACCTGTGTAAAGGCCACTTCAATTATGCTTTCAGGTATACAAGAATAGTGTTGGCTCTTCGGAAAAATATGCTTCTTTTCCTTTTCCTCTCTTGCAGACTAGACGTTTCCTTGCCTTTTAAATTTCCTCTAATAAAATCAGGAAATGTCTTAACCAATGTTCGAGCCAGATTGCTTGTGGCTTTAATTAATTTGGCTTTTACTGTAATGACTTCTCAGTGTGAGGCCAGATTTATCAAAGTGCATTGCATTGTGCTGACTTCTAATGCTGTTATTCAATTTCAGAGACTTGGCATCAGTTTGAACTGCAAACCGTATTTCCATGAGTGATCCAAGAAAGAATTAGAAAGACAAAAAAATAAAATAAGTTATGCTCATTCCAAGAAGCAGGTTTTTGGCAGAATGTGAGCTTTCCTCAGGACAGGAAGGCCTTCTGCCCAGTAGTCTGCAGTGCCCAAATTAAAACCATATAGGAATGTGAATGGCTTATATGTAGAGGAACTAGAGCTCTAATTTTAGAAAATCCCTCTGAAAAAAATTGTTGGACCTATTAACACGTCTGGCTTCCTCTATACTCTCTTCAATCTAACACCGGCCAATCCTTGTGTGCCAAAGCTCCTCTGTTGGCTAGCAAGGCCAACCTTACACATTTAAAACATGGCGGCAGTTAAACCAATGGCAGCTCAAAGGCTGTAATTACTGCTGCATGAACTCCTACTGAGACGTCACCTGATTACCTTTCTTGGTTCAATTTGCTAGAATAAGAGAACTTTGAGACTGAAGAAGTGTAAAGAAGTAAAAGAGAAAGAAGTGAAGTGGACAAGAACATAGGCAGTTGCCTTATATTAAGCTAGAGCTAGATCATTGGCTCATATACACCAGGGGTAGCCAATTGGATGCTCTCTAGACGACAACGATGTACTACTACTACTACTACTACTACTACTACTAATAATAATAATAAATACTTTTATTATCTATACTCCACCCATCTGGCAGGGTTGCCCCAGGTACTCTGGGTGACTTCCAACACATATAAAAACATAGTAACCACAGGCCAAATCATCTCTGACCATTGGCCATACTAGTTGAGGCAGACAGGTGCTGTAGTCAAACAGCATCTCAAAGGGGGCCTAACCTTGGTCCAAACTGACTGGCTATGGGTCTCCAAGATTTTAGATAGGAGGTCTCTTCCAGCCCTACTCAGAGTTGCCAGGAATCGAACCTGAGACCTTCTGCATGGAAAACATGTTCTCTACCACTGAGCTACAGCCATTTCAGGGGAAAATCAGTAATGCTCAGCCAAACAAACTCTCTTTTATTTTAACAGCTTTTCAAACACGGGTCTTAATTCTCAGATCATGGCAGTTCTTAAACATGATTGTCACATAAACATTAGGTGTTAGCAACACAGGGGACTTCATTCATATCTCCAGCAATCTCAGGGTATAAGTATAGGCTTCTCCACTTGACTGAAATATTCTACAGGAACATGTGATGCATGTGGTAAAGGGATAACTACCGGTAATAAGAGCTGGCTGCAGAAATTACAAGTGATATCAAGTAAGGCTTTGCTAATTACTGTATGACCTTCATGTTATGAAACACTTGGTGCTATATTATGGCACTGTGAAACATGGGGTTCACCTTCTCCTTTTATCCCATGCACTTTCTTTCTTTCTTTCCTTTTCAGACTTCTAAAGATTCACATCCATTCATCGATGAAAGACAAATAAAATATGATTGCTCCTCCTTGCTTTTTGAAAGCATTCTAACTTTTCCATTCTACTTTCAGTAAATTAATCTCTTTCATTAAAGCACTTCTCAATCTTAAGACAGCTACAAAAGATCAAAGTATTCAACATTATGCTATAATGAATTTTGCATGAATAAGTAGCAGTTTCGAGTATGGGAGCTTAAACTTTTCTATAAGCCAAACTTCAAAGGCTTTACAAGCATCTTTTAGAAATGCATTATGAAGAGCTTGGGGGAGTGTTGACATCTGCTATTGTTCCTCTGCTGGAAATGCCTCTTCGTCCACTTCACTTTGCTTAGAAGCAAGATGATGCTACACAGAGGGCACAATAAATACGCACCAAATATATGTTTGGAGAGATAGTCCAGGGACAATCTTGCTTTTCATTGTTGTTGTCATCTGCATCATTTAAAATTCAGACCTGCCCAGGACTTTCTGTGTCTGGGCTGCACAATGATCCCAAGAGTAATTACCTAGTTTGTTATTAAGACAAAACACAAAATTAAATTGCTAACCTTGTCAACATTTGTTATGTATAAAAAAAGTATTCAGTAGTGTTTAAATAATGTTGCACTCATTTTACTGTATCAAATGTCAGGGATGGGCAGGAGGGTGATGAGTGTGCGCCCGGGGCAGGGGGGCAGCAATTTTCACCAGCCAGGAGACAAGAATAATAGAATTGCAGAGTTGGAAGAGAGCCCAAGGGCCATCTAGTCCATCTGCAATGCAAGAATCTCAGCTAAAGAATCAGAAGCAGGGGAAGCTTCAGAGCTGGAGGGTGTAGCAGAGGATGGGTCAGCAGAAGAAGAGGAAGAGGCAGGTCA
Organism: Zootoca vivipara; assembly: GCF_963506605.1. Taxonomy (NCBI): domain Eukaryota; kingdom Metazoa; phylum Chordata; class Lepidosauria; order Squamata; family Lacertidae; genus Zootoca; species Zootoca vivipara. The sequence continues at coordinate 52,000,151 of NC_083283.1, read as the reverse complement.
GGCAAGTGAAGGGCCAGGTGCTTCCCCACCCTCTCTTGCAGCACAGCCTTCCACAACCAGGAGGGAATTGAAAAGGGATGAGCAGTGGGAGTTTCCACGTAGGGTCAGTCTCCAACTGTGTGCATGCAGCCCCTTGGGAAGGGGAGTGGTCCCCTGTTGCTGCACCTGCTTCATATAGTGTGGACCCGGGAATACCTAGTCATTAAATAGGAGTGTGTAGCTATCTAGATACTTAACCATCTGCCAAGTGCATTCCTTTGGCTGAGAAGCGCCTTTGACATCAAGTCACAGATGTTTTGGAACTGGTGGCATACAAGTCCTTAATCCCGTCCTGGATAGTGGCCATGATGCACTTATGTGACAGTGAATATCATGACCATAGCTGCCAAGTTTTCCCTTTTCTCGCGAGGAAGCCTATTCAGCATAAGGGAAAATCCCTTTAAAAAAGGGATAACTTGGCAGCTATGATCATGACATAAATGAATGTAATAACATGAGAGTAGTAATTCATCGCTCAACACATTTTTAAATAAGGACCGAGCTTTTCCATGCAGTCGTCACTTGTTTACAGTAGCTTAAAACAGCATGCTTTAATTTTCACCCATTTTGCAATAAATGAACTTATTGTAAGTGTCATTCTCGATGTTTTCTTCCAGATGTTCTGCCCCGGGGATTTTTCTTGGTTGTTCTCAGATGCATACCAGTGTTAATGCATGGTTCAATTGATTCTCATTGCCTAAGTTTAAGCATGGGTGAACACATTTTCTCAATGAAGCCTGAAAAATGAAGAATTGTTGAGGTATCTGCAAGGCTGGTTGCCGATTGCACACATTTATATGTGCATGTGTGATATTATTAACACACACACACACACACACACACACACACACACACACACACACATTTCCATATACAGCTGAGTAGCAGGCTGGCATAACATCTGGACACAACTGGAAAATACCACTCTGTAGAACTCTCAGTGCTTGAGTGACAGAGGGGTCTCCCCACCCCCCCTTAATATTTCAGATTGCCCATTTATTACTATTTTCCCAAGGCTGTCAACATTGCAGAAGGGAGGACAGGTATGATTTAGCTAAAATTGAAGTAATTGGGGATTTGGGTTTATAGTTTACACTAAGGGCCTTCTGACTTTTCATCCTATAATCTCAACATAATCTACTTTATAATTTTTGCATAGCAGCAATTTATAACAGAGCAACATGTACTGTCTCTGTCATAGAGGGACAACAGAAATGTAAAAAAACAAAAAACCCTAGTTTTTAAATATTTTTTTCCATCTGAGGCAGAAAATAGAAATTATTCAAGCAGGTTCAGTGGGAGTGGGGGCAGTTATGCATATTATTCTCTCCCCCCCCTTCATTTCCTTCTGGAGAGCTGTCTACCACCACTAGAAGAGGCAGCAACATTTTTGGTAAAGAAAGGAAGAACTTAAACTGTTGCCTAATGAAAGCCAAGAAAAGTGCTCTCTCTGAAAACATCAACAAAAGTAAGTGCTCTGATCCCAAAAATGCACACTCTTCTCCTTCAAAGCCTATAAAAGGCGCCCCTCCATTGTGTGCGAAATCAATGACCCCTCAACAGTGGGTGACCCTTGCCATCTCAGTTTTAGGATTGTGGTCTGAATTTGACCATAAACTTGCTTGGTCTTCCTTTGCTCACTTTCCATTGTGGCTATGAGGTATTCCAGTTACACATGCTTGTTAATAATACATCTTCTAGGCCTCCTATCTCTTTCTCTGTGCTTTTCCATACAGCAGAAAGGAAACATAGGCAGTACAATTTAGTTTCAAAAATAGTAAGTGATTCTAAATTATTTGTATAGAAACACAAAGATGGCTTGATAAGGCTACATGGTCAAAGCTTGAAGCATCAGGCTTCAACATCCTTACTATAAAGTTTTACATGGTGGAAGAAAAATGATGGAAAGTGGGAGAACCAAAGGTTGGTAGCCCTTTTCCCCAAGGTGAGGGGGTGTGACCTTGCTAAGCCTGGCAGGACACCATACTCTATGGTCATAACCCCTTCATGCATTAATTAAACGTGTTGTTTATATGAGGCTTGATATATCCTACAATGCACAGTCTCACTTTCGGTACTTTTTGTGTCTGCTAAAGGTTTGAGGCAGCCATTTCACTGCATTTCCAGTCATTTCCCTAAAAATGGCAATAATGTTGTAACATTAGGAAAGCGTTGCAGAACAACAAATAAAGTGGAATGATGGGTAGGTGGCCCAGTATAGATATCCTGCCAATGCACTATTACTGCACACCTGCAAAAAACAAAAACAAACAAACAAATACTCTGGAGGGGTCCTAAATAGGCCATGCTAGAAGAGTGGCAAAACTCTTCTATTCAGTTTTTGCTCTTAAAAAAAAAGACCGCGGGGCTTGATCAGAAATGAAGATTGACATGAAGACGTAGAGTTCTAGCAGCACCCCTGTCCTTGGGGCTGCAATATCAGGACTGATATTTCAAAGTCACAGCAGCTGCAGCAGCCTTAACATTACTGCTTTAATTCAGTGAAGAAGAAAAAGGACTCAGTGACCTCAAAGAAGACAGTTGGGGCTTGTGGGATTACTGTGTACTTGTTCCCAGAAGACAAAACCATGTAGGGAAGGGACAAATTCCAGATTCTGCTCAGTACTCTGCCAACTCCTGGGAACAATAATCAAAGACAGAGTTCTCTCAGGCAAAACAGCTGGGCTAGAAAAGCATAGGGGATGGGCTGGAACATGGCCCCACAGCCCAATTTGTCTAATTGACTGGGCCACCTGGAGAGATGCTTTATTTGAGCTTGCAGAATTTCCTATTCACCTTGGAGATATTTTTCTTCCCTTCATTCCTGCACGACTCCAATAGGGATAGATTTCTTCCATAGCATATGAATACTGAGGGACTCTTAAGTGTATTTCTAATGATTAACAGAGTTTTTACTCGGCATCTACATATCCCCAAATCTTTTGCAATTGAATAGAAAGCTCTCTCCAGTGACTGCAGTTTAAGACCTCATTCAGGAATAGCCAAGTAGTCTATTGAAGAAAAAAAAGACTTGTGAGATATAGGGGATGAGCTTCAATTAAATGCCACAGTATGAGTCTAAAGTGTTCCACTGTTCCCAGTGGAAATAAATACTTTATAAAATTGTGCTAAATAGCTATGGGAACACCAAGGTCAAAAAACTTAGTTGCCTTAGATTCTCACTCATTTACCATCATGAAAATTCATCTTAGAGTTTAATCCTCGAGTTAAGGATATATGAAGATGCCTTTCACGTAGATGAAACATGGGTCTATCTAGTGCACTATTGCCTACACTAATGGGCCAGTGGCTGTCTGGGGGTTCAGAATCTTTTCTGAACTACACCCCTGTCCCTGTGACTTCAATGAGCTAAGTGCAGATGATTCCAGTTTTATGCAGGCAAGCAATTATAAGCAGAACCAAATCAAAGGCTTGATAAGCAACTCAGGCAACCAGCCTGCGGGGGCAAGTGTTTATCCACCTGAACATATGGAGAATGCACCCATGAGGTACATTGCATATCTATACAGATAAAATGTTGAATGAAATGTCGGCCCTGAAGAACCAGCATAGGTAAAGGTAAAGGGACCCCTGACCATTAGGTCCAGTCGTGACCGACTCTGGGGTTGCGGCGCTCATCTCGCATTATTGGCCGAGGGAGCCGGTGTACAGCTTCCAGGTCATGTGGCCAGCATGACAAAGCCGCTTCTGGCGAACCAGAGCAGCACACGGAAATGCCGTTTACCTTCCCACAGGAGTGGTACCTATTTATCTACTTGCACTTTGATGTGCTTTCGAACTGCTAGGTTGGCAGGAGCTGAGACCGAGCAATGGGAGCTCACCCCGTCGCAGGGATTCGAATCGCCGACCTTCTGATCAGCAAGCCCTAGACTCTGTGGTTTAACCCACAGCGCCACCTGCATCCCCAGCCAGCATGATTCTTACCAAAAGCCTTGCCTACTCTATATATCCAGGATTTGTGAAGGCCTGGTTTAGCCTAAGGGCTTCTTATTGTAAAACCATGAGCCTGTTCTCTCCACTAACACCACCATGTAATATAGCAGGAGAGTTGTTTCTGAGAACACAACATCTGACAATCAGTTTGCAGCATCCCAGATATAATTAACTAAACTGATTGAAATGTGATGGAGAACAACAGAAACCCTATCCAACAATGATAAATTGCCTAACTAACAGGTTACATTACAGTATATGAATTGCATAAACTTACATAAATGATGTAACTAGCACCCCAAACCTGCTGCCAGAACCATCTGCCTCAAATTGACCGAGTTCAGATGTAATGCTAAGCCAAACGATGGCTTAGCATGAACTGAACTGAACCTGGTTGCAAAAGAAGTGCCAGAACTCACCATGAATGCCTCCCTTGTTCTCTTATAATGGCAATGGCATTCACCTGAGAGGTGCCAGAACTGAGTTCCAGTGAGTTTTGACTGAAAAAAGCCCTGGCTGCAATATTCCTCCCTTAGTGCTGCTTTTACCACTCTGCCCAAGGGTTAAGCCATGGTTTGCCTTAGCATTCAAACCTAGGCTCACGGTTTGTATCACTCCAGAGAAACCACTAATGGTATACCAAGGACAAACAACAGCAGGACTGGGAGAAGAGAGCTGTAGCTGGGAGCTTCAATCTGGGAACTCATTAGTTCATTCCTGCTAAGCCTTGGTTACATGTGATCTGGTCTTGTGGATTATCAGGGTAGCCAAATCTATATGCGTAGATCAGATTTGTGACTTGAGACCTTTCTCAACCACCATGCGTGCCCAAGTGGCAGGAATGTGATTTATTTATTTTATTTATTAAAAATACCTCTGTATCATAAAAATAATAATCCTCACTGCAACTTATAACAGTAAGAAAACATAATACACGAAGATGGTGGGAAGAACCTGCTCCCCACTTGGCACTATTGTCATTTTATGAGGTTGGATTCCCCAATAGGGCTACGAATAAAGCTGCTTTTTACTTAGTTGCCTGTTAATTCAACACATCAGTTCCAAGTCACTCATCCTCAGATTCTACTGAAATTAATTGGAGAATATAGTCCTAATTATCTTAAATCCTAACAATTTCAGCAAGGCTTTTATTTGTTTAAATTTAATCCCTCAACATAAACCAAAAGAAAAATCATACCTGCTATCTATACCAGGTGTCGACAAAAACCAATTTCCCAGTCAGTGAGTGATCAATAGCTTAACAAGGTGTTTCGTTTCCCCCATACATCTCAGAATTGGGCTATCAATTCTCTCTCTCTCTCTCTCTCTCTCTCTCTCTCTCTCTCTCTCTCTCTCTCTCTCTTAATTCAGCAAGCAAAGATAAGGATAAGAAAGGCATCATCGGCAATTAAAAAGACAGAAGGGAACCATACCTTATTATTTATCAGCATGGTGTTTAAAATGTGAAATAATGAGATTCACTAGGAGGCTTCCTTGTTAGTCCATTTATGGATTTATCAGAAACTGGAAATTAATATGCCTATGTAAGTATATTCCCATAATAACAAATCAATTGCAATTAGGTATGCTTCTCCTTGGACAGTGTGCATTAAATTGACCTATTCATTTGAATTAAAAAATCCATTCAGCTCTCATGTCAAAGTCATTTCAGTTGATACACAGGACTTTGGTACCCTTTTAGTACCCTGTGGCTCTTTCCATGGGCAACTGCGGGAACCAGACCCTAAAAAGCTCAGGAAAGGACCAAACTATATATATACATGTGTGCACAGTATTTGACCCATTTACCAATAAAGCAGATGTGGGTGACGTGGTATTGTTCCCAGTGGCGTAGTAATTGGGGGGGGCGGGGGCGTGCCACCCCAGGCAGCAGGCCATGGGACGCCGCTGCCGCCATGGAGGAGAAGCCCCAACTGCCTCACTCTGCGGCTTGCTCATGGGGTTTGCCGCCACGCCGTATGCGTCCTGTGCGTGCATGCATCACATGTCAGGATGCATGCATCGTGATGTGCACAATGCATACGCGTGACGGACACCCCACCCCCCGGGGGGGGGCGCCTTCGGATTTCCTCCTCCCGGCAGCCAGGCGACTAGCTACGCTGCTGATTGTTCCTATTAAAATGGGCACGTAGCAAAGAAAGGATGAAACTTACCCTTCTCCCCCTTGCTTTGTCACACTGGGCCCTTTAAACCTCCCCCACCCACCCACACAGCCTAGCTTCAGTACAAGAAGTTCTACATCCTGAAAACAGAACAGAACAGGCAAAAACAATGACCCAACTGTTGAGCAAGCAATAAATTCCTCCTTAGCCCCGAAGTGACTGGAAATCTGATGATGGAACAGACTGGCCAGGTGCAAAAGGTAGCCAAGAAGGTCACAGAGACCAATGAAGCCTATGGTTATGCCCCAGACACATGCACTCATGTGCACACACATGCACAGCAGTTCTCCCTGGCTAGTGGCAGCAACACTTCCAGAAACAACATTCTGTGACTTGCAGGAGAGAACAATTCAGGGTGAATACATCCCCCTTTCTTGAGCAGTGGAATTCACAGAGAAAGAATGAAGAACCCAAGTCCAGCTTGAAATGTCTCTGGTTAAAACACAAACACACACACAGGTTCATTAGTGTTTATCTTTTCATTTAGTGTGTTCTTATTTTGATAAGTTGTGTACATCAACATACTCGAATAGCAAACATGAGGATGACATGCGATTAATTGAATGGCATATGGTCAATAGCCTTGGTTGGTATGGAAACCTCAGGTAAGTTAAGTTTGGACTGCGGCCTTAAAGTCCCATTGATTTTAGTTGGGAAGTTAAATAGGTGCTTAGCAGTGCAATCCTATACATGCCTGTACAGAAGTCTCATTATTTTCAATAGTGCTTACTCCCAGGTATTGGAGTTGCTGTATTGAATTGCAGCCTAAATCTGTCCCATTGAAATCAATGGGGATTAAAATGCTTACTCTGGATGGAACCTGGCTTTAGAAAATGTACAAATGGGGGAGAGAATTGATTGTTTAGATCATTCAGGTGTTCATCAAATATTCTAGAATAGTCTTGCAGTTCTGTTTTGTAGGCAAACACATATAATATTTTTTATATATTTTTAATTAAAAATGTTTTCAGACAGCTGGCAATGCAATTTAGAAGGCCTACTCAGTGTACTGTTCATAACTTTGCTCTTAATCAAACACTGCATATTTACATATCCACTTGTGGTGTTCCATGAAACTTGTAATTATCATCTATTAAAGTGAAGTACTGTAAAATGAAAACTTCCTCCTGCTGTGATAAGGGCTGATTTGCTACAAAATCAGCTGATGCCACATGAGTAATGAGACTCCCTGCTATATTGGTTGAGCTGTGTTTAGAGTATAGTAAAAAGGGTTGGCAAGAGAACTCACAGAATTTTTCAGAATGACAGGAGCACAGCACAGGGAGATTAGCCACCTTCTGAGAGCATTCATCTACACCTCTTGCCTCACATGAATTTAAGATGTCACTAACAAAACAGGGAACTACCTTCCGTACGGCAGTCTCAAAAACTAGCATTGAACAAAACTGAAATCGAACTCACAATCCAGTATGTTAAGCTGTACGGACTCATCAACTGAACTAATGTTAGGCTGTATACATGCCCCCCATTTTAAACAAAATTTCAAGCATTAGCATTTGTGAAAGGATAGTGAAATACTGGTACTTATTTACAGAGCTCCTATATCTAAACATGACATTACTAAGCAGTACATACCTAGAGGGTAAGCCCATCTCCAACACTGAGTTGGGTTTTGAACCCATGTCTCCTGAGTCAAGTAATTTTTTGGGTCAATAAAAGTGAAATGTTGTATGGGCCAAAAAAATAAAAACTGGTTGCTAGGTTGCAGTTCTATAGCTTCTTACTTGGGAGTCAGTTGCATTGGATTCAAGGGGACTTACTTGGAAATAGATGTGTATTCTTACACAGTGAGAATAAAACTCCCTAAATTCCCTTATAAGTTTTAATTATTTTGTCTCACGCTCCCCAGAATATATTTTTGTGGAACTTGAGAGGCTTCTAACTCTGAATGATGTCTGGTACATTTTCTTCCCGTTTTCTGACCTATAAAGATCTCTAGGGGCAAAGTTAGCGGAACCATTTGACTTTTTTCCTCCCTGTTAAAGGACTGATACTTAAGAAGCTGAAATAGTCAGAAGACTGGAAAGATAGCTAAGGAAAGTTTTTTAAACTCTACTATTTTCTGTGCCCTAGTTTTTATTTTCCTCATGGGCTTGAATGTTGCCATGGCAGATATGCACACCACTTACAAGAAATGCATCTTTCCCGCAAGAGGACTGAAAAAGCAATCCCATGTGCAAGAAGCTGGCATAAGCAACCCAGGGTAAGTTAAGCTGGTGTAAAGTTACACCAGATCTAAACCCTGTAGTGGGGCTGGTGCTGCTGTTCTACCTAAGAGGGAAAACAACCCTTTAAAATGGTGTTCTGTGCCAGGTCGCCAGGTCATGTGACTGAGCTGAACAGGCTTAGGATCCAGCCTAATTTTCCCCATTCTGGTCCTGCCCCTGCCATGACCCTGAAATTCCCCTTTTCGGGGACTTACAATGGCCTCCGCTCAGCCAGCTTTGGGTCTGCTGACTGAACCCAGGCATCGTTGGGATGAGCAAAAAAAATGGCATCTTTGACTGAGCTGGGGTTGAGGACTTCATCTCATCTGAGCTGCACCCAAAGCTACTCATCCTGGCTGATCTCCCCATAGGATTGCACGCTTAGACTAGTTTCATCTGGTTTGTTTTCCTGATAAATTGTAATGTCTGTAGTGAGGTTGTAAGCTCTAAAAACTGATTTGAGGCCCATAAGCTCTTTTATTCCTTTAATCATATAGTTTATTCTTTATGACTTGCTCAAGAGTTTTCTCTAAAGGACAACAATGCTGTTGAATTCTAATTATGTTAACATTTCCTTTGGAAACCTCCTTATCTTTAAAAATTGGACAGATCTTTTGTTTGCAACTTTTTTAAAAACTTTTTTTTGTCATTCTTTATCTTGCAGTATCACTAAGAGCAAACAGATTCTTTTAATGCAAAATATGTTGTTTGCAAATACGTTGCAAATTCAATGCATAAATAATAGAAATAATGCTCTTTTTATTTGTGGTAGAGAGGAAAATAAATGACCCTATCCAGGAAAACCATTTCTACTGCTCCATCCAGTTTTCTGAAATACCGGTAGCTGTGGATAGTTCATAGTTTATGTTGATGGGTTCTAAGAGTGAAGTTGAGGTCAAAGCCAAGAAATACAATTGCTACAGCCTTTGGCATGAAGTCTGGGGGGTGGAAGTCACTTCCATTCAGTTTGAAATTTCAAGAACCATGCATCACGTTGACTCCATAGCAGCTGAATTTTGTGTAAGTACAGATGGGTTTGTGCCCAATAGTGACTTACAATGGTGTGCACGTTACCAACTGGTAAACTGCTTGCCTTCATTGTCCTGCCAGGTCTGAAAGTGTAATAGATTTCCCTCTCCCTTTGGCAGGATAGATGCCCAACTTCCAATATGCCTGTAGGCACACCTTGGTCCGTGACCATGCTGTAAATGAATGCCTGTTTTCACTCACTGTTTTGTATTAGACTGCAATTATGTGTGCTTCATTTCATGCCTGGTAATTATAGCTCTTAGTTGATCATTGCTCGTTAGGGAAGAAGTCTTTGTCAGAATGTACAAAGTACTTATTACAAAGAGAGACAGATAATTTAAAGGCAAAACTGGAAAAGCTTAGATGAAACATTAATGATTTAGTAATGAAATTTTCATTCCTGGCAAAAGGGAAGCCACAGATTTCTAAAATAATATGTTTTGTGACTAGCTAGTATTAGTTGTTGATCACACACACACACACACACACACACACACACACGTGACAAATTACCAATATTACCATTTGTGTAGCTGAGATAGGCTTTGTTCTCTTTCCAGGCTTTCATATTCAGATTAGCCTTCTTCCCTTCTTTCTCAGGAAGGTGCTCTTTTTATATTTGTTAGGCAAATGTTCTGCTTTGTTGAGAAGGACGGGTAGCTTTAGAGTGGAAAGCTGCCAATCATCCTGATCTGAATGGATGGTCCCCAAAGTCATTTTGCTTAGATTCATTTACAGTCATCTGATCGGAACGATTTTCACTTTTCATTTTGAAACCAGCAATCATTTGCCAGTGCTGCCTTTTTATGCTACAGAGATATGAGGCAGAAACACCCAGAGATACAAAAGGCCTAAATACATTTATTTTGAAAGCTGAGTGACTCAATAGGAAAAAGGCAATGACTTATTTCACCTCTGTGACTATACTGAAAGGTACAGCCTAAAATGAAATAAAAGGTTCAGTTTCAATCTCCTTTGGTTCAGTAGTGCATGGGCATTTGCATCACAAACGATAGGGTCAAAGTTTAGTGCTGTATATATCCATCTCAATGCCTTTTATGAGTGCTGAGAGGGTGAATTCTGCTATGAAGCCCACATCTGTGGGCTTACCCACACTTACTTTTTGCCCTGCTCTCTCCCCCCACCCCACCCCTCCCACAAAAACCCGCTCTTTAAAGCTGGATTATAGCAAACATCAAATTGGGTTTTCCATGGATTGATGTTTGCTCTGATTGAGCTTTAAAGAGCAGGTTTTTTGTGGGGATAGCTCCAAGGGGTGTGGGGTGTGTGTGTGTGTGTGGGGGGAAGCTGCTTGGACACAGAGCTTTAAATCGTGGACCATGCCTGGAAAGAGAGGAGGAAAGGTAAGCCCTGTCTCAAGTTAAGAAATGAAAATGGATTCAGTACAAATACAAACATTCAACACAGTGTGAACTTCTGGAGATAGTGTCTCCTGCTTGGCTGGCGGACTAGATGCTATTCTGTATTTTTTAAATTGAGTTTGCAGGGCAGTTTAGAGATTAAAATAATTGAAAAAATATTGACATCATAATTGCAGTGCCAAACTAAAAACAACAACAGACTAAAAAGGGGAATCAACAGTACTTAATCTAAAAAATAGGGAATTTGGCTGCCAGCTTGTTATTGGGTCAAGTCCGTATTGCAGAGATTAATATGGCACAGTTTTAAGTGACTGGAACTGTGAGAACAGACTCCGTTGGGAAGAAAACATTGTCCAGACCCATAAAAGTATTATTCAAAGTTTACTTGCAGAAGTCTTCAAAAACAGAACAAAAGACAGTAAGTGATACATCAAAAGTATCTATAAGATATCCTGTGCTACCCATAACAGGCTCAGCATCTTTGAAATTAAAGATAATTCCAAAAATCCAAACAGCTTCTCTCTCTCATTTCAGCCTGCCTTAGCCTGCCTAAGGCCATGCTGCTTCTTGGAGAGCCATTATCACCTTCTTTTGTTCTCTGTGGCTTTCAGATAAAGACTAAAGCCACCATTCTTTCAAGGTGGCAATTTTGCAGTTCAATACCTTTGCCACCTGATCTAAGGTTAGAACACACTTATGTTTGTTGTTGTTGTTTGTTTAGTCATTTAGTCGTGTCTGACTCTTTGCGACCCCATGGACCAGAGCACGCCTCTGGTCCTCCTCGTGCCCTCAATCTTTCCCAACATCAGTGTCTTTTCCAGGGAGTCATGAGGTGGCCAAAGTATTGGAGCCTCAGCTTCATGATCCGTCCTTCCAGTGAGCACTCAGGGCTGATTTCCTTAAGAATGGATAGGTCTGATCTTCTTGCAGTCCATGGGACTCTCAAGAGTCTCCTCCAGCACCATAACTCATGTTAGGTAGCAGAAAACAACGGTCAGTTAATCAACTCAGCAAGAGCTCAGAGAGAGCTATTCTTTAGCGTCAATGGAATCTTCCCATGTTAAGCCTTTTCACCAGTACACAGGAAATCCCATTCCAGTGTCAATTAAACCAATTATACTTAACCCTCGAAGGATACAAATCCCTAAACAATATTGTGAGATCACCTCCTCCTTTACAGTTCCATTTGGTAACTGAGGTCATCTGAAGAATGACCTCCTGATGGTTAAACTGGCAGTCACACCATGGGCGTACCCAGTGCGGGGCAGGAGGGGGCAGCTGCCCCCTAGAAGCAGGGCCGGCGCATGAGAGCGGCGCTGCCGGCGGGGCTGGTGGGCAGAGGCGGAGGACAGCCCGGCGGAGCACGAGTTCGGCGTTCCTGCCCACGTGCTGCGCCCTCCCTCCAGCTCCCTGTCACGCCCTCCAGCAAGGCCAAGCACGGCGGGGAACCAGAGAGTGCGACGGGAAGCTGGAGGGCGCGGTGGGCAGGAAAGCCGAATTTGCGCTCCGCTGGGCTGTGCTTCTCCTCCTCTGCCTGCCTCTGGAGACTCCCCCGCTGCTGCACCAAAAATAACATGCGGATCCCGCTGCCACCGATCCTGCTGCTGAACTGCGTTCAGAGGAGGGGAAAAGAAAAAAGGAGAGTGCTTCTGGGCATGCGGGGCACCTTAAAAGACCACCACATTAGTGCCGTTTGGTGGGGCGGGCGCTAAGAAGCTTGCCCTCTTGTGTGCTGTTCCCTGGGAGCAAGTCCCATTGAGCTCTGCAGCTCCTGCTGCTGCCGCCGCCGGCCCCCTCGCCCTGCAGCCATCGTGCTCTGGCTCCTCCCCCGTCCCTTCCCTCCCATGCCTTGGCCCCGCCCCTTGGCCCCACCCCTTGGCCCCCTAGTTTTGATCTTGGGTACGCCCCTGAGTCAAACATTTAGTGTGACAGCACCCACTGGAATGGAGGAAGTAGAAAGAAATCGGGCCCTCCCTCAAAGACGACACGTGTTGTGGTGAGATGCATCCAGAGGTACCACTGTACCTAGTTTGTAGAAAGAGTGAATAAGCCTAAGGAATTTGGATGGTTTCAAATCCCCTGAGTGTGGAACGCCCTCCCATCAGATGTCAAGAAAATAAACAACTATCTGACTTTTAGAAGGCACCTGAAGGCAGTCCTGTTTAGGGATGTTTTTAATGTTTGATGTTTTATTGTGTTTTTAATGTTCTGTTGGGAGCCGCCCAGAGTGGCTGAGGAAACCCAGCCAGATGGACGGGATGAAAATTATAAATTATGGACAGGAGACTGATATAATCTAAGGTTAGCACAGATACAACAACAGAGATGATACAAATACTGTAAGAACTGTTCTTGTCTTTCTCTAACTCCCAGCAAGGGTTCAGGCTTCTTATGACTGCAATGTTACAGCAGGACTGCTCAAGAAATCCTGGTGGAAGTGGCAGACAAACACATAGGCAAACTCGGCCCTCCAGATGTTTTGGGACTACACATCAGGGATGATGGGAATTGTAGTCACAAAACATCTGGAGGGCCGAGTTTGCCTATGCCTGCACTAGCCTGTGATCCTAATACCCACTTACATTGGAGTCTTCTTCTTCTTTGGTGATCACTCGTAGCCAAGTAACATTGTCTTCCATAAACACGGTTTTAACAATGAGTCCATAAGCGACTGTGGAGGCCAATTCTGGATCCACACACCCTTCCACAGTGAGGACATTGGTTTCTGGGCGGGAGTTGATCACAGTGTGGATTTGCCAAGCATGCCTTCCTCTTAGCATGTTTCTCCCTTGCGTCCTGAGTTCGAGTGTCTTCAAAGCCCATGCCACCTTTGGTAAAGGCTGTTCCCCAACTGGAGCGCTCGCAGGCTAGTGCTTTCCAGTTGTCAATGTTTATACAACATTTTTAAAGATTTGCCTTGAGACAGACTTTGGGGTAAGCTCCATTAAACATAGTGGGACTTACTACTGAGTAAACATGGGTAGACTTGTGTTGTGTAGTGGATAAATGGTGGGAGGATGTCAATGGTTAAAACGTGGGTGGAGATTTATGGCATAGAATTCTGTTCTTGTGGGTAAACATCACCCCCCTCCCCGCTAGTTTCCTGAGCACGGCAGAACTTGATGCACAAAACTGTAAGGCTATAACAGAATATTCAGAAATATATACTGTGCCACATTCCAGCTGAACATCATTAATCAAAACAATTCTCCACATTTGGGAGAATAATTTTCTGATTTAGTTTGAACTCTAAAATCCATTTGTGCTGGTTAATGGGCAGTGTGTGTGTATGTGTGTGTTACTGTGAGAGTTAGATGATTGATATGTGAACTTAAGGATTCCAAATCTGAAAAGCAATACTGTTCCCCACCCTCCCTGCCTGAAATTCTGTGGTACAGAGATAAAGAGTAGTAAAAAGTCAAATGCAGATATAGTGCTCAAAATGCACCACTAGCCTAATGGAGTTATTGAACTCCCCCCCCCAATGCCTTCAACCTTCAGGCTTCAACCTTGTTGAACCCTAAAAGATTTAGGCAACATGGAATGGCTATGCTTGCTGCTTAATTATTGGTCACTAATGAAATCAGCACTGACTCATCTTCCCCACAGTGATATATTAAATGCATAATTTGCAAGGAAAGCTCTTCAGCCTGTTCCTCATGCACTTGGAAGTATTTATTTAATTGGCTATTTTCATAGCCCCCGTACTGGTTATTGCTCTTTAGAACAAAAGGCCTAAATATCTGATGGCCTCTCGTAAACAAGGCAATGAATAATAAATGGAAAGATAATAAAAAATGTCTTTAGATGGGGAAAGGTGATGTTCGCATCAGGGGTAGCGCAGCTTCTCCAAATCAGATCCATAAATAATCTGGAATAAGAGGAGTCAAAACATGAAATATAAACCAGGAACTGAGGCATCCAGGTCCTGGCATAGAATAATGATATCATCCTCTTGCATTGGGGTCTGAATGCCTTCAAATATAGCATTGGAGGAGAAATTCATTTCAGTTTGCATTTTGCTGCAAACCTACCTACTTCTCAAAACAACACACAAACCAAACTGCAGCCATGCTTTGAAACTGGCAGCTCTTCAAATTTTGTCGCACAGTTAGTTTTCCAACCAAAGGATGTGTACAGAAAGGGGAAAGTACGAGTAACAATGGAAATTTAGTTGAAAATGAAGATATAAATATGCATTAGTTTAAGAAATGTTTAGTTTACAACGTTAGTGGGGAAGTGTATTAAAATGCAAACAATTTATTGAGGGGGGGGGCTTTAAAAAAATCACAAACTGATGCAGAAACTTGGTGAGCTGAACTTAAGAACAGAAAAATGATAAATTAAGACAAACCAGAACTGACAGAGTTGTCAGTCAAGTGTCTGATTCAGATACCGTATATTCCGGCGTATAAGACGACTGGGCGTATAAGACGACCCTCAACTTTTCCAGTTAAAATAAAGAGTTTGGGATATACTCGCTGTATAAAAAATACGACCCGGCATATAAGACGACCCCCGACTTTTGAGAAGATTTTCCTGGGTTAAAAAGTAGTCTTATACACAGGAATATACAGTACTTTCTTTTGTAGACCAGTCTAGAAATGGACACAGATGGACTCTCTAAATACAGCTTAAAAACACAAAATTGTGCTCTTTTCTGGCATAGAGTGTACATAGCTCCTGTTTTTGCATTGGTCTTTACTTTACCCGAAGAAAGATTGTTAGTACCCGAATAAAGAGAACTTCCGAAGTCTATTAGTCTATTGCATCAAAAACCGACAAAGGGTCGTTCAGTGTCACTCAACTCAGTGTTAGAATTAAGCCTCAGTGGTTCAAGTGTAACCACTAGTGTACAAGGTTTTTGTTCCTTGTCCAGACCATGAACACAACATAAATTCCTGTATGTTGTGCTTCATGCAGGCATCTCACTGTAACGTGACTTGAACACAATTTGTTCATGGTGAGAGTGGTATGGAATCTTTAGGGCCTTCATTTGTTGTTGGGCCACTGGGGGGCATTGCCAATGGCCAGGGCTGATGGGAGACGGAGTCCGACAAGACCTGGAGGATCCCAGGTTCCCCAGCCCTGTGGTCATAGACACATAAATCCAAGACATGCCTAGAAAACTATACCATTCTCAAAGGACGATGGAAGGCTGGCAATTATAAAAGTGCACATGCAAACCTATGGGCAGCCCATCGTCTATAATGCCTTCCTGGGAGAATTGTTCTACATCCATGCTTTCTACACTTTCTAGCACATGAAATGGATACACACATCAGCAGGGATGTGGAATCTATGGCCCTACAGATGTTGTTGGACTCCATATCCCATAAGCCCTAGCCAGAAGGGCCAGGAGCCAGACATTATGGGAGTTACAGCCCAACCAGGTGGAGAGCCACAGGTTTGTCATCTTTGCACTACAGAAACCACCTTCCCATAGATGCTGTACAGAAATTGTTGGTCTCTGGTCACCTAGTGTCTAGGTAGTACAGCAAAAGCCTTGAGAGAGCTAGTGCTCAGACACTGGGTGTTACCAGTTGTAGCTTGGAATTTATGGTGTTCCTGTTTCTTAACAATGCTAATGCTGAGCTGTGTCACAAGGAGCTATTATTTGCAACCCCCCGCGCTTTCTTTCCATCTCCCCTCATTTGCCCATAAAGACTAATTCTGTAATTTGTCGTGACATGCTTAGACAAGGCAAAACAAGGGAGCATGTGGGGGGGCCCAGTGTTTTCCCACCCACAAGAGAAAAGCACATGTTTAAAAAAAGAGAGACAATTTACATATGTCTTCCTTTGCAGCTAGACCCAGGAAAATAACTATAGAAGGATAACCATCCATATTGGTTGTCTTAACTCACCCTAATTGGACAATATTTCTGTGCTAATTGAAGAGACATCTACATTTTAAGTAGGGTCTGAAAATTAATGAAGGCAGAAAAATAAGAGGAAATAGATGCAAACAGCTGCTGTTTCTGCAATTTGACAAGTTACTTTGCCATATTGATCACACACATTATTTCTAATTATTACACTTCTCTCAAAGGCATTTTATAGCTGCAGCCTGAATACTCTCTCCCTCCCTCTCTCTTCCCCAACTGCTTCTAAATTAAGCCACTGTTGCAGATGCCAAGTATACAGCAAGGCTTTGGGAAGAAATCAGAAATGAGCAATGTTTCGAATTCCAATAGCCATTTCATATACCTGAAAGCACGAGCTGCCTTGGCTTTCTGAAATATTTCCTAAGGAGACGAGCAACCAAGGGCAATCGGGAAATGATGTGCAAACACACTTTAAAGCTGCAGTAGTTGTTACTGCACAGCGCTAAGTAGAAATCAAAATATTCACTTATCTTTGATACACAGCAGTAAAAAGTGTCATAATGATCTTTACCTGGGAGCTGGGAAATGCATTTTGTATGCATTTCAGCCTACCACAAAAGCTAGCAGTATTCTAATAGATCAGTGAACCACAAATGGTAGGTCAGAACTCAGCAGCTGATTGTGGAAATCCTCTGGCTGGGTAGCTGGATGATCGCCAGAGCCTGTTGCGACCAATTTCAAAGCTGTGGTTGCTCTGCACTGGCTACTGAAGCTGCAGATAAAGTAGATTGCAGTGCAGGAGTTAACCCCCAGGTCAGAAGCTTGATGCAGCCCTCAAAAATTGTTTTTCCTAGCTCCCCCACAATGCCACCATTTTCAGAGTGGTGACAAAAAAGAAAATGAAAAATAGACATAGCACTGAGTTGGGAAGAGTCTATTGCTGAATGGAAATGCCATTTATACTTTCCCCAGCTTAATTATATTTGATTGTCCTTTATTATTGATTTAACTCTAGCTATTTTGCATGCGTCTGGACCTCATTATGTTCATTTTCAGACTGTGGGTGCTTCTAGATGTAGACAATTTAGCAGCAGCCAACCATCTTCGTTAAGTTGGGATTGGAACAGTGGCTCTGCTTCCAAACTTTCTGGAATCCAAATGGCAATCCTCTTTCACCAACCCTAAATGTTAACAGGGAGATATATTTGACTGGGGCCATGTTGTATGTGTATTAAATACTCCCCCTTGTTGCATTCTCAATTGCTGCACTCCTCGCTGCCATGCTGGTGGTGGAGTGAAATAATAAATGGCAAAAATACAATGTGCTTTGAAAGGGTAAGGGTTAAAGAGGTAGAGTTAATTTCTGGAGAAGACTGGTAGACCATAGAAAAGTAATGGCTAAAGTAACCTCTACAGGCCATAAGATGACTGAATAGCTGCATGATAGGCTAAAGACTCAGCTGGATTGGTAAAGAAAAAGCGATTTATATGTGTTGTATATGTGACATAACATTATGCTACCAGATGGTGCTGTGGAGTCCCGTTTTTCTCTACCTGTTTCCCCCTTTTAAATTTACAATACATTTAACTGAAGTGCTTCTTTGATGTGTCTAGAAAGTTGTAAAGTTCACAATTGAAAATATCATTGAGTTGTGATTTCAGCTCTACAGCACCATCTGGTCTCACAGTGTTATAACACATCTATAACACAGTATTTTGACGAATGTCATAATTGAGCTTGACTAATGTCCATTGGGAGGGTAGAAAGAAGGTAGGAAATATGGGAGAGAGGAGGTTTCTGATCTTGGAGCAGTGGGGGCGGGGACAAGAGAGGAACTGATGAAGGAAAATATCAGAGAATGTCTTGATCGTGACATTATTCAGATGCTTCACAAAAACTAAGAGAAGAAAAACTGACTATTCCACAGTAGATGCCCAGTGCAGAATCAGCCAGAGATATTCAGAGCAAAACAAGACTATAATTTGTATGTGGCCACCCTGTGTGGTCTCCAATTTATTGCTTGATGTAAACTTGTGTTTTGTAGACACTTTCCATGCAGTTGATTTAAAATCTGCTCTCCAAAATCAATTCCAAAAAACGTCTGAGGTTGCATGCCTGGCCATGCCTTTTGAATTACTCAAAGGTTCTCTT
This sequence comes from Zootoca vivipara, assembly GCF_963506605.1. Classification (NCBI taxonomy): domain Eukaryota; kingdom Metazoa; phylum Chordata; class Lepidosauria; order Squamata; family Lacertidae; genus Zootoca; species Zootoca vivipara. Next base: position 51,981,357 of record NC_083283.1, on the reverse strand, counting down.
CTACATCTGTATTTAGATCGATTAAGCTTCCTCATCTGTGTTCATTACCACTTCAGTTTCATTATTTTCAGCTTCCCTGGTTCTTGAATTCATTTCTTTTTCAATAGACACTCAAGCTTTAATAAAGTAAACTGTGCTTGCTGCATAAACTACAAACAAGCCTTCTCTCGTTACCTTTTGATGACTGAATATTATATGCATTGTTTTCATGCCAGTGCTTACATCAATTACCATTAGTGGGTGATTTTAACATGAGATTTGGATTATTTCAAATGATAGGAATTTATACTTTTTTACCATAGGAGATCATTTAGAGACATACATACTTGCACAAAGAAGGAAAGCTATGAAGAGGTCTAAAAACTGTCACACAAGTAGTCAGGAGATGAGTTCCCCTTGAAATTCTGTTGTAATAAAGAATCACTTCCTGAACTGTGTCATGTTGTACAGCCATCTCTTTTCATCGCTCCCCTCTGACTAATAACTGAGAAAACGGAGTGGAAAACAACAAAAATGGAGAGTAATATAAATTCTAAGATTGGTATTGAGGAGCAATCAATTCCAGTTTTTATTGCTTTGTGGCCATTTTTATCGGGGCAATATCCTAAGAGGTTGACATAATTCACTCAACTTCCTAAGGGATCAAATGTTCTTTCCTCACAAGTGTGTGATTCAACTAGCCGTGTAAACAGGACTGAATACAGTATTTTTAATAAGCAGGCTTTGACGGAAAACTTAGAAGTCACACATTGACCCCCCATATGGTGCTAAATAGTTGACATGCCCCATGATTTGCCACTAGTTTTTTTTTGGGGGGGGACACTCAGCGTTGGTGATTTTGGAGTGACCAGTATTTCTGGCTTGTTAGGCATATCTAGATTTCAACCGTCCTTTAAAAATCTTGTAGGTCTTTGCTTGTTCCGTCTTACTGAACAAAAAAACCAATTTTTATTTTTATTTTCTAACCATAACACAAGCCTCCATCGGCTGGTGGTATAAAATGTACATTAATGACACTGAAACTGTTGTGTTAGTTATCCACAATTTCACTCCCTTCAGCTATGCAATGCTGGGGCCAGGAAAACAATATACCGCCAAACCAGGAAGGAGGCAGGACACTGCAGTGTCAAACACACACGGGCACTTTGGTGCCTACATTTGGTGGTGTGGCCATGGGGTTAAAAACTTTGCACACTTGCCTAGTTTCTACACACACACACAGAGAGAGAGAGAGACCTCTGCCATACATCTAGGCAGTGGTATAGTGTAGGGAGGACACGTCAGTATTTTCATCCCTCCTGTTAAGTCGTGGGTGCAGATGTCAACTCTTGTGTGATCAGCATGCTAGCAAGGATAAGCTAGGAGTCAAGTCTAACAAGAAGAACAATCTTCTTTATTTCAGTAGAAACCTAACTGGGCTGGAGGGAAAGGACGAGCTTCTTTTATACTCTTAGGAACAGGAGTTGGGGAAAGGATACATTTACATTTTGGCGGGACCCAATCATAGTAAGGATCCAAATTGTACTAACAAGTTAACCAATAGCAACAGTCACCACACCCGTTTGAATCCTCCTGGAGCGGGAAAGGTAGTTACAGAACTTAACAGTGAGATTCATGTACACAATTTAAACCAATACATAACACCTCCCATTGCAAGGATCACCTGATCATGTTGTTTTACTTTCATACTGTGAGAAAGGAGGGGCGGAAGCTACTCGTCGAGACTTCCGTCCCTAGTACTGTTGTACTTTTTTAGATGTGCAACCACAGCACCTGAACCTGCTCCTCAGGAATGTTGCGTTGATGTTCCTGTGTTCCTGTGATTGGAAGGTTGGAGAAGGTGCTCCCGTCGCCCAGCCCATGCAGGCGCTGAAGACGTGGGCTGAACATGGGCGTACAGAAAGGGCACAGGGTGGTTGCCCCAGGCACAGATTTATTAGGGACATGGAATTTCAATGCCCGATGCTGTCTCAATTTAGCCTCTGTGCTTCCATCCATGGGCTCTGTTGAAAACGGCTTCTCCATGCAAACCAGGAAGTGACCTCTCCATACAACAGAACAACTCTTCTTTTCTTATCTCTGCAGCTGCAATCTCCTGGGTGACATAGAAGCTGTTAGGTACTGAATGCACATGTGTACTCCGTCCATTTCCCACTCCCTCCCATCCCTCTGTTAGGTCCCGGCCACTGGCATCCCATGCTACGCCCCTGCATCTAGGCAAGCAATAATTGTTGTCTGTGTTTAAGAACAAATTCTACCCAGGCAAAAACTCTCAGGCAGAATAAAAAGAGTGAAACAAGGCCAGTCATCTGTGTGTCCTGGGGAGAAAGGGTGTGGCTGGGGAAAGGCATGGTCTGTGGAGAATCCCAAGGGCCAAATAACCTGGAGGGCTACATTTGGCCCCTGGCCTAAGGTTTCATACACTTGCTATATGCCCTTATGCGAGACATACATACTTTTGCTCTGCATGGCAGCCTTGAACTTTGTATGTTTGGGCAGCCTCAATAATAGCCAAAAGACGAAAACAAAAAAACTAGGGGCAAGTACTAATAAATAAGGAAAATTGCAAACAGTTGTTTTCCAGCTTGTCTTCTTTTTTTCAACTGCCCTACAGAGAAAACCAGAAAACCTAAAAAGGGAGTTGGGAGGAAATCCAATAGAGGCCTGAAAAGAATAATGAGAATGTTATTGTACTTCAGCACAGCACACTTTTCTGTTGACCTTCAGCTGGCAAGGCAAGGTTGAGACTATTTAATAGCTAATATGCTGCCATTGTGGCTTAGCACCAGTCAAAGCTTTTCAACAGAACTTGCTAATTATTCATGAGTTATTTTTTAAATGCAGTAATTATTTCTGGCTTGCGGTGTTGGTGCAATGTTGGTACAGGATAGCTTGAGACAGCTGAATGGTGGAATAATAAACATACTTCAATGTCACCTTGCTGGCAGACACCCAAAAAGTGGGGGGGGGGCCCTCCCCTTACCCCGGAGAGTCAGAGCTTTAAGCAAAATTTCTGGGAATATTGAAGTCATCATGCCTTAAGGTCTGGGAATATTAAGGTCATTGTGCCTCACAGAAGCTTCTGGAGGGTGTGCCTATCTGTGTTCGAGCGAAAGACATTTACCCGGGACTCCTAAGTGAGACTGCTTTTGCTCTTTCTCTTTACATTCAGGGCTTGTGCCAGGCAAGGTCACAAGTCTTTGGTGCAAGCAGAAAGGTGAGAGAAGATAAAAATGTAAGAGCCTGCTGGAACATACCAATGGCCCATCTAGTCTAGCATCCTGTTCTCACAGTGGCCAACCAGATTTCTGTGGGAAACTGGCATAAAGGGCCCAAGAATTCGCATCCTGTGACTCTCAGCAGATGGCAAACATCTGGAACATGAGATGTGCAGGGCTAGTGCCTTGGATGGTTGCCTCTGAGTCAATACTGGGTGTGTGGGAAGGGCAGCATTTGGGGGACAATATTGTGGGGTACCTGGTTTGGAGTCTTGGATCATTTATTTTGCCAAGAACAGCCAAAGGAACCACAGCTGTAATAGCTTTCTTCTTCTATTCAGTATGTAATTGTAATATCTTATATCGTATTTCATATTTTACAGTGCATTCCGTAATCCATACTGTTGTTGTGAATTGTATTTTTGTTTTATTCTGTAAGCTGCTTTGAGTTTTTTTATAATATAAATGCAGGGTGTGACTGTTAAATCTAATCTTAACTATGCATTCAGAAAATCTTAATGTTAAATCTAATCTTAACTATGCCAGAAATTGCACAGTGAGGGGTTATAAATACATCCTTAGTCTGCTCCTTACCTTCTGTCAGTCAAGTTACACCTAGAAATAGCAGCAGCAGCAGCAACAACGACAATAACTTTTGTTTGCTCATACAGACAGAAGAGGAAGGTGGGTTGATGTAAGAAACTATGGGCTGGAGCCAGTCATGACTAACTTAAATCCTGTGGGTTTTAATGTGTCTATGTTGCATATGACTCAGAAGTTTGGAAGAACTATGCTGGAATCAGGCCAAAGGCCTCTAGTTTAACATTCTGTTCTCAGAGGGATCAACACTGGGAAACTCACCTATAGGACCAGAGTGAAATAGCACTTGCCCTTTTAGGATTCCTAGCAACTGGTATTGAGAGGCATACTGTCTACTTATTCAAGATAGTACACGACCACTATAGATACTACCACTATATATACAAAAAGTAAAGGACCCCTGACAGTTAAGTCCAGTCACAGACGACTCTGGGGTAGTGGCGCTCATCTCACTTTACTGGACAAGGGAGCCGACATTTGTCCACAGACAGTTTTTCCCAGTCATGTGACCAGCATGACTAAGCCGCTTCTGGCGAAACCAGAGCTGTGCACGGAAATGCCATTTACCTTTCCGCTGTAGCGGTACCTATTTATCTACTTGCACTTTGACGTGCTTCTGAACTGCTAGGTTGGCAGGGACTGGGAGCAAACAACGGGAGCTCACCTCATCGCGGGGATTCGAACCGCCGACCTTCCGATTGGCAAGCCCAAGGCTCAGTGGTTTACACCACAGCACCACCTGCATCCCAGTACCACTATAGATAGTACCTTATCTTTCAATGAATTTGTCTAATTCTCTTTAAAATTATCCAAGTTGATGGGATTCACTGCATCTTTTGGTAGTCAATCCCATAGCTGCTGAACCTTCAGTTTGATTGAATATCTCTATGGATTCTAGGTGGCCTGTCTATTCTGCCTTTCCTCTGATTTGTTTTCATGGAGGTTAGATGATGCATCGAGCAAGTGTTATCCCACAGTCTCCAGCGCATTTCCGATCACTTTCTTTACCTCAAGATCAACTTTAAATGAACAACCTGAATTTACTGGTATGTGACTGAATCTGTAAGTGGCCTCAGAGAAGGAGTAAACTTCTGTCTGCAAACTTTCTCCATACCATACATAATTTTATACAATTCTATACATGTCGCTTCTGACCTTTTTCTAAACTAGTAAAAAAGAACAAAAGAATGTGGTTATTGTATCCTCTTCTGCAGCTTGCTGTTCTTGTAAAAATCAATAAAAACTCATGACGGTGTATCACCCTGAGCTCAGAATACAAGTACAAGCCTGGAATCACAGATGTGGGTTAAGGCTAAACTTAAAGATACTGTACATGTTGCAATTAGGTGAGAATGGAGGAACTTGAACAGCACTTGGACACACATAAACGCACACATTAGTAACCTTCAGAGAAGTTCTTTAGACATAGAGAAGTAATTAAGGTAGTACATGTGGCAAGAGGGCCATTGGCAATTTAGCTTGCGGTCCTTAGATATATAAGTGTTTAAGTGGAACAAAATAAATGTCAAGGGTACACAAGGAACAGAAAAGTAAGAATTAGGGTTCCATTGACAGGACAATCTGCACATGTCCTGTAGCGCATGTACAATGTGACAAGCAAGTCAGAAGAATATCATTAAGAAAGGAAATGAATTAGGGGGCCCGTCAGATAGCGATGTGACCAAATTAGGAATATATGAAGGAGCTGGTAACTGGGTTAAAATGATTAGAGGATTTGGTTTGGAGTCACTCCTTGAACCTATGTACAGAAATACCATGTTAGATCATCTAAGATCCAGTTGTGTTGTGTGTGTGTTTCTGTCTGCTTGGTGAACATTCATGCACATAAGAAATTTCTATAATGTAATGTTTGCATGTTTGCGTGAAGCTAACTATGGTATTAATACAAAATAAAAGCATTTGCCTTGGTTGCATTGGCTGTGTTATCTGAATTCAGCAGGTGTGTGGTATACCAAATGAACTAAAAGGCTTAGTTGGAATCCTCACTTAGTAGCAACAGAGTCTAAAACAATTATTTGGGTTTTAAAAACCCCCCAAAATCTACATGATGTTTTTAGGGAAAGTAGGGGGGGGAAGCTACTCAGTAAAATTACTCAGTAAAATTATTTTAAGGATGAATATGTTTGAACTAAGGATTGAGTTTATTTGGAAGTCAGAAAATTAACATTTTATCCTCTGTGTAGACACTATTTTGTTTACAGTGGGCTTCTATCCCACACTGTCTTACAGTTTTAAAGTCTAGTTTTCAAAATACATCAATAACACATAATGAAAGTATAAGTTGCAAACATAGCTTGAAATAATGGAAACAGTGCTCTCTTCCCCGCCCCCCCCTTTACACACTAGCAAAAGGGGAAGGTCTTGCACAAGGAAGATGTTTTGATTCATTTCTAGGGCAAGGAAGTTCCATGCTTGTCCAATAGTCACTGATAATGCCTATGTAGTTAGTTCACCGGGACGTGGGTGGCACTGTGGGTTAAACCACAGAGCCCAGGGCTTGCGGATCAGAAGGTCGGCGGTTCGAATCCCTGCAACGGGATGAGCTCCCGTTGCTCAGTCCCAGCTCCTGCCCACCTAGCAGTTCGAAAGCACGTCAAAAGTGCAAGTAGATAAATAGGTACCGCTCTGGGAGGAAGGTAAATGGCATTTCCGTGCGCTGCTCTGGTTCACCAGAAGCAGCTTAGTTATGCTGGCCACATGACCTGGCAGCTGTATGCCAGCTCCCTCGGCCAATAGAGCAAGATGAGCGCCGCAACCCCAGAGTCGGTCACGACTGGACCTAATGGTCAGGGGTCCCTTTACCTTTACCTAGTTAGTTCACCAGGCGCATCAATGAGACAAGAACAGACTTCTGCTAGCAGTGCCACTGCCCCTTAGTAGGTGGGAGAGGAGCAAGGCAAGGTAGAGGCTGGAGCTGCATGGGCACACTGGCAGAGCCAATCCAGTGCTCTTGCCACTGTACCATGAAGCCCCGACTTTGCCATCTGGCAAGTGGCAACAATCCTGTTGCCTGAAAGCTACCCTGAGGCTCCCCACCTTACCCACTGGGTAAGCTGCTCTCTCCTGAGAATGAGACAGAAATGTGGGTGTCCCTTTTGCAGAGGAGCAAAGCTCTCGAGAAACTGCACAGCAGACTTCAACATGGCACCCATTTTTATTTTCCCACTCTTATAGACCAGTGCCTTCAAGTGCAAAATCGTAACTATGGAACTTGCATAGCATTCTCTTTTCTAAAAAGAGCAGGGGTAGGGTGGGCATAAAGTGACCTCTTATTGTAACTTTTTAAAAAAGGCACATCCTGAAATACAAAGAAATGTTAAAGGAAAACTTAAATTTTAATACAATATCTCATTGGACTATAAATGTACATCCTTATCCAAGACTATCACAGGCATGCTTCTGCTGAGAGTTTCCTTTTTTTTAAAAAAATATTTTTATTAATTTTCCAATTAAAACCAATTATATCACATTCAATATTTCAAATTATACACATATATATATCAATCAAACCGAATGTTATGCCAAATCATCTAAATAATTTATTTTTGGGTTCCCATGCTTCAAGAAATTGGGAATTCCTCGCAACTGTCCACTGCCGTCTTATTTCTAAAGTTCAAATCGTCCTCCAAGCTCATAATATTCCAAATCTTCCCCTTACAGTCACCTAGATGTTTTCCACTTTCATCCAATTGTTCCAGCTGCTGAGATAAATGTCAAACGAAGTTTCACAGATGTTCTTTCTCCTGTGTGAGTTAATCAGTCCAGCCTCCCCATAAATCTTCTTAGTGGAGCTCCCTGTTGCGACGGAGTAGCAGCGCCATCTTAAAAGGCTCAAATCACTTTCATTTTCTCTCATATTTATTTATCTTTATAGAATTTACAGCTTTTTCAGGCAGGAGACCCAAACATCCAACCATGAACTCTTGGTAAATTAATGGATCTCCTTGCCCTATAGCTGAACTTAGCTTCAGGTCGCTGCTCCAATTTAAAGTGCGTCACAGCTCATAAATCCTCCGAACGCGTCCAGGACTCCTTCCGTCTGACTAGGGGGGGGGCTTTTCTCATCGGCAACTTCACATCTTTAAGAAATATGCTCAGTAACAACAATAGAGTTCAACTCACACAGTCTTTTGCTTCTCTTTCACTCCAAACAAGCCAGGACATCGCGTCCGGGAAGATACGAGGCAACAATATGAAGAAAAAATAAAAACTTGCTTCCCTTATCGCTCCGTCCCCATCAATCCTTCTTCCAGATGCCGTACATTCTTTGACTCCTCTCGCTCAGCAGCATAAAATTCTCAGCAGTAAACAGCGCTTCTTCCCCTCCTTCTGAAGTATGTCCATAGATTTAAGCCTAATTGTCTTCTTTAACCATGGAAATCCCCGCCATGCAGATTAGCGTCCGGGAGTCCTGGCCGTCGTAAGTGCTCAGCCCAAGCTCCCCCCACTCCAAAAACAGTCGGAGTGGGTCTGGGGGCATCGCGGGCCAGCGGCCCCTCTCCGTAACCCCCGGAGAGGGTAGGGGGTTGCCATTTACTCCCCTAGCAACCGCCAAATTCCTTACGAAGGTCAGAGAGATGGAAAACAGGTCCGCCATTCCTGCAGGCGGAAACCGGAACCGCTCTGCTGAGAGTTTCCTAATGGTCCCTGCTGGTCTATAATTTATGCCCTCAGAAGTTAATGTTGAAAAGTGCCAGTGTAGCACATTTTAACAAGGATAGGAGGAAAAGTTAAGCTGCAAAATGTGCATAATAGAGAGATTTCCCCCCACTGCTAGAAGATTTATATTCATGACTAAATTAGTTTCTAATAAATTATGCACAGCCTTTTATGAAGTTAGTAAAAATGTGAAAAGCACAATTGCACATTTTCCTTTCAGGATCAATTGCTTGGCAATAGCATCTACAAGCCATTTTGTTTCAGCTCTCCTCTGAAAAGATAATATAATTTAAACATTTATTTCTCTCCAAACATCACTTCAAAATCCAAGGCAAAAATTAGGTTTTAGTCATTATACTGTGTTTTCGTTTTTATGGATTGGAAAATAGTGTTCACATCTACTGAATCCTAGATTGTTTTAGCATATTGGTTGCAAACCTAGGAAGCAATGCTACCTAGGATTAAATTTGAGTTTCTTGTTACTGCTAATCAAAGGAATTTGCCATATTTGACACTGTCATTTTCTGTGTTTCACTGGCCTGATTGCATATTTCATATTACACTTCCTCATTTCAGTTGAAACATCCCTACGTTTAATAAGAGCTGCTTCACATGTTAAAATCTTCCAAATGGTTTTTACTAGAAAGTATTTCCATATGCTGCTGCTCTGGAAGATAGGAGTGCCTGGCGTGCTCTGGTCCATGGGGTCATGAAGAGTCGGACACAACTAAACGACTGAACAACAACAACGTGTGTGTGTGTGTGTGTGTGTGTGTGTGTGTGATCACTCAGATACAAGTCCATTGATTATAATGGACTCTTACAGGTCTAAGCCATTTTCAGTAGTGGTGGGGTACTCACTTCTGCAGCTAAACATGCATAGGATCAGGCCTTATCATTCATGAATAGAGTGATGGACATCACAGTCCTCTATGCTTGCAGTCCAAAGCCTGTTTTTCAGCCCTGTACCCCAGGGTCTACAGGATGGTACTTTAACTATGGCGATACAATCTTCAATTTCTGCTGCAGAAAGGAGAGCCGATTTATAGGGCTAAGCTGCCCAATAATTTATCTATATATGTTAACAGAGCCTCCAATAAAAACTTAAAAAAATTCTTTTGTTGTGTTGGCCTTGATGTACAAAAGAGCACCCAATGCCTCGAGATTTCTTTGATGTCTGGGCGCAGAGTGATCATGTTTGCCATAACTATGATATATTATAGATAGAGATCATTTTCAGTGTGGGTTTATGTAGATTTATGTTATTCTCATTTGAGACTTTGGAATGAGAGTAATCGGAAACGGCAGAAAAAAACGACGCTCCTGGAATACAACAGAGCTTAAAGCCCATTGGCTTGAGCTTCTTATCTCATTAGGATGTAGCGAAGTTTTGTGCAACACTGTGAAACATGCTCAGAAGATATGGGCACTCTGGGAGTCGTTGCAGAGTAAATTGATTATGGATCTGTACAGGCACGAGCTTGTGTTCATATATTTAAGAGAGTGGGACATTTTATGTTCTTCGCTGTTCGACGATCCTTAATGCTGACAATATGGCAGAGCCTGACAAAGGAAGGAAAAATCAGAGTAAAACTCAAGCTGATCTGCGCTCTTGCATGACATGAACAAGATAGGGTAAGCTTGTCCTGACTCTTCACTTCTCAAGGCCAATACGAATAAATTTGTGATGGTCTCTGACCTGTATTACATATCAGCAAAGCACTTGTATGAGAAGGAAACAGCCTGGGATATTTTCCCAGTTTGCTGTAGAGGTTAGAGTGTCAGGTAAAGGGACCCCTGACCATTAGGTCCAGTCGTGACCGACTCTGGGGTTGCGCGCTCATCTCGCATTATTGGCCGAGGGAGCCAGCGAACAGCTTCCAGGTCATGTGGCCAGCATAACTAAGCTGCTTCTGGTGAGCCAGAGCAGCGCACGGAAATGCCATTTACCTTCCTCCCAGAGCGGTACCTATTTATCTACTTGCACTTTTGATGTGCTTTCGAACTGCTAGGTTGGCAGGAGCTGGGACCAAGCAACGGGAGCTCACCCCGCCACAGGGATTCAAACCGCCGACCTTCTGATCAGCAAGCCCTAGGCTCAGTGGTTTAACCACAGCGCCACCTGGGTCCCTAGAGTGTGCCTAGTGTCCCTAGAGTGTCAGACTAGGGTTCAAATCCCCATTCAGCCACAAAGCTCTCGGGGTTACCTTGGGCCAGTTACTGTCTACCTCAGCCTGACCTACCACATAGGGTTACTGTGACAAAACAGAAATGTTTTCAGCAAGATCCAACATAGCGCAATAGGCAGGGAGTTCCGCAGTGCAGGTTCTGTCACACTAAAGGCACTTGAAGTTCCAGTTTTGCAGAACAAACCTCTGAATTGTACACAGAGGGAGAGGACATAGGAGAGACTCAAAGTGATAAAGTTAAAATGAGGCTGAATGTGATGGAAAAATAGGTTGCCTTAGGCTACCTAGTAAGCTTGCAGTTGAGGACGAAAATCAAATCCCTGTCATAACTCACTATCCTATCCTCACAAAAGGGCAGGAGGTTTCCCCCCTACATTTACCAGGACACTCCTGATTCATGGTTGCAAGCTAGGGCACTAATAATCATGCAGAGAAAATGTTGTTCCTAATAAAAATCTTCAGTCAATATATTGTATTTTCTCTGTAAGACTTGTACAGCCCTGGGGCACCTTTCTCACCTTTAAACCAGCAGAGCTCATTGGATGTGATGTCTGCTTTCTGACATCTCTCTCTCCTGTCTGATTCTTGACAGTTTGGTTAACAGCATGAATTATTTCATGTACAGATGATTTTAGTCTGCATGGAATTACTATTATTTTTAATAGTCTACTTTAGAATTTTTTCATTACTTTTTTAAATAAAAAGAGAGAGAGATAAAAATCCCTCTAATGTCAGGTGTCATTTAGAATAAAAAAAATCATATAAATGAACAAATAAGCATGAAGGAAAGAACTGAGAATAAATGGGAATAATAAAGGGAACCACAAATTTGTTGTATTAAAAAAACCAGTAACAAATAATTCATTACATATCTTTAGGTGCCAGGCAAAAGCACCCCTCTTCTCCCGGGCCTTTGGCTAATTAAACATTTTATGGCCTTTTAAACTGTGTGTGGTGGTAATTGTTTCTGTTTGTTACTATATTATGTATTCTTGTGTTTTTTATATTGTAAACCACCTTGTGGTCTTTGGGTGAAGGGTGATATAGAAATTATCTATCTATCTATCTATCTATCTATCTATCTATCTATCTATCTATCTATCTATCATCTATCTGTCTATCATCTATCTATCTTCTTATTGGTGCCAAAGAAGTTTCAGAGGAATGTGTCTTTGATGTAACATGACCTCCATCCTGCCCTCCAACAGCCCCTCTGAACCTCCTTGAAATAATCTCTTATGTGTTTTGGGGACTCTCCTAAATGGTTGGGTTTCATTGCATGGGCCTGAGGAGAAAGAGTGAATCACTGAAAAACTGGTAGGTATTATTTAATTCCCTAAAGCTGGAGACATAATTTTATACCCATGAGGCATTTTTATCCACATAATATGTTTCTGGGATGAATAGTCAAATATACCTGTCCTGAAATACTATCTAGAACAGATGTGCATTACCCTGCTTAATAAAACTATGTAATTATTAGGTCATCGCCACTGCAAATGATGCTGCCTTGAGTGCTTACAGAGAAGAGACTTTTTTTTAAAAAAAACAAACTAAATTATCCCATTTCACAATGCAGTATAATCTCTTTTATACCTCTCTAAGTCTATAGTGGAAGTACCATGATATCAGATGATTTAAGGGACAATGTGCATTCAAAAACATGGAAGCAAATAAATTGTGGCCTTAGTTTAACTCATTGCTTGTGTCTTGCCTCTTCATGCCCAGGTCCGCTCACAAACAGCTTTGTTTTCACCAGTGTTATTTCCTAAAACAAAAGAAATAAAACACAGCCTGCTTGCAACAGTGAAGCAAACTAGACCTGTCATTGAACTAATTACAGAAAAAGCTTTAAACAGAGATGTGCAAATCACAGCAGAACCTATTTTTACTATTATGTTCCGACCGTGATTTCTGATTTTTGGTGGGAGAACTGCTTCAGTGAGTCTTTCGCCACAATAGCTTGGTGCTAGCTTTAGAATTATGTATCAAACACAAACCCTGCAGATGACATAGGATATCTCATCACTTGTCCTGGATTGTGCTGGAGGCAGAAAAATTGTGAATCAGTTTCGGTTTCATTTCATACATTAGTATCTGTTTCCCTGTGACAAAATTTGACCACCTGCAGGTTTGGGAACTTTCTGTTGTATTGATTTCATACACTCAGTGCTATGTCATTTGAGCAAATGGATGAAACTGGACATATTGTCTTATATCTCTATCAATTGCTGCCCTGCAGGCCTTGGCAGCCCATCCATATGTCAACATTGTAGCTTTCCACTTTAATATGTGTTGGCATTGGTAAGCTTTTACATGGAATATGGAACAATGGCTACAACAGATCAGACTTTGCCAACCTGGTGCCCTTCAGATGTTTTGACTACAATTCCCATCAGCCCCAGCCAGGAGGGGCATGCTGGCTGGGGTTGACATAGTCCAAAATATGTGGACAGCAGCATGTTGGCAACAGCTGCTATGGATTCAGAGTAAATGCCATGGAACCTAGTGGGACTTACTTCATGAAGCATGTGTGTTATTTTAAGGCAAGCCCACATCCAAAGTGAAGCACTGGCTGCTTTCAAATCTGGGACCTTCTTCAGCTGATGCAGATTGATACGTAAACTCATTGTTCCTGTTTGCAAGCTTTTTGGAATTGCAAATTGTCTCCGTGATAAAACAATGGGTTGTATTCAATGGTGCTGTTTTGCTTGCATGGCATATTTCCAGTTGAGCAAATGAACTTGCCCTGCCATGCACCCTCAAAATCTGCTCCAGAGGACTGGAGGGCCCTCCAGAGTATTCTTCTTCTTCTTTGGCGAGCACTTGTAGCCAAGTAAGATTGTCTTCCATAAACACGATTTTAACAATGGGTCCGTAAGTGACTGTGGAGGCCAATTCTGGATCCCCACGTCCTTCCACAGTGGTGACATTGGTTTCCAGGCGGGAGTTGATCACAGTGTGGATTTGCCAAGCGTGCCTTCCTCTTAGCGCATTTCTCCCTTGCATCCTGAGTTTGAGTGTCTTCAAAGCCCATGCCACCTTTGGTAAAGGCTGTTCTCCAACTGGAGCGCTCGCAGGCTAGTGCTGTATTTTGTTTTTGACAGTGACCTCATCTAGCTCTTTTAACAGTGAAGGATACTAAACATGAAATCTCATTATATTTAACTAGGAACTCAGTGGGACTCATTTGTGAGTAAACATGCCTAGGATTGCACAGTAAGATGTGCCATTTTTTTGTTTCCCGCATCTTGGTTTCCAGCATTTATAGTATTTTTTTAAAAAAAGATGTCTAGCACATACATTATATTTTCCTTTACCAAATAAATCCTCCTGGTATTCTGATCTTTCATGAAAGGTCCGATGCTTTTTAAAATGCAGCTCTAATATTGAATATTAGAAGGTGTGAACACACTGATAATTGTAAAAGGTGTGTAACAAACAAAAAGTTCTTTTATTCCAAACTTGATTTGCACTAATGTTATTTGAGGCTATTTAGTTCTTCTACTGTTATATGAAAAGACAATAAGAACTTTTACATAGTGTGTTCAGCTATAACTCTCCTTAGGTGAGGATTCAAGGGCAATGACTGAATGGAGTTAAGGGGGCTTAAATAAATTCACAAGGTCTATTCCCTGACTCATTCCTGCCAAATTATGGCTGCATGAAGATTTAAATAAATAAATAAATAAATAAATAAATAAATAAATAAATAAATAAGATGTCAAGAAGGGTAAGTGGTCTGCGCCAGCTTTGGTTTCCTTATGCTTCAAGTATACTTGAATAAAAAAACTCAAATATCCAAGGCTAAATCCAAGTAAATACCTTAGTTAATGGAAGATGTATGGTTGAAATGGGTGAAACTTTGGATCATATTTTACATTATTCTTGCAAATGAACACTCTAGACCAGGTCTCATAAATGCAAACAGTAACTCAGTACAATATCTAACATAGAGCCACACCTTGGCATTTTAGTAGCTTACATAGTTAATTTCTGACATGCTACTTATTTCGGATTTATTTTGATTTTCATATGTATATATTTTCCATTTCCATTTTCTCTGTATATGTTTGGATTTTTTTTAATTATCTGTGACAGATTAGATTTAATTATTTAGGCACTATTAAACACTAAAAATGAGGTTAGAATGTTAAATATCTTAATCTAATAGCATATTTGACTTAATGGGATGGTTTGAGTTTCATTGGAATCTTCTTTTCCTGTTTATACCTTGTTGCTCCTTTCAGATGGCCATAATTAAAATAACTGATTCATTTAAAAACCCAGCAATCTAAAGCTTAACAGCCTGTCAAAAAGGCCAGCCACCAATTACTGTAATTTTGAACAAAAGGAAATGTGAACGCCTTGAGCTTTCAATAAAAACAAAAGAGGTTCCAATGATGATGATAAAAAACATGAAGTATTTTAAACTTTTAAATACATACTTTAGGAAACAGCTGCTACACTAAAAAAAAGGGGGATATCCTTTTCTCAGCCTTCTTTGGATTGTTTTGGTCCTTGCCATCTTCCAATTATATATATCATATTTAGAGGACCAATTTTTTAAATAAAAAAAATCATCATTTATCTTTGTTGGTGCCTTTCTATTTCTGAAACACTTGATGCGATTTAACAATGGTCATGCCTGAAAATTGAAGCAGGCAGTATCTAGCTCAATAGTTCGACAACCACAAGGAGTTTGAGCTGCTCTTTAGAACTTCCTTGCCTTATCCTCTTTCTGCACACCCCATAAATCCCCCTAGAGGGTTGAGGGGAAACCCCCAAAAGAGATCTGGGGTCACATGAGGGCACACAGGGAGAGGAGAAGGCAGGGAAGTTTCATTGCACAGCTAAAACTCGTACTAGCAGAACTATTGAGTTGGATACCAATCAGTGTCCACATCCTCATCTTCATTTTGGAGTCTGAGGGCCAGGAGGTATTGATTAATGCTTTATTGATTTGTTACACATTATATCTTGCTGACTGGAGGGAGAGGTTTCTCCCTCTATTTTCTTCCAGTGACATGCTTACTCACAGAGTTTTCCAGCTTTGTTGTTTATGTGGTTCCCCCCCCCCCCGCTTATTTGTTCATTTGTTTCACTGTTTTTATTATCTCCTGTGTTGACTGTAGTTTTTGATATTACTGTAATCTAAATATATTCGCCACCAGGCTGGATTAAAGGTTTTGCTACAAATATTTAAAGCCCCAAACAATCTGGGACTAGGTTATCTTGCAGATACAGTAAATTTCTGCAGTACAGTCATACCTCGGTTTAAGTACGCCTCGGTTTGAGTATTTTCAGTTTAAGTACTCCGCTGACCCGTCTGGAACGGATTAATCCACTTTCCATTACTTTCAATGGGGAAGTTCGCTTCAGGTTAAGTACGACTTCTGGAACCAATTACACTTATACCTCATGTTAAGTACGCTTCAGGTTCAGTTCTCCGCGGACCCGTCTGGAACAGATGAATCCACTTTCCATCACGTTCAATGGGAAAGTTTGCTTCAGGTTAAGTACGCTTCAGGTTAAGAACCAATTGTGTTTGTAAACCGAGGTACCACTGTACAGAAGAACCTGATCCTGAAGATCTGAAGACATCCTACTGATCATTCATAGAAAGCTTGTCACTTGATGACATGCCATAGATAACAGCCACCGTATGGAACTTCCCCCCCTTTGGGCGATTAGTGAGTTTACTCCCTTTCTCTGTGTGTATTCTTAGAAAACACTTCATATTATTTTATATTCACTGAATTTTTAACTAAGTAACAAGCCTTT